>NC_080178.1:17629949-17929949 GCF_950295315.1 Erinaceus europaeus
GGTACCCAGACTATTAAATGGGGAAAGCAGAGTCTCTTCAACAAATGGTGTTGGAAACATTGGGTTGAAACATACAGAAGAATGAAACTGAACCACTATATTTCACCAAACACAAAAGTAAATTCCTTTCATGTATGGGAAGACAGCATAATGGTTATGCAAATGACTTTCATCCCTAAGGCTCTGCGGTCCCCAGCTTCAATTCCTAGCACCACCATAAACCAGAGTTAAGAAGTGCTCTGGTCTCTTTCTTATTAAAATAAATTAAATATTAAAAAAATAAGGAAAAGAATAAAAAACATTATCAAGTAGAGGCATCTGAAGGCAAGAGACCTGTTCAAAGTCACTTTCTCAGAGTCAGTATAAAGACAGATGAAAATAGATGCACAGGGGGCCAGGCAAGAGTGCACCAGGTTAAGCGCACATGGTGCGAAGTGTAAGGGACCCAGACAAGGATCCCGGTTCGAGCCTCTGGCTCCCCACCTGCAGGATGGGGGTGTCCACTTCGCAAGCGTTGAAGCAGGTCTGCAGGTATCTTTCTCTCTCCCTATCTCCCCCTACTGTCTCAATTTCTCTCTGTCCTATCAAAAAAAAAAAATTGAAAAAATGGCACAGGAGCAGTGGATTCATAAGTGCAGGCACCGAACCCCAGCAATAACCCTGTAGGCAAAAAAACCAACCAAACAAAAAAAAAAACACCCCAAAACCAATAGATGCACAGAACTATCATTCCTCTACCTCGCATGCCTGTGACCATGCTCCCCTCCAACCCAGATGTTCAGTTCACAATTCCCACGAGAGCCGGCTCTCATGGAAAAGAAGGGTTAGGGGGGCCATATCACCTGAGAAATAACTTAGCTGCTCAGATAAAGGACATTATTTCATTAAAGATAAATCTTCTCTCTCAAGCCTCCAGATATAAAATATCAAGTGTATTTATAAGGTATATATAAAGTATCAAAATGTTATTTGCTATAACATCATTTGAAGGAAAAGCAAAATGGTCAATAATATACAGATGTCCCCTCCCTCCTAGGCCTGGCCCACTGGCAACTAACATACACATGATGAGTGGTTATTAGTGGCCAGTGGCCAGTGGCCAATGGCCAGAGCAGTTACCTGGCAAACTCTAACTGTAGCCCAACAGGCCAGGCCTCTGTGCTCCACTATGGCTTGGTGGCAAATACAGTATGATTCTTCATTCCCTCTCATGTCCTCTTTGGCCTTCCATGATTATGACTGCTTGCTCCTGGTAATAGTTGAGAGCAGATGCTAGGAACAATACTCCAGATGTGGACTCCACAGGAACTCTCTATTTCAACTGAGCCACAGATACTGACTTTGGCCCTTTGTACCTTCAACAGACATTGTTGTGGGCTTAGTTGAGTCCCTTCAAAGTCCGTATGTTGAAGTTTTAGCTGCCAGTCTTTCCAGATAAAATTGTATTTAGTGATTGGGCCTTCAGAGGTGAGTCAGTCAATATGAAGTCATTGGGTGGGCCCTAACACAATCCAATCTGGGTTTTTTGGACACAGGGAAATGCCAGGGCTCTGTGAACACAAATACCAGGGGAAGAGGTGGCGAGAAGGCGGCCACTTGTAAACTATGAAGCATGGGCTCAGGAGAAATTGATCCTGCTGATACCCGAACCTCAAGCTTCTAGCTTCTAGAATTATGAAGAAATGAGTAATTGTAGTTTAACTCACACAGCTGAGGAGCTGTTACAGCAGTCCTAGGAAATGAGCATAGCAATTAAGGGATATCATGCAGCTGGGGCCAGGTGGTGGCACACCTGGCTAAGTGCACACATGATAGTGTTTGAGGAGCCGGGTTCAAACCCCTGGTCCCCATCTGAAGGAGGAAAGCTTCACGAGTGGTGAAGCAGGGCTGCAGGTGTCTCACTGTGTCTTTTCCCTCTCAATTTATCTTTGTCTCTAGCCAGTATTAAATAAATAAATATTTTGAAAAACAAAAACAGATATTATACAGCTCCCCAATCAAGACCCTGGCTATCTGTACAACAGGGACATTGAAAAACATTTTAGAGCACAAAGATAGTGCAGCAGTTGAACGACAAACTTTCATAACTTGAGGTCAAGACATCAGAGGTTCAATGCACATCACTATCATAACAAGAGCTGAGCAGTACTCTGGTCTATTCCTCTCTTTCTCGCTCTCTCTCTCTCTCTCTGATTAAAATTCTAACAAAGTTTAAAAATCAGTAACATTTTCAATGACTACGATAGTTTAAAAGATGCTCTAAACAAGGAAAATAGGGAACTTTGTAAATAAGTATCATATTTATAAATCACATGTCACACATTCTTCCTAATCTCAGATCTGTCCCTTTAAGCTTTCTAACCTCAGGCCAGCTATTAGCTTCTGAGTTTCTGCTTTCTTTATACAAATGAGAAGAACTTGGGAATCGGGCGGTAGTGCAGTGGGTTACGTGCATGTGGCGTGAAGTGCAAGGACCAGCATAAGGATTCTGGTTTGAACCTTGGCTCCTATGAAGGGGGGTCACTTCACAGGCAGTGAAGCAGATCTGCAGGTGTCTATCTTTCTCTCCCCCTCTGTCTTCCCCTCCTCTCTCCATTTCTCTCTGTCCTATCTGACATCAATAACAACAACAATAACTACAATAACAATAAAAAACAAGGGCAACAAGAGGGAAAATAAAATAAATAAAAATGAATAAAATAAAATAGAAATGAGAAGAACAACAAGTACCAGATCAGCTTTTCATGGGGAAGCTCCAAACTACATACCAGACACAGGAGTTAATATAAATATTAATTCTCCCCTTTCCTTTGCCAACTGGAAAGTGGAAGTTCATGAAGATACTCACAGGCCAAGGCACTAAGAATAATGGATATCTGCTAAAACAACAACAACAACAACACCTCAAACTCTAAAACAAACAAACAAAACCTTTCCAGTATGGGGGCCGGGTGGTGGCGCACCTGGTTGAGCACACATGTTGCAAATGAGCAAGGACCCAGGTTTGAGCCCCTGCTCCCCATCTGCAGGGGGAAAGCTTTGAGAGTGGTGAAGCAGGGTTGCAGGTGTCTGTCTCTTTCCCTCTCTATTTCTGACTGTCTCTATCCAATAAATAAAGATAATAAAAAATAAATAAATAATCTTTCCAGTATGTTCTTATTGTTACAGCTCACCTGTAATACACTATTCTAACTGTAGAAAAGCAGAGCACTTCAAAGAAAACATCGATCTTCTCCTTTTCCAAGAAAAAGACACTGTGAATGAATGAGACATTTTCTACTTGATGCTCCTAGAATGAAAAGTTTTGATTTCTAGCCAAAGAAGCTGTATTGAAGTCATCTAGTATTCATGGGTCCCTGGATTCGCCTTGACAAACCAAAGCTTTCACTGCTGTTTCTCAGGCAGGAAGCCAAGCAGATGTGGCAGGGCTATCCAGACAGTTCTATGTCAACTTGCAAGATCAAGCTTCTTCAGGAGGTTAGAACAAAGTCAAGAAGGCAGTTAGATGTGAGACTGGGTTATCTTGCAAGTAGAGTGTGTGTGTGATCTGGAAGCATTAGCATTAAACAGGAAAGCCTCATGACACTGTTACTATGTCATGTCAACTTCCCCACCAAGAGTGCCTCCCAAAGCAAAGATAGCCAGTTTGGGTCCTCTTTAAAAGGAAAAAAAAAAAAAACTTATAAATAGATGTTACTTGGGGAAAGTCTAGAAGGAAAGGAGGTAACAGAGCTTAAAGGCAGGGGAGGACTTTGTGAATGTTTGTAGGGAATGCTCAATGCTATGATCTTCTGTCCTTTGGGAAACAAGGGATAAAGAGGGGAATGAGGACTGGGGGGTGGAGGGGGGTAGCCCAAGTCCTGCTTCTTGACATATGACAGGCAGCTCCTGAAATAGAAAGCCATAGGTTTCAAGTCTCAGGGGTATCACCTTCAAATATGTCAATGTTCTCAGAGTGGATCAGTTTTCCCAACTGCTGGCACCCTGCTGTGGGAAGAGATCCCAAGCAAAACACAAGCCTCTGACTGGGAGCCTTTGAGGTGGCGGGAGCCATGAGGAGTTCAAAGACAAGGCCTGGCGGTGGCTACTAACTCCAGGAGCCCCAAGGGTGAAAGGTTACTAAAGCAGGAGCCACTGACCAATAAAGCCGTGTTTGGTGGAATCTTCTCAGCACAAAGACTAGAGAGTCATTTCTGCTCGGCCCCACCTTTTGAGTTTCTCATGCTGCAGAATCCCACTGTCCCCCAGGTTCAGGCCAAAACGCTGTCCTGAGGGTTGGTGGCTAACCAGTCCTCCCCTCTCTGGGTGGCTGCCATGAAATAGCTGAAAAGTGGATTGGAAACTTTTCATCACTCTGACATCAGAAATGAAGTGGGCCACCTCTACAGGAATTGGCCTGCAGTTAGATGTCTCATGTTTGCTGTGCTAAGGCCAGAAAGAAGTGAGCCTAAGTTTCTTCAGTTATAAGTCACACTCAAATCAGGCACACATGAATGATCTGTTTTTTTTTTTTTGAAAGAGAGAAACTGGGAGGGGGGTAGGAAAAGAGAAAGAGAGGAGACACCTACAGCACTGCTTCACCATTTGTGAAGCTTTCCCCTTTGCAAGTGAGGACTGGGAGCTTGAACCCAGGCCGTTGCACATTATAGCATGTGTGCTCAACCAGGTGTGCCACCACTTAGCTCCAGATGTACTCTTTTCAGTCAAGACATACTCAGACATGCAAAGGAACTTTGAAGACACAAAATGAAAGCTTATTGCGTCATTCTAGAAGCCACCACTCTGTCATGGCATGTGAGGATGAAGGCCTCTCCTCTATTCTATTTCCTGAGATATGAAAATCTTGACTCTGGAGTGGATTCTCTCATGACTGAGATGTGGACATTAGCTTGTCAGTCAGGTCATACAGCAGCCCTATCTACCGTGCCTAGAAAAATCAAAGAAAAAAAAAAAAAAGAACAAGTAAGAATAGTGGAAATCCAGTGCTTCGCCACCTGACCAGAGGTACCTGAGTCCTCAAGCAGCATCTAGCTACTGGAATACTCCATCATCTGAGGGGCCAGAAAGTGGCATACCTGGCTAAGTGCTCACATTACCGTATGTAAGGACCCAGGTTCAAGCCCCTGGTCCCCACCTACATGGGGAGAGGTGGTAAAGCAGGACTGCAGGTTTCTCTCTATCTCTCTTCCTCTCTATCTTCTCCTCCCTTCTCATTTTTTCTCTGTCTCTATCCAATAATAAATAAATAATAAAAAAAGAAAACTCCACCTTCTGATAAAGTATAAGGAAGACAAGCTCTCTCGGCGATTCTGAGTAAAACCCCCCAGTGTACATTCTCCATGTTGGGACCCTGAAAATAGGGAGAGACTTACAGTTACACTTGCAGTCAGCCATTCCCTACTCCACCCCCCCCCCCATCACCCTCGTCTCCATCCCTTCTTATTTGAAGGATGACATATACCTATGAATAAGAGTAACTGAGTTTCACTATGCCAGGGATTCTCCAGAGAGAGAGAAAGAGAGAGAGATATTCAGGGCCCTACCTCCACCGCTAGAAAACACAAGAATCTGAGCAATTACCCAAAAGACCTTCATGCCTGAGACTGAGATCCCAGATTCAATCCTTGCTACCACCATAAGCCAGGGCTGAGCAGTTCTCTGGTTTTAAAAAGAAATCTGAGTGGGAATGAGTATAGTATATGGGAATTCTGGTCCTGCCTTCTTCCCACAATTAAAAGTTGCTATGGTGGCTGTTGGAAGAATTTTTTTTTAAGAGTTTCCAATGCGAGTTACACTAAAAAGATTTGCAAAGATCATGCTTGCTGATACGTCAATTGTAAATCACCAACAATGTGCTAGGCAACACAGGAGGAAACACTGGCTTGTTGTCATCCTGAGCTGAAGGGAGTGTGCACTGCAGGCTTTGGGTAAGCCATTCAGAACTCTCAGTGTGTCCCCTGCTTCTAGGTCTCTCCTCTCCATTGATGCCAAAATGTCACACTGCTGAACTTAGCCCTCAGGGGCGGCAGCTTAAAAGAAAAAGAGAACCTCAATGATCTTTCTAAGATACAAATGATATATATGTTAGATCATCACCACCTGATTAATTTAACCTGAAAGTTTAAAATACTTCAGTATTTGGGGTGCACTTTGTATAAGCGCACACATGACTCAAGCTCCCAGGCCTCTCCTGAGGGGAGAGCTAGCTTCACAAGTGGTTAAGCAGTGCTGCACGTGACTTTAATAGCATAATGTTTATGTAAAAATGTTCATGCCTGAGGCGCCAAGGTCTCAGATTCAATCCCTAGACCACCATAAGCCAGAGCTGAGCAGTGTTCTGGTAAAAAAAAAAAAAAGTAACATACATAATATTAAATACATAACATAAAATACACAATATTACTATGTATTCATTTATTTTTGGATATACACAGAGAGAAATGAAGAGGGAAGGGGGGAGATCAAAAGACACAGAGAAAGACATCTGCAGTACTACTTCATTACTCGTGAAGCTTCCCTACTACAGATGAGGACTGGAGGCTTGAACCAAGGACCTCACACATCGTAATGTATGTGGGTGTGTGTGTGTGTGTGTGTGTGTGTGTGTGTGTGATTAAAATAAAATAGTTTTTAAAAAGCAGTAACATATTGGAAAAATAAATATCATCAAAATGAATATTCTCCCCAGAGCCATATACAAATTTAATGCAATACCCATCAAAGTTCCACCAAGCTTCTTTAAGAGAACAGAACAAATACTACAATCATTTATCTGGAACATGAAAACACCTAGAATTGCCAAAACCATCATAAGGACAAGAAACAGAAATGGAGGCATCACACTCCCAGACCTTAAACTATATTAAAAAGCCATCATCATCAAAACACCATGGTACTGGAACAAAAATAGGCACACAGACCAGTGGAACAGACTGAAAGCCCAGAAATAAATCCCCACACCTATGGACATCTAATCTTTGATAAGGAGGCCCAAAGGATTAAATGGAAAAAGGAGGCTCTCTTCAATAAATGGTGGTGGGAAAACTGGGTTGTAACAGGCAGAAGAATGAAATTGAACCACTTTATCTCGCCAGAAACAAAAATCAACTCCAAATGGATCAAAGACCTAGATGTCAGACCAGAAACAATCAAATACTTAGAGGAAAACATTGGTAAAACAGTTTCCCACCTACACCTCAAGGACATCTTTGATGAATCAAACCCAATTGCAAGGAAGACCAAAGCAGAAACAAACCAATGGGACTACATCAAATTGAAAAGCTTCTGCAGATCCAAAGAAACTATTAAACAAACAAAGAGACCCCTCACAGAATGGGAGAAGATCTTCACATGCCATACATCAGACAAGAAACTAATCACCAAAATATATAAAGAGCTCAGCAAACTTAGCACCAAAAAAGCAAATGACCCCATCCAAAAATGGGCAGAGGATATGAATAAAACATTCACCTCAGAGGAGATCCAAAAGGCTAACAAACATATGAAAAACTGCTCTAGGTCACTGATTGTCAGAGAAATGCAAATTAAGACAACACTTCTTCTAGCGTTTGCCAAGACAACACTAAGATATCACCTCACTCCTGTAAGAATGGCATACATCAAAAAGGACAGCAGCAACAAATGCTGGAGAGGTTGTGGGGACAGAGGAACCCTTTTACATTGCTGGTGGGAATGTAAATTGGTACAGCCTCTGTGGAGAGCAGTCTGGAAAACTCTCAGAAGGCTAGACATGGACCTTCCATATGATCCAGTAATTCCTCTCCTGGGGTTATACCCCAAGGACTCCATAACAACCAACCAAAAAGAGGTGTGTACTCCTATGTTCATAGCAGCACAATTCATAATAGCTAAAACCTGGAAGCAACCCAGGTACCCAACAACAGATGAGTGGCTGAGAAAGCTGTGGTATATATACACAATGGAATATTATGCAGCTATCAAGAACAATGAACCCACCTTCTCTGACCCATCTTGGACAGAGCTAGAAGGAATTATGTTAAGTGATAATAATTAAGTGAGCTAAGTCAGAAAGATAAAGATGAGTATGGGATGATCCCACTCATCAACAGAAGTTGAATAAGAAGATCTGAAAGGGAAACTAAAAGCAGGACCTGACCAAACTGTAAGTAGGGCACCAAAGTAAAAACCCTGTGGTGAGGGGTAGACATGCAGCTTCCTGGGCCAGTGGGGGGTGGGAGTGGGTGGGAGGGATGGGTCACAGTCTTTTGGTGGTGGGAATGGTGTTTATGTACACTCCTAGTAAAATGTAGTCATATAAATCACTAGTTAATTAATATGAGAGGGGGAAATTAATTGTATGTCTCGAAGTATTTTTAAAAACACAAATTGAATCTTTTCAATATATAGGCTGTGTAATTGATATGCAGACTCTCTCAAAAGCCTAGACCAAGTAGATAAGAAGCATCCAATAGCACAGCTATATACAAGATACTGGATACTGTACAGCAAACCCTAACAAAAGGACTTTTCAAAGTTAACCCAATTACCAAATAATGTGATGATAACATTAACTATCCATTGTCTTTTTGAACCCTAAGACAGCAGGAACCTCACATCTCCACTATAGAGCCTCTACTTCCCCCAGTCCTGAAACCATTGGATAGGGCCCACTTTCCCGTATGCCTCTCCCAATCCATATCAAATTATATTGCATCTGCTGATCACAACCTAACCAATACAACGATTGCCACCTCAACATGCTTCAGCTCAGACTGTGTCCAGAGACTTCACGTGTGGAATGACAACCCTTCAGCTTCATTACTCGGGTGAGACCTTTCCTTTTATAGTATACTCTAATTCCATCTCAGGTGGTTCACTTTCTAACAAAGTCCCATAACCTAAATATACACCAGTTTCTGTGAGAGAGAGCATATGTTCACACGTATCCGTAAACTACTGCAAAATATATACCTGAAAGCAGAAGTACACTAGAGTTTGCAGTGAGTACCTCCCTAACACTTCCTCTCCACTATTCCAAGCTTTGGGTCCATGACTGCTCAACAATTTGTTTGGCTTTGTATGTTAACTCTCTTTTCAGTCACCAGGTTCCAGATGTCATCAGGATGCCGGCCAAGCTTCCCTAAACTGAAGACCCCACCAATATGTCCTGGAACTCCGCTTCCCCAGAGACCCACCCTACTAGGGAAAGAGAGAGGCAGACTGGGAGTATGGACCGGCCAGTCAACGCCCATGTTCAGCGGGGAAGCAATTACAGAAGCCAGACCTTCTACCTTCTGCAACCCATAATGACCCTGGGTCCATGCTCCCAGAGGGATAGAGAATGGGAAAGCTATCAGGGGAGGGGGTGGGATATGGAGATTGGGTGGTGGGAACTGTGTGGAATTGTACCCCTCCTACCCTATGGTTTTGTTAATTAATCCTTTCTTAAATAAAAAATAAAAAATAAAAAAAGCAGTAACATAGAATTACATGACCAGGGAGTCGGGCGGTGGCACAGTGGGTTAAGCGCACCTGGCCCAAAGCACAAGGACCAACGTAAGGATCCTGTTTGATCCCTGGCCCCCCACCTGCAGGTGAGTCGCTTCACAGGTGGTGAAACAGGTCTGCAGGTGTCTATCTTTCTCTTCCCCTCTGTCTTCCCCCCCCCTCCATTTCTCTCTGTTCTATCCAACAACAACATCATCATCAATAACTATAATAACTACAATAATAAAACAAGGGCAACAACAAAGAATAAATAAATAAATAAAATTTTTAAAAAATTACATGACTGATCATGCTACTATAGAATAACAACTTATTCCACCCCAAAAATACTTATCCAACTCCCAACTCTACTGCGTTCTATGATCCTGCAGATGACAGACGAGGCATGTCATAATCTAGATTTATACATATAAACAGAACTTACAGACGGGAAGCCTGTGGATCAGTTTAACTCATATGGATGATTTAAAAACAGTGACTTCTGTGCCAACACAATTGACAGGCTGCTGTTTTGGGAACAGCCCTAGATAAGTTTCTAGGGGGAAGAGAGAATGACATCATAGTATTTGCACTGCACTTTCTTTCTTTTGCTCGGTGCCTGCACCATGAGTCCACCGCTCCTGGAGGCCATTTTTTCCCCCTTTTGTTGCCCTTGTTGTTGTAGCCTCGTTGTGGTTATTATTATTGCCCTTGTTGATGCTATTCGTTGTTGGATAGGACAGAGAGAAATGGAGAGAGGAGGGGAAGACAGAGTGGGGGGAGAGAAAGATAGACACCTGCAGACCTGCTTCACCGCCTGTGAAGCGACTCCCCTACAGGTGGGGAGCCGGGGGCTCGAACCGGGATCCTTACGCCGGTCCTTGCGCTTTGCGCCACATGCACTTAACCCGCTGCGCCACCGCCCAACCCCCTGCACTGCACTTTCTATAGTAGCCAGTGATGTCTCTCGACAATGTCTCACAAGTAGTGTGACATCCACCCTGGGAAACTAGTCCCACAGAGCCAGACTGCAAAATAGTATTGGACACTGACTGAAGAGCCATTTCCTGAAAAATTGCTCCAGTTTCCACAGCTCTGTCTTCAAGGAGGAAGCACTAACCATTCCACCCATCCAGCCCCTCTGACATGGTTGTGCAATGAGGATTGTGAATAATTATGTACTTACTGAGACTGTCTGACAAACTTCATTACTTCAGCATTTTCACTAAGTTTGTTAAAAGTATACCATACTACCCAGTTCATTAAACCTCTTAACTAATCGCAAGGTATCAACTGAGTGCCCAGAAATGTATAAACAAGCAGTTCCATTGCTTTGGAGTCTAGGCCATTTTCTTTTACTTTACTGCTCGTTTCATTTTTATACCTAATTACTCTCCCCACAGGAGCTACATGAGTAATAAAACAAGTCAAGTCTTTTTTTTTTTTTTTTATTGTGTGCCCAATGAAAATCATCAATCCTGGTTCAACAGCTCTTTAATTTGACAAACGTGCTAAAGAAATTCCTCGCTTTCGCCTCAACCTCAAGTTAAATGGCTCTCTGAAATTGAACACACTTGTAGACTTGCTCATGTCCATAACTGCCTGGAAAAAAAAAAAAAAGGAAAAGAGAATGCATCTGGACCAAAAAGAAAGTGAAGCAGTTTACGAATAAGCTATGCATGCCTGTTGGACTTTGCTGACCTCTACTACTTCTTCCTAAAAGCTCTAGTGATGAGAGGAGCAGGCAGATATGAAGGGTGTTCTGAGGGTATAATCCATCCATCCAGCCCCTTCTGGAAGAGGAGGGGAAAAAAAAAAAAGAGGGTGAAGATGTCCTTTGTAAAATGCCTGGAAAAACATTTTGGGCAGGAGATGCCAGAGGTTCTGAAGCTCCCATCAAGATACTGGCCCAGATCCAGGTAATGACTTTTCCTTCCCCTCAGATGTCTGCTTCCAGAGTTTTCCAGCAAACAGAGGAAGGAGAAGTGGTAGGAGGCCAGTCCATTTCTCTGTAGCTGAGAGGGGGCCAAGTGGACCGCGCTGGCATTTATAGAGGGTCTGATACTTCCACGAGGCACGGTGGCAGGATTACTAGGGGGTTAGCACCCTGGTCTAAAAAGAGAGGCAAAGCAGACTGATGAAAGTCCCTTGAAAGTGGATAACAGAGATGCTGTGGGCACAGAGACTGGCATGTGTTAGAGCTGGCAAAGACATGTGAGCAGGGGGCTAGCCAGTCAGGCAGCCTTTAAGGGAAATAAAAAGCACTGCAAGCCTGCCTCTTCTAACCTGCCGGAGTGCCCCATTCCCTCAGTGAAGCTTGAAAGCACAGACTGTAAGCGAATGCCATTTCTAACGAAGGGATACAAATAAGTGTCACTTGCCAGCCCTTGCCAATAAGAGAAATTCATCCAGCAGCTCTACTGCAGGCTGCCAGGTTGCAGACCTGCAAAGGTTAATGGCCTTGCCGCTCTTTTAACCTCTAAACTGTGGCCGAGTCATCCACTCCCCTCCGCCTGGCCATTTTCTTCCATTTTAATATCAGAAGTTTCACACGCCTGCCTTGAGCTCCTGGACTCGGCAGAAAGGCCCATATAGCTGTCAGCAAACTGATAAGGGCTTGAAAATGACTCCGCAGGGCCTCTTTATAAAGAAGAGCCAAAGACGGCCATAAAGAAAGAGGGCAGGGGCCACGGAAACCAGCCGCTCACACTGTTTTAACGTGGCATTAAAATGAGCTACAGATTTATGGCGGTGTTTTAGCCCCTGGCCCAAACCACTGGGGGGATGAAGCTCTCCAGAGGGACTTTTAAGTATGGGCTGGAGCCTAGGAGAAAGGGATGGAGTGGGGGGTGGGAGGTGGTAGGGAGAGGTGAAGGAAAAGAGAAAAAGGCAAGGAGCAGAGAGTACCAGGAAAATCGCAGAACAGAATTCATTCTCCTTCCAGTGGGTTACGAGCAAGATAACAACTTCTACATCTAAAAGATAGCTTACCCAGTTCTCTTAACTTCATAGGGAAAGTTCCTTTATTTTTTAGCTAGAATCTATTAAGTTCTAGTTCTTCAACTGTTCCCCACCCAAAGGGCAACTGATTTTAATTTTATTAAGTTCATTTTTTTTTTTTGCTGAAAGAAAAAAAAAGAATAAAAATCGAAATTTGGCAGAAAACACATTAGAATGAGGGAAAAAGCACACACACACACACACACACACACACACACACACACACACACACACTTTTTTCCCCCTTCTGGAAAGAATAAAATGTAATAGTCCTTTATCCAAATGAGCCAATGATTTTTTTTTCTTTTTCCAAAAGGCCAGTTAGAGAACCACTACTTTGCGCATGTCTTTCTAATCCTATCAGAAAAACAGAGAGGCGAGCCATTTTCTGGGCCAAGATGTACAAAGTGCACCAGAACCCAGAATATTTCTATTTCAAGTTTCCAAGCCCAGAAGCAAACGCACAATGCAGCTGAGTTGGTAACTGGCTGTGGTTCCTTCAGACCTGCTCTTCACAGGGCCGGCCCAGAGGACCACCAGCATGGAGCAGACAGATGGGGACTGAGCTGCCTCAGTAAGTGGACAGACTTAAGTCACCCCAGCTACTACTCTATAGGACAGGACCAGTTTGGGGATAAGAAAACTGAAGCCTAAAAAAAAAAAAGAAAAATAAGTTAAGCAATGTGCTGAGTCCCAAAACCAGGAGACCAAGTTTAAGACTCTCCAATTCAGGAGTCCACATGCTTCCCACATCTGGCATTTTTTCCCCCACATGTTTTAGACTAGAACTCACACTTGGAACCACATACATAGTTTTATGCTGCAACTCACTACATATACATACAGGACACAATGGCTTCAGAATATATCTACTCATACTATGTAATATACTGATGCTTTTCTTGTTAATATATATGTGTGTGTATGTGTGTGTGTGTGTTTATATGCATTTTTTGCATGTTAAGAAAATTTATTTAGGAGAGCAACTTAAATTCAAGCACAAAGATTTTAAAGATTCTAAAGAGAAAATTACATTATCAAACTCCCTTCCTACAATATTTCATTAAAAGTACATTAAAATGCCATGCCTATGACCCCAGAAACCACTGGTTCAATCACCAGCATCACCTTATGCCAGAGCTAAGCAGTGATCTGGTCCTCTCTCATGATTAACTAAAGAAATAAAGTTTACATCTTTTACATCTTAAAAACAAATAAATAACTAAAAGCAGGCTGGGGAGATAGTATAATGGTTATGCAAAACTCTTTCATGCCTGAGACTCTGAGGTCTCAGGTTCAATCCCCAGCATCACAATATGTCACAGCTAAGCTGTACTCTGGTCTCTCTCTTTCTGTTTCTTTCTCCTTCTCTCTGTACCTCTCTCATTAAAATTTTTGTAAGTATGTTAAAAAAATAAAAATAAAAATGCCAGTCACAGCTTACTGAATTGACTTCTTGATCTACTCACTAATCAAGTCCCTCAGTGAGGAACATACTACAGTATCCAATGACAGAAAAAGAAAAAAAAAAATCAGACTGGGGCCCACAAGATAGGTCACTTGGGAAGGTGGCTGCTTTGCCATGCATGAGTCCCACGGCACAGGGGAAGGGGTAATCTTTGGTATGTTTCCTCTCCCCCTCCCTCCTCATCTCTATCTTTAAAAATCATCCCAGAGCAGTGAAATCAGACCAGGGCCCCAGCCCTGGTACTAACAATTAATTCTAAAGATGATTTGAACTCCAGGGTTGACTTGTTGTTTGTAAAATATATGGGATGGGTTGACTATGTCCCAAGATCTCTTCCAGCCCTTTGATCCCCCCCCCCCCCCATATCTTCATGGGCACTGCTTTGACCCTTTTATCATGTGTCATACCAGTCATCTCCACTTGTCACCCACCCACCCCCCTTCTGCTCTGTCCTACCTACTAATCCTTCCTTGGAATGGAGACTAACCCCCAGGCAAGGTCAGCCCCTCAGAGCATCCTCTCTTCCTACTGAGGTGGCTACCTGTCGTGATGATTGTTTTCACCTCCTCATGCACTCTCATCTCACCCACTCCCGACTGGCAAAGCACAGCTGAATGCATACAGCACCTCTGGCCTTTTAGTAGGCATTACTGCAAACCTCCTTGTTGGCAGCTCAAGGACTTTCTTAACGACAGGATCTCTGCCCACACCCTCCTCTTAAAATCCCTCTCAGTAGCCACTCACAATACTAGGAACAGGGCCGAGAAGACAGCTCAGTATGATAGAGCTAGGGTCTACAAGCCTGAGGCTTCAGGTGCAGCCCCCAGCACCACCATAAGCTAGAGCTGAGCAATGCTCTGATAGCTCTCTTCCCTCTCTCCCTCTCCCCCCACCCTCATAAAAATTGATCACTTCTGGGGCCAGGCACTGGTGCACCTGGTTGAGTGCACATATTTGCAAGCACAAGGACCTGGGTTCAAGCCCCTGGTCCCCCTACCTGCAGAGGGAAAACTTCACAAGTGGTGAAGCAATGCTGCAGGTGTCTCTCTGTTTCTCTCCTGCTCTATCCCCCCTCCCTCTCAATTTCTCTCTGTCTTATCAAATTAAATAAATGAAGTTTTTTTTAAAAAAAAAAATAGATCTTCGTAGGATCCAGAAGAAAGTAAATCATTTTCGGGCCCCAGATCAAATCGATGGGGTTTATAGTCAACAATATTTATACACTTTTCCCATATTTGGGAACTACTCTCTTCCCTGATCCAACTTTCTAGCCTTTTTTCCAGCCATGACATCATCTCCCCAGACAATAACTTGGGTCCACCTGCCTATCAGATGCATATCAGTCTCAGTCAAAAAATAATAAAGTCGGGGCCGGGTGGTGGCGCACCTGGTTGAGTGCATGTATTACAATGCGCAAGGACCCGGGTTCGAGCCCCTAGTCCCCACCTGCAGAGGGAAAGCTTCATGAGGGGTGAAGCAGGGCTGCAGGTGTCTCTCTGTCTCTCTCCCTATCAACCCCTTTCCTCTTGATTTCTGGCTATCTCTATCCAATAAATAAAGATAATAAAAAAAAATTAAAAAATAATAATAATAATAATAAAGTCATGGGCCCTTTGGAATATAACTAAAATAGACCTACTAGCTATTTCCAAAACGGAGACCCCAAATCTTCATCTGCAATATTCCAGCCTTTAGGTTCATGATTAGTCAGCAATTTGCATGGTTATATGTTAACTTTTTCAGCCACCAGGTACCAGATGCTAACATGATGCCAACTGGAATTCCCGCTTCCTCAGAGCCCCACCCCACTAGGGAAAGAGTTTCAGGCTGGGAATATGGATCAGCCTGTCAATGCCCATGTTCAGCGGGGAAGCAATTACAGAAGCCAGGCCTTCCACCTTCTGTACCCCATAATGACCCTGGGTCCATACTCCCAGAAGGTTAAAGAATAGGAAAGCTATCAGGGGAGGGCATGAGATACGGAGTTCTAGTGGTGGGAATTGTACCCCTTTTATGCTATGGTCTTGTCAGTGTTTCCATTTTATAAGTAAATAAATTTTTTAAAAAGTAAGTCATTTTCAAAAATATTAGGAACACAGTGGGTGCTGAATTTACATGTAATTGCCTGGTTTGCACTATGAAACCAAGGGCCCTAGCAGCAGTCACCAATGGGAAATCCTGTCCCAACATGATACACGAGCATTTGCAGACCCAGTTCCACACACTGTTCATTTACGTTTGCCCGTGGACAAGGGCTGCCAGGGCTGCCAAGGAAAGCAACTTTAGAGTCTTTCCACCCAGACAGTCGAGGACTTAGACCTCAGAAGCCACACAAAATAGCTTCAAAACAGCCCAAACCTTAAAGACAGGGAAATTTATTTACAGGCCCAAGTGTGCCATAAATTTAAGACAGTTCTATTAAAATGTTTTTCTTGGCTTCCCATCAGATACTTGGCAAAAGTCTTTTTCCAATAAGGTTCTTAATATTAAAGTTGAAAACTAAAAGTTCAAATCATTAAGAAAAACAAAAGAAGTTCTTCCTTAAGAGTTTCAATTAAATGAGTCCTTATTTTATCCTGCTTTAAGTGACATATCAATCTCTGTCACAATAAGGATGTGTGTATGTGTATACATATACATGTTTATGTACAGTCAAGCACAGAACATACACTGCTATTGAAAAGTATATAAAATATCTCATATAGCGATTATCATGTTTATTCCCCAGGCCCTCTCACTGGTCAGAGAGGCTGGCTTTGTACAGTTGCAGGGCAATCTGCATCACAGGAAGAGCTCCAGCATTCAGGTCAATGTGTCTTGTTTAAGGAGAGGTAAAGGATTCAGCTTTAGGGGGCCACCTATGAAAGGAGACACTTGGAGACACAGACTGGCATGTCGCACATTGGGGGGAAAAGGAAGCAAGAGGATAGTGGATGTTATTTTTAAACCCCCCTAGAGTTCCATTTATATATATAGAATGTTTTTTAATTACACAATGTGGGGGAGGAAGAGGGGTAACAACGACAGGCATTCTAATATCGATTCTGGAAATCAGAGGTAAAAATCTCTTCCAGATTCTTCATAATGTATTCTTGGGGATGCAGCCCATCCTGAAAGGCTCAAGCCACCACTTTCTTGAGGAGGCCATCCAATAAGCAGTAAATTTGGGTTACTGGGGAGTTTATCCTGATTTGCAGCCTCAGTTGAGGCTCTGGGATTTGAGTTAAGCTGCCGACAGCAGACAGAGCGTGCTCTCCCCGTCTGTCCCTCTCATGTTGTGCAATCTTAAGGAACTCACTGTAGCTTCAATTTCTTTGCAGGAGAAGAAAGAAAGAAAGAAAGAAAGAAAGAAAGAAAGAAAGAAAGAAAGAAAGAAAGAAAGAAAGAAAGAAAGAAAGGGAGGAGGGAAGGAAGGAAGGAGGAAAGGGGGAGGGAGGGAGGGGGGGAGGGAGGAAGGAAGGAAGGAAGGAAGGAAGGAAGGAAGGAAGGAAGGAAGGAAGGAAGGGGAAGGGAAGGAAGAAAGAAATTCAGGTTACTTTTCTGACTGCCAGTCTCACTACCCTGTTAAAAAGTCTGCCCTGTAAACTGCTGTGTGTTTGGAGTGGAGGGTTTTGTGGGAGACAGTACCACAAACTGTGATGTGACCATGCATGGAGGTGGGAGGCAGACACCGGCATAGGGAGCCCTCTGAGAATGCATCAACCTCTGACGAAGAGGCTTCCCAGGCATTTCAGGGTTCCCTCCCTTAGAGAATCACAAAATGCTGCTTTATAAACAAACAAACAAACAAACAAACACACCACACTTTCTTAGTGATTTAATAATGGTCCACAAGATTATACGATTACACAGGTATAGATAGCTTCACACCACATCCACCAATATAGTTCTGTACCCCTTTTCATAACCAAGTCTAGTACCAAAATGAAAAGTGAATGGGAGGGGGGGTGGATGAGCGCACTTGTCACAATGCACAAGGACCTGGGTTCAAGCCTCTAGTCCCCACCTGCAGGGGGAAAGCTTTGCAAGTGGGGAAACAAAGTGCTGCAGGTGTCTCTCTGTCTCTCTCCCTATCATCCCCTCCCCTGTCAATTTCTGGCTGTCTGTATTTTATATAAATAAATAAATAAAGATAACAAAAAAAATTAAAAGACTCTATTATTTAGGGTTTTTTTTTTCTTTTAGAACTTAAGTACACAGAGCAGATAACACAGTGGTTATGCAGAAAGGTTTTCAGTTCTGAGGCTCCAAAGTCACAAGTTCAACCCCCAAACCACCGAAAGCCAGAGCTGAATATATACCTGAAAGCAGGATTACACTAGAGTTTGCAGTGAGTACCTCCCTAACACTTCCTCTCCACTATTCCAAACTTGGGATCCATGATTGCTCAACAAATTGTTTGGCTTTGTATGTTAACTCTCTTTTCAATCACCAGGTTCCAGATGCCACCAGGATGCTGACTAGGCTTCCCTGGATTGAAGACCCCACCAATGTGTCCTGGAGCTCAGATTCCCCAGAGACACACCTTACTAGGGAAAGAGAGAGGCAGACTGGGAGTATGGACCGACCAGTCAACGCCCATGTTCAGCGGGGAAGCAATTACAGAAGCCAGACCCTCTACCTTCTGCAACCCTCAACGACCCTGGGTCCATGTTCCCAGAGGGCTAGAGAATGGGAAGGCTATCATGGGAGAGGGTGGGTTATGGGGATTGGGTGGTGGGAATTGTGTGGAGTTGTACCCCTCCTACCTTATGCCTTTGTTCACTAATCCTTTCTTAAATAAAAAATTAAAAAAAAAAAAATTAAAAAAATTAAAAAAAGAAAAAAAAAAAAGAAAAACACGTAAATAATAATATATGTATTTTTTTCAACAGAAATTTTTATAAACTTATTACGTAAGAGCCAACATTTTTATAAGTATCTATGTTAAACAAAACTAAAGAAAGCATCTATACTAAATTAAACCTTGGGGTCTAGGCCATCATCAATAATAGCAATTTCTGTATGTCCCCAAACTTAAGATGTATCCTCCTCCAATCAATAATAATTCGGGGGAGCAAGGCAGAGTAGAAACTACATTCAGTGTCTGCACAGACAATAAGGTTGACTTGTTAGGAAGCCAGGGATCCAAAATACAAACAGTAAAGAAGCATGTGCTTCCTTGAACTGAGGAATTTTGCCACTTTGCAGTGGCATACCTGGGATCTAATGAAGCTTCTAAAACCACATACCTTATATCTGACTTGCTAAGAACTTTTCTTTAAAAGATTATATATATATATATATATATACTATTTATTTAGGATAGAGACAGAGAGGAGATGAGAGGGGAGAGGAAAACAGAAAAAGGAGAGGGACAGACACCTGTAGTACTGTTTCACCACTCATGAGCTTCCCCACTACAGGTGGGGACAGGGGCTTGAACCCGAGTCCTTGCACACTGCAATGTGTATGCTCAACAACGTGTGCAGCTGCCTGGCCCGGTTTTAAAACCACCTTTTTCATCTTCTCAGTTCATGTCAGACTAGCAGGTGACTGTCTCAGAGACTCTCACTTGCAGTCTTTCCTGGCTTCAAATCTGTGACTTCCAAACTTCAATTGACAATGGAAATAAAATGACTCAGTGGGCTACAATCGCCCAAGTGAGATAAAAATAAGAGCTTCTTCATGGGGGCTCTCCTCTGAATAATGTGTATGCATATACATTGTTGTTTGGGGGGGGGGGCTCTCTTCTGCTCCTAGGACTAACCACAAGCCTAGTAGGCAAAGGTCCCACATAGCAGGTGCTGTATTTTCTTACTTAGAAATGTTCTGTTCTTCCTATTCTTCCCACTATATCTTCAAGTACTCATCCTCTGCGGCAAGAATATTTGGTGTGCTTAGCAGGAAGATCTGAAGGCAAACTGTCAAAGGCCAGTACAAGAGACTGCAAAGACACTGACATTTCAACGTATCCCGAGCGTTAAGGGGGGGGGGGGAGAAGATGCTAGATGTTTCTGCCACCTCAAAGGCTCCTCGTCAATTGAGTACAAAGAAGAGTTCAAAGGCAAGGCAGGCTCCTGACTTCCACCTCCTGATGTGGCTGGGGTTAGAGGTCACTGCTGGTGGAGCCACTGATCAATAAAAGAATGTTTGGAAACTCCACTGAACAGATAAACTGGGGATTCATTTACACCTTCTTTCCTATCCACACAAACATTTCTAACTACACAGCTAGTGTCTATTCCACTTTCTGAGATTTTTTTTTTTTCTGTTGTGGTTCAGGAGCTTTGGATATTCTATTTGACTTGAGGAAAAATATGTAGCTGTGTATCTCTTCCTGCCTCTCGATGTGAGAAAGGCAGCTGGTAGAACTCTTCATCTTTGACCTGCCTCCCCAATATGTCTGTTCCTTACAAGTTCAGTCCACAGCTTCTCCTTCCCATCTCAAGCTCCTGACATGCTTCGGAACATTCCCACCTCCTGAACTTTCTCTGTTTGGATACCCACACAGACCCCAAGATGGCTGTCAGCCTCCTGTGAGGGGAGAGAGGATAACAGCTTTCTTATCTCATCATCTCCCCTTGTTAAACAAAATTAATTAGGGGTTCACTAAATTAGCTCACAGGTCAATAAAAAGCCGGCTGATGAGTTGGCTTTTTACTGCTAAAAACTATTATTCTTTATTAACTGAAGGGACTGGTTTTGAACTTACCCACAAAATTATCTTTTAGCTCCTCCTAGCTTGTCCAAAACTATGTCCACCAGCCCTGCTCGTTACTGGCCTTCAAGAGTGGAAAGAGAGGTTATTCCTTTCCTTCAAATATCTCAGCTTAGAGGCTGGTGAAATAGCTCGCTTGGACAGTGCACTGCTTGGCTACATGCACAGCCAGGTCTGAGATCAGCCACCAGCTTCTGATGGAAGCTTCGGTGCTATGGTCACTTTCTCTCCCCTCCTTCCTACCAGCCTCTGCCTGTCTCTAGCTAAAATAATAATAATAATAATCTGAGCTTAGCTATACAACTCTTACTTCAGGCTCCAGCCCTCTATTTAACTGTACGGCTGTTGCAGTTTCACATCAAAAGTCAGGAGGAAAAGCATTATGCCCCCTTGTCAGACAGAATTGTTCCTTCCACTGGTGCATGCTAACTTCCCAGTCATGAGAGGTCCTTCACTAGTACATGTATCGACCAGATTATGTCCTTTCTGATCCTGGAAAAGACATGTTGCTGCAGAATCTTCACCAAGATCCCAGCCCATATACATGGAAGGTCAATTCAGAAACTCCAGCTCTAGTCCATCAGGAGAGCAAAATCCTGCACTGAGCACTATTTATTTCTTCCTCGTCTGAAAGAGCTGGTCTCTAGTGGACAGCTGTGAGACAGAGGCAGAGTAGCTCTGGGCATTTCGCATTCCTTGGAAATATTTAGGAGTGACTTGAAAGTCGACGGGGACCTCTGCTGGTGACAGCCACCCAAGCAGTTCTTTATGCTATTGGCTCAGCAAGAAATTCCTTGCTCAGTGAGAAACAGCTCTGTTCCTCGGTCTCAAGTTCACGCCAAGGTATGCAAGAGGTGTTTCCCCTAAATGTTTATGCCAGTCTTCTGTCTTCCAGAAAGACAGAAAAGTTGACCTCCCTCAAGAAATTTCACAAGGAGAGGGAAAAAAAAAAAAAAAACTTTCCAGGGCCAGATATGTAATTTTTGGGGCAATTTTTAATTTTATTATTTGACAGGACAGAGAAATAGAGAGGGAGAGAGAGAAAGAGAGACAGAAAAGACCTGCAGTACTACTTCACCACTCACTAAGCTTCCCCAACTACCACCCCTTCATGTGGGGACCAGGTAGGTGCTTGAACCTGGGTCCATATGCATGGTGACATATGCACTTAACCAGGTGTGCCACGCCCAGCCCCTGTATACTATTTTTTTTTTCAGTTACTCTTGTGAAGGTCAAAGGTCAGGTTAAACTGAATGGGAAATGGGTCAAATGATGAGCAAACCCTGGGAAGGACCCTATAAAACCCAGAAAGAGTTTTCTAACCTTAAAAAGTTAAGATTAGTTACTGATGGGGGAGGGGGTGGGACTAGCTAAGGCATTGCAGTGGAGTACTTCAGAAGGGCTGAATATAGCAGAAAGGGGAGGCCTTGGGAAGCAGAAGAGAGCCTCAGCAAGGCAGTGCCTGGCCTGGCTTTCTTTTACAAATGGGTACATTCCCCACCAGAGCAGGTGACAGCCCCTCAGGGCAAACAGTGTTCTGGGAGAGAAGGGATGACCACTTCCTTATTACAGCTGGCAGGGGGGAAGTGCTGTGCCTGCTAAGGACAAAGGTCCCACAGTACCTTTAAAGAGCTGGATGGAACATGAGAGATGATCTAGCGGAGCCCCCTTGATTACCTAAGTGAGGAATGCAGGCCCAGGCAATCTTCGGTGACTTGCCACGGTTCAACTAACAGGGACAGAGTCAGGACTCCAGTGCAAATCTAAGAGACTCCAAGTGGTGTTCCTTTGAACCCAAATAACCTAAAAGTACCCTTCTTTCATTGATCTTTACTCGTTCCATCTCAGCAGCTGATTCTGAGCCTGTGAGAAGATGATGCAGCAGCTCTGTCCTTGTCCTGTAGCTCCCAAGCCACACTACCTGGGACAACAGCATTCTGTGAGCTGGCCATGGGTGTGCCACCGTGAAAACTGAATGATCCTCTCTCCCATCATAAAGGTGGTGGGCTGGAGAAAGTGACAGGCCAGAATCTCATTATTTGTCCCTACCAAGAATTTCCCTAGCCATTTATAAACTAAATCTACTGGATGGTATCTGATTTTGCAGAGGGTTCTTTATTTAGAGGTATTAGTATATAAAGATGCTGTTTAAAACAAAAAAAAAAAAAGGAAGAAAGAAACACAAAGAGCACACACAGCACTTTCTTCTACACAAGTTATAAGGACCACAAATCTAAATCAAGAATCTAGAGACTGATTTTCTAATTCACTGCAACTCAGA
Source organism: Erinaceus europaeus (assembly GCF_950295315.1). Taxonomy (NCBI): domain Eukaryota; kingdom Metazoa; phylum Chordata; class Mammalia; order Eulipotyphla; family Erinaceidae; genus Erinaceus; species Erinaceus europaeus. Next base: position 17,652,867 of record NC_080178.1, read on the forward strand.
TGAGGTCAGGGCTTAAGTAACAACTGGGAAGACCAGAAACTTAAAACAAATACGAGTTTTCTATGGAAAAAAAAATCTCAGGGAGGCAAAAATCAACCTATGATTCATTTCCAAATCTGAATGCCAGAATTTTTTTATATATGAGGTTACCGGGACCCAGAAAAGACAGAACTTTGGCCTGGAGCACACAGTTAATAATAACTGTGAGCTGGCATCCACACCAAGAGTCCGAGGTAAGAACCTACAAGCTTAGTTACTGTGTGATGCTGCTATCTCCTTGGTGTAAGAAGTTCAATACCATTAAAGAAAGAGCACAGCCACTAACTTTCTCCCTTCCTGAAAATCAAGGATTTTTTTTTTTTTTAATGAAGAGACTCTCAGAGAGTTAAGACAACAGCAACAAAATGTGGAAGCAGACTCTACTGATCCAAGAGAATTTCATCTTACATCAGCTCAAAGACAACAACATCAAAAACAAAGCAAGACAAACAAACAAACAAAACACTGAATAACACTGCAGAACCCCAAATAGGAACATGGGGCTGAGAGCAGGAGGATGAATTGAAAATAGATTCACGAATCAGCCCCAAGTCTGGGTCCACTCTCCATTCCACATCCCAGGTGCGGCCTTCCTGAGGTCTGAGGCCCGAGGTTTATTCCCTACACAAGGTTAAGAGCAGACTGGACACCTGAGAGTGAAGTGGACAACCAAGAAGATCAAGGGACAACTGCATGTTTAATATTAGGAGCATCCTAAACCTTTCCTCCTGTTTTTGTCCTACTTAGAAAAGGTTAATGAGAGAAAAAAAATTTTTTTTTAATCCGGGAGTTGGGTGGTAGTGCAGCGGGTTAAGTGCAGGTGGCGCAAAGTGCAAGGACTGGAGTAAGGATCCCGGTTTGAGGCCCCGGCTCCCCACCTGCAGGGGAGTCGCTTCACAGGCATGAAGCAGATCTGCAGGTGTCTATCTTTCTCTCCCCCTCTATGTCTTCCCCTCCTCTCTCCATTTCTCTCTGTCCTATTTAACAGCAACGACATCAATAACAGCAATGACAATAACTACAACAACAATAAAAAACAAGGGCAACAAAAGGGAAAATAAATAAATTAAAAAATTAAAAAATTTTAAATCCATTTTAAAAAGAAAACAATAAGCATGGTTCCAAAATTGGGACTATGTTTAACTTTTCGTGTTCGACATTTATGCCCAACTAATTTTTTATTATTATTATTATTAATTGTGAGAAGGGAGAAAAGTCACAAGGCAGAGAGAGAGCATAAAACCAAAACCACAGCACCAAAGCTCTCTTCTATGTGGTGGGAGTCAGGTTCAAACCTAGGTCATGTACTACCCAAATGCAGCGCACTACCCAAATGAGCTATTTTGCCAACCTTCCAACTAAACTTATTGCACGGAAAAAGAGGGGAAGTAGGATGAAGGAATAGCATTCATGGGGAGCATTTTAGCTGGTGGTGAGCAGCCCAGAGAAAGAAGCACCAGGAAGAGCAGAGAGAACCAGAAAGCGAGGCAGGAGACAGGCCTGGAGTGTGGGGGTGGAGGGGATGAGGAGGGGCATGAAATTATACAGGTGTCTGAACTGGGAACCAAGGCCATTGTATCCAAAGCATTCTCATGGGCAAAGCAACATAAAAGCACCCGCCTGAAATATCCCAGCTTCCACGGCTATCTTAGCCGCTTGAACTATCATCTGCTGTGAAAACAACTTTCCCAAAGAGTTCAGCCTTGCATCTTGAACACATTATACTATGGCGTGACCCTAAAAAAGCAAAGTAGGCTCAGCTCCAGAGTATTTTTTAATCTTATGGCTATTCTATCAACCTAGCCCGATGCTGTCTTCCTGTCTCAAGTCTGGAGGGTTGATAGTAGAGGAAATTAGCCCCATCACACATTCAGCTGCTGTCAACACCACAGCCACGAAGTTAAGGCCATACTCTAACTGCCCCCCACCCCCACGCCATCTCCTCCCCAGAAGGGCTGCCTGGCCTCTTTCTTACCTGTCTCTGCATTTCTTCAATCTGTCTTTGGGGGGTGCTCTGTAAAATACTGTACACCTCTGACATTTTGTCTTCTGGCACCATCACAGATGCTCTAGAGATGAGAAGAGTGTAGAGAAGACAGTCCTTAACACAGAGAACTTCAACGCAGGTTGTCATGTCGTACAACTCTCCTACACAGACACGGTCCCCAAATGTCCTCCAGCCCCACACCGTTCCCAACTGGGGTCCCACACTTCCTCCCCCTTCCCAAAGGCCTTCTGTCACCACCTCTATGTTCTCACCTCCCATCGATGCCTCATCTGTCAGCCCGCCCCCCTACTCTACCCATCACATTGGGGAGCTATGCAGACACCTGAGCCTCAGCAGTGTGACGCCCCACCCCATCTACCTGGTGTATCCTTCTCCACCCTTCACTGCTTGCTGAGGGCTTACAGGGACTGTTCTCCTTTAGCTACTGACTCACTGAAATCTGTTCACATAACCAGTTATGGGACCCGCAGTATGTGCCAGGTCACGGTTAACTTAACATCACTGAATGGATCAGATGAGGAAGCCAGTGAGTGAGGGAATCAGAGAATGCTTAAGAGAAGAGCATGCCGGACAGAGGGACTCACAATGGGAAGGGCGCTGAGGAAGTTCCCGTCAGCAGTGGCGCAGCAACGGCCAATGAAAAGGCTGGATGGTTTCAGGAGAGAAAGCTCAGGGGAGGGAGGTCACAGACAGACGTACAGGGCCCGGGAGGCCTCTGTAACCACGTGGGCTTGTTCTCTGAGCTAGAAAGTCATCAGAAGGTTCTAGGTGAAGCCTGGCATGATGCGCATTTCTGTCCAAGCAGAAGCACTTGGCTCAAAGTGTTGGGACAAAAGGCAGAAAGCAGGAGCGGGGGTGGGAGCGGGGAGAACAGCTGGACACCACTACATGTTCTGGTGAGAGATGCTGCCGAGGGAGGAACTGGTGAAAGTGATGAGAGAGCAGAGCCAGCAGGGTGTGCGTTGGGGTAACACACGCTAGTGTTCCTTCACGGCGTTCAGAGAGCTTATAATTATATCTATAAGGATTTATTACAACCTGACATGGCCTGGCCCGCCCTCCATTGGGTTCATTCAGACAGAAACCAGCATACCCCAGACACCTGCATATGGCCTACTACTGTATAGATGGGGAAACTGAGGCTTGAAAAAGGATTAAGTGATGTGCCAAGATCACAAAACTAGCCACGAGCAGCAGGGCCTTTTTAACGTTCACTCATAAGTACAACCACCCAAGTACATCTTGGTTCTCAGGGAGAAGCTCTTCAGACTCAGGCTTACAGCCTCTGTGAAGTTGCTCCAGAGCCAGCCGTCAGCAGTGGTTTGTGCCTCCTCCCCACCCTTCTGCACTCTCCCAACCAGGGCTGCACCTCCTGACAGTGGCCTGCTGTGCTGGTTAACAACTCCTCCCTCTTCTCCCACTGGACTCTGAGCCTCTGGGCAGAAAGGTGGGACTGGATCTCTTCTGTATGCCCCTACATAACACACTACCAGTCAAGCTGAAGGCACTCAATAAATGCTTTTGTGGAGGAATGACTGCTGGAACTGGCTCCTTCTCAAGGTATAAGAAAGAATGTATCCTGCTCATTCTGCCTGAATTAGGCTCCTCTGCTATCCTGGGCCTTCATCAACCCCAGTGAATGAAGCTGTTACAGTACTTATCACACATTATTATTTATTTTATTTTATTTTAAACCAGAGCACTGCTTAGCTTTGGCGCAGCAACGGCCAATGAAAAGGCTGGATGGTTTCAGGAGAGAAAGCTCAGGGGAGGGAGGTCACAGACAGACGTACAGGGCCCGGGAGGCCTCTGTAACCACGTGGGCTTGTTCTCTGAGCTAGAAAGTCATCAGAAGGTTCTAGGTGAAGCCTGGCATGATGCGCATTTCTGTCCAAGCAGAAGCACTTGGCTCAAAGTGTTGGGACAAAAGGCAGAAAGCAGGAGCGGGGGTGGGAGCGGGGAGAACAGCTGGACACCACTACATGTTCTGGTGAGAGATGCTGCCGAGGGAGGAACTGGTGAAAGTGATGAGAGAGCAGAGCCAGCAGGGTGTGCGTTGGGGTAACACACGCTAGTGTTCCTTCACGGCGTTCAGAGAGCTTATAATTATATCTATAAGGATTTATTACAACCTGACATGGCCTGGCCCGCCCTCCATTGGGTTCATTCAGACAGAAACCAGCATACCCCAGACACCTGCATATGGCCTACTACTGTATAGATGGGGAAACTGAGGCTTGAAAAAGGATTAAGTGATGTGCCAAGATCACAAAACTAGCCACGAGCAGCAGGGCCTTTTTAACGTTCACTCATAAGTACAACCACCCAAGTACATCTTGGTTCTCAGGGAGAAGCTCTTCAGACTCAGGCTTACAGCCTCTGTGAAGTTGCTCCAGAGCCAGCCGTCAGCAGTGGTTTGTGCCTCCTCCCCACCCTTCTGCACTCTCCCAACCAGGGCTGCACCTCCTGACAGTGGCCTGCTGTGCTGGTTAACAACTCCTCCCTCTTCTCCCACTGGACTCTGAGCCTCTGGGCAGAAAGGTGGGACTGGATCTCTTCTGTATGCCCCTACATAACACACTACCAGTCAAGCTGAAGGCACTCAATAAATGCTTTTGTGGAGGAATGACTGCTGGAACTGGCTCCTTCTCAAGGTATAAGAAAGAATGTATCCTGCTCATTCTGCCTGAATTAGGCTCCTCTGCTATCCTGGGCCTTCATCAACCCCAGTGAATGAAGCTGTTACAGTACTTATCACACATTATTATTTATTTTATTTTATTTTAAACCAGAGCACTGCTTAGCTTTGGCTTATAGTGGTGCTGGGAATTGAACCTGGGGCTTCTGGTGTCTCAGGGATGAAAATCTGTTAGGTACACCACTGTGCTATTTCTCATGGGATCAGAGAGTATTATAGCTGTTGTCTTCCCCACTATAGTCTGGCCTCCTCAGGAACAGATACTGGGGCAGGGGTAGATAACATAATGGCTATGCAAAGAGACTCTCAATCTTGAGAGTCCATTGCTTTATTCACTATACCACTTCTGGGGTACAAAGAGACTCTCGTGCCTCAAAGTTCCAGGTTCAATCCCCTGTGCCACCATTAAGCCAGAGTTAAGCAGTGCTCTGATCAAATAAATAAATAAAATATAAAATTAAAATAAGAACAGATACTGTTATTCATAGAAGCCATAAAAAAGATGAAGTTTTATGCAGATGGAGCAGAATGGCTATGTGAAAAGACTTTAATGTCTTGAGGTACCAAAGGGCCAAGGTTCAGTTCCCAGTGCCACCATAAGCCAGAGCTGAACCGTGCATGCTCTGGTACAAAAGAAAGAAAGAAAAAAAAAAAAAAAGTGAGAGGAGTCCATTCTATTTAAGCCATTAAAATACTAAAGCTATTTGATGTGGATAAAATGTAAAAAAAAAAAAAAAAACCTGGGGGAGGACTGGGCAAGACAGCTCACCCGAGAGCATGGCCACTTTCCCCCAAGTGGCACCCAGGCTGGAGCCCTGGATACCACTGCACTAGAGAACACCTCAGTGTTGTGGTTCTTCCTCACTCCCCACTATGTGAAAAAGTTGGCCAGAGTGGGGGAGCTCGAGCAACAACAGTAACAAAACACTACCCACCTCTTCCAGTCAAGAACTTCGGAGAAAGGTAAGACGTAAGAGTCTGCAATGATGACTGGGACACAGCCAGCCCGTAATACGTCACTCAGCACTGCCTGGCCCAGCCGGGCTCCACGGAGGACCACACAGAAAGTTGCTTCCTGCAAAAGTGTAACAGACGTTACAAACCAGTTTCCCTGATTCACTCATTCTGACCCTTGCAGACTACAGTTGAAGCCAGGCAACACTAAGTCCTCTTCAAGCTAAAATGCTGGAAGAGAACAGTTCACATCAGTTAAAAAAAAAAAGGGGGGGGGGTGAGTTGGGTGGTAGCATAGCAGGTTAAGCGCACGTGGCACCAAGCATAAAGATCCCAGTTCAAGCCCCCGGCCCCACTCCTGCAGGGGAGTCGCTTCACAAGCGGTGAAGCAGGTCTGCAGGTGTCTATCTTTCTCTCCCCCTCTCTGTATTCCCCTCCTCTATTTCTCTCTGTCCTATCCAACAACAAGGACATCAATAACAACAACAATAATCACAACAATAAAACAAGGGCAACAAAAAGAGAATAAATAAATATATTTTTAAAAATCTTAAAAAAAAAAAACATGAGAAACTTCAATGGTCGCAAATTTTCATATTTGCACTGTGCCTTGTTACTCTGATACTTCCACTGTTGGCTTCCTGAAATGGTCACAGTCAAAATGGAAATCTTCCTCTGGGCACTCAACATGACTTCCTACAGTGACTGAGCAGGTCGGATCATAGTGACCCCACCCTACCTTGTAACGAAATTGTTTTGCCTGGATACATCAGGCTCACAGGAGGACCCCCTAATGGGAGGGCATTAAACTCTTTTCATCTTTCTTCGCTTCATAGCATCTAGCAATATGGAAGATGCAGGAGACATTCGTCTCATGAAGCAAAGCCTTTGAAAATACCTTAGACAGATCTGTTCTAGTTTGAAACAATAAATCAAAATGAAGCAACATCTCAAGACCTTTCTTCCCCATTTGTTCCCCCAAATCCATTCAATGTGGGGATTATTTAGTGGAAGTGAGAGGTATGCAGGAGGGAAAAAAAATTGTCATCAGTAAACCAAGTAAGAAAAGACTTTATCTTTAACATTAAATTTCTTCTAGTTTTTTGTCACTTTGGGAGAGAAAAAAAAGAATTAAACACTAGTTATTCTGATCTTGGGTATATGTATAGGTTATTTACTAGCAGATGATATTTATAAAGGTGTTTGAAATTAGTTTTTTTTTTTTAGATTAACTAGCAGATCTAATATTAAAAAAAAAGTAATTCAGCTAAAGGCAAATTTACTTTCTGAACTTCAGATTGTCTTGTTTGTTGAAATATATAAACTGTAACTTTAAAATTTTCTATTGCCACAAGTTTATAAATGTTAGTTGTCTTAAGTTATAAACTGGCGCAAAGCTATTCATGGGGGCCTGGCGGTAGCGCACCAGGTTAAGTGCACATAGTGCGAAGCTCAAGGATCCATGTGCAAGGATTCCAGTTTGAGCCTCCTGCTCCCCACCTGCAAGGGGATCACTTTGAAAACGGTGAAGTAGATCTGCAGGTGTCTATCTTTCTCTCCCCCTCTCTGTCTTTTCCTCCCCTCTCAAATTCTCTCTGTCCTATCCAACAACAACAATGGAAAAAAGATGGTCTCCATGAGCAGTGGATTCGGTGCAGGCACCGAACCCCACCAATAACCCTGGAGGCCAAAAAAAAAAAAATCCATTATGGATTTGGGTCAAAATGACCTTTTTGCAAAAACAAAATAAAGCAACAACAATATTAATAGGAAGAATGGGCCATACAAAGAAATACTGCAAGACTCAAAAATGGCTAAAAATGGTTGTGGTCAGAAAACGGTTAAAATGACTCAGAAAAAATGGTTAAAATGGTTGTGGAGATAGCATAATGGTTATGTCAAGACTTTCATGCCTAAGGCTCCACAGTTCCAGGTTTAGTCTCCCACATCACCATAAACCAGAGCTGAGCAGTGCTCTGGAGGGGCTGGGGAGGGAGGGGAATAGACCTTCAATTTCCCTTGGTTTTCAGTTTCTAAATACGAGAAGGAAAAAAGAAAAAAAAGAGTAAATAACGCATAATATTAACACTTATAAAAATAAAAATATAGCCAAATATCATGATGTTATTTAAAAATACATATTTTCTTAGGGGGCTGGCAGATGGCTGATCTGGTAGAGTGTACATTACTACATACAAGGACCCAGGTTCAAGCCCTGGATTACCACGTGGGAGTGCCTGCGGGGGGTGGGGGAAGTGAGGAGAAGTTTCATGACTGTTGGAGCAGAGCTGTGGTGTCTCTCCTCTCCCTCTCCCAATCTCTACCTTTTACCTTCTATCTATCTTGTGGAAAGAAAAGGGAAAAAGTCGTCTGTGCAGAGACTAAGCCCCAGGGATAACTGTGGTGGAAAGAAAGACATAGAGAGAGAGAGAGGGAGGGAGGGAAGAAGGAAGGAAGGAAGGAAGGAAGGAAGGAAGGAAGGAAGGAAGGAAGGAAGGAAGGAAGGAAGAAAGAAAGGAGGGGGGAAAACAGAAGGAAAGGAAGAGAGGGAGAGAAGGAAGGAGAGAGATGGATGGAGGAAGAATTTAAAGTTAGAAGGGGAAAAAGGGGGTGGTTCAGGAAAAGCATGAAGAAACCCAATCTGCCCAGCTCCTGTGGGGGCAGATGAGAAGGCAGCCAGCGTGGAAGAGGAGAATCAGTCGTGGCTCCTGGAGGTGCAGGTGGACAACGCAGCCTGCCTGCGGAGTCGGCATCCAGATGTGGACACACGTGCTGATAACCATTTTTCCTGTCTAGACAAAGGTTACTATAAATACTCCTGCTCCCACCACCACGACTATCTGTCAGACATTCCAGGGGGAGATGCGGCACTTTTAGAGAGAAAGCATTTGAACACTCTCAGCGTGGGCCAGATACCTTTGGAGATTAAAAGGGGGAAAAAAAAATTCACACCCATGCCTGAATGTTTCTCTTTGAACCAAGCTGTCTGTGATTTAAAGATCTGATGGAACAAAATTCTAGTCCTCCTTTCGTAGCCTGATGCCCTTGGAAAGAAATGTCAAATAAATGCCGTAAAGCCACTGCTCAGTCTTGGGTGAGGAGAAGTGTTGCCATTTCTAGGATTTAAGTCAAGGAGACACTATGAGTAGGGTGTAACAAGAGTAGAAGATGCACTGAAAGGCAAAAGAGTAACAAAAACTGAAAAATCTTACACTTTTTTTTAAAGGTTTTTTTTTTTTTTTTACTTTTTTGTATTACATTCGCTTTTTTTATTGGATGGAGACAGCCAGAAAGCAAGGAAGGGGGGGGGCAGAGAGGGAGAGAGATAGTAAGACGCCTGCAACCCTGCTTTAGCACTCTCAAAACTTTCCCCCTGCAGGTGGGGACCAAGGGCTTGGCACTGTAACATGTGCCATTACCCAGCCCCCAAATCTTCCATTTTTAAAAGAAAAGCTGACAGGGCCAGGTGGTGGCACACCTAGTTGAATGCACATACTACAGTGCACACGGACCCGGGTTTGAGCCCCTGGACCCCACCTGTAGGAGGAAAGCTTCACAAGTGGTGAGACAGGGCTGCAGGTGTCTCTGTCTTTATCCCTCTCTATCTCCTCTGTCTCTATCCAATAATAAATAAATAAAAATATTTTTTTAAAAAAAGAAAAAAGCTGACTGATCTTCTAGGCTAGTATAGAAGACAAAAGGAACAAAAGAATGTATCACTTTAAAATGTGTGTGTGTTTGTTTATTGTAATGAAAGAAATACAGACACAAAGATATACACATACAAAGAGAGAGAGAGAGAGAGCAGAGTACTGCTCAATTCTAGCTTACTATGCTACTGGGAACCTGGGACCTCAGACATTAAGGTCTTTTGCAAAACCATTAAGCTATCTCCCTAGCCCAAGAATGTATCACTTTAAACAAGGTAATTTCTCTGGGCTGGCTTATGAATGTAGAAGCAAAAGCTTAAAATTAAACTGCCTACCTCACTTAAGTGACTTCTTCATGAATCTAAAGGATATGTATTTGAGCCAAGCGGGTTTACATGAACATAAAATGCCAGACATGAAGTTCTGCAGGTTCATACATCTAAAACAAATTTCCTCTGCCCTAAGGTAATTCTCCTGGCTGCATGTGGAAAGCAGCCTCCCTTTGGGGGGACCTCTGCTGAGTCCTGAGAGAGGACATGACTCACACTCACCTGCAGCACCTGGGGGTAATCGAAGACCTGGTGCTTGTGGCAGCGTTTCCGGATGGAGACGACGCCTTCTGAGAGGTTGGTGCATTTATCCAGCACTAACACTGAGTTGCCGTGTTTGGCCTGGAGGGCTTCCAGGTCCTCTCTGTACTCGGCATGGAGACCCATCTGAGATGACAGGAGGAAGTATTGGCGAAGACTGGGAAGGAGGAAAAGGGTAACTGGGCATTGCAGCTAGTAGGTCAGTCAAGGCAAGAACCTTGATAGTAAGTGCAAGACAATGAGTACTTTCAGTCCTCACAGCTCTTGATTTTACTGAAAATATCATCTGCAGTACTGCTGAGTATTTGGATATTATAAAGTATTCTCATATAGAAGGAATCAAGGGATGACTCAATCACCAGCTAAAATATCATGCAGTTACTAGAGATCTTATATGGGAATGCCTCTTCATGTGTTTATATATGCCAAGCTTAGAGAGTAATCCATAACTGTGTGTGTGTGTGTGTGTGTGTGTGTGTGTGTGTGTGTGTGTGTGTGCCAAAGAAGAGAAAAGATGATCATCAGAAGGGGACATCAGCATGCTTTTTTTTTTTATTTTAAAAAATATTTATTTATTTATTCCCTCTTGTTGCCCTTGTTGTTTTTTATTATTATAGTTGTTATTATTATTGATGTTGTCATTGTTGGATAGAACAGAGAGAAATGGAGAGAAGAGGGGAAGACAGAGAGGGGGAGAGAAAGATAGACACCTGCAGACCTGCTTCAACACCTTTGAAGTGACTCCCCTGCAGGTGGGGAGCCGGGGGCTTGAACTGGGATCCTTATGCCAGTCCCTGCACTTTGCACCACCTGCGCTTAACCTGCTGTGCTACTGCCCAACCCGCCAGCATGCTATATTTTTATCTGAGCTCTCTAATCTGAAAAGGAGCTGATTCTTAGCTACAGCCTTCAAAAAGGCAACTAAGTAGGCAGCTGTAAAATGGAAGGAAGCGAAGACTTTCTGGCTGCTGAGTCACACCCCTGTGCTAAGTAGCTATTTCAGAGAGCCTCCACCAAGAGAGCAGGAAGGCAGAGCTGGTAGATGAGAGCAACTGGGAAGAGCTCTCCTCACAGAGTTAAGCCGGTCTCAACACCTGGTAACAAAGACATTTAGAAGAAAAGGGAATGGAGAAAGGATTTCCCAAGGGGTTGGGGGGGAGGGCAGTGCCACAGAGATCTCCCTATGAGACAGACCTACGAGCACAAAGTTCAGAGGCTAGAAGTCAAAGAGGAAACTTAGGGACACCAGATGGTAAATGACTCCCTCACTGAGGGCATGGTACCTGTACAAGGGAAAAGAGTTTTGGAGCACAGACGCTATAATGGGTCACCTTTAAAGCAAGGAGTAATAGAACCCAGGTCCCAGGAAGAAATGAAACACCTTGGGGGGAAATGAAGGGTAATTACTTTTCTCTGGGGCAAACTTATTTGGAGGTTGTTTGGGGAACACCTTCCTCATGCAGCCATAGCCAGGGAATAACTGTTCTCTGAGAAGGTTAGAGAAGGTCATGTTTAAAATCACGGAGAGCAGACAGTGGAGAAAGGGAACTCACCCAGCTAGTAATCAGGTCGCCTCCAGAAGACACACACCATAGCCAGATTGTTTCAAATCCTCAGGACTACTTTATTATTTTTTTTGGAGGGGGCAGTAATTTCTTTATATAGCTGAGATGAAAGCAAAATATGTTTCCCACACCACACAGGGGTAAGCAGATTCCCTAGAAGTCTGTTGCCCAACAGCACTTAGTCACCTGAGACCATTTGCATTAAAATTAACTAAAACTAGAAATTCAGTTTCTTGGTCACAGCCACACTGCAAGTTCTGGAGAGCTGCCTTTGACGGGTGGCTACCTGAGAACACAAAGAGAAATCATCTCTTCACCTCAGAAAGTTCTTTATGATGAAGCTAGATGGTAGTTCCAGCGTAGAAGTAAGTGGAGAAAAAGCATAGAATAGCAATTTATCAAGGAGACTGGATGGATCATATGCATAGCTGGGCCCTCACACCCTGGGCAGACCCTCGCACCCCCCATCCCTGCCAAATTGCAACTTATTGAACAATGTGCTGAATATTCACAGTCAAACATATTTCCTCTAGACACTGAAAGCTGACTCTTGGATTCTACTCTCAGCCCTAAGCGTCAACAATTTCCTTCTGTAAAAGCATTAAGTTTCAGGCTGGCAAAATGGCTCACCTGGACAGTGTGCTGCTTCACATGTTTGTGAGTCAGGTTCAAGCCCAGCCCCCACTACACTGAGGAAACTCTGAGGCTGCGGGTTCTCTCTCTCTCTCTCCTTCTACCTCACTCTCTCAATCTGAAAAAGTGAACTTGGAGATGATAAAAAAAGAAAAGAAAAAAAAAAGAGTAGACACACTATCATCCCAAACGGAGCACAGGGACTGCTGGGAATCCTTGTGGGAAAAGGCGGTGGGTCTGGAGATGGCCCAGGCGGAGCGCTGAACCCCAGGTAAGACCTTCTACCGGGAGAAGAGCAGGTGTTGGGTAGTGTGCCAGCTCCCCCTGGCTTCTGCTTAACCATATCCCTATATAGGGATTGAATTGATCCCATTCAAAGCTTTGGTCTATTTACATAAATCACTTTTACATTTACATAAAGCACCACACTCCCTCCAGGGCATTGGTGGTTTAGTGGTAGAATTCTCACCTGCTCCACCCCCTCTCCTTGTCACACCCTGATCCTCTCCTTGTCACACCCTGATCTTCCACCAGTCACTTTTCGCTCCACCCTCTCTAAGTCACATCCTGTTTCCACCCTACTTGGAGAGTATAAAAACAGCTGCTCTTCTGATTAAAGACACTTGGAAATTGCTTTCCGGCTCCGAGAGTTCCAGAGTGTATCTCCTGCGAAGTTAGTGCGTGCGGCACGAGTTCCTGATCCCTCTCCCATGCAGCAGCCTAGATCAACTCCAGTTGAGTTCTCTCCAACCCAGAGAGCACTAGCTCGGGAAGAAGCACCCTCAGGCTATCCCGGCAAGCAGGGAATAAGGCCCTTGAAGAGCTGCTTAGGCCTCTGCAATAAAGTATGGCTGGCCACCCAGCATGGACCACAGGTTCCCCCTGATGGGGGCTAGGAGACCATCTGGACATCACAGAATGGAGTGCCAGAGCAGGCTAGCAAGGGTGCCCCAATTGTGGATGGTGCCACCAAAGGTGGTAGCAATGACCATGGTGTCACCCCAGTGTGGAATACGGAAACCAACAAGGGCGAGGGAAGAAACTGCCATGGAAGGACAGTGTGGGAGCCAGGAGTCTGAGAAGGGGTGATCTGTGCAGTGCGGGGAGCAGAGGCAGCCACAGTATCTTAGTTCCTAAGAAGGGGGCTGCTGGAATAAGGAAAGCTGCTGAGGATAACAGGAGGGGAGACTTCTCGCTGTCAAGAAGGGAATAACCAACTGGGGGTGGAGAGCTGAAGTACTCTGCAGTGCTGGAGGAAAGTGAAAACTTTGATGTGACGGTTTTTTTTCCCCCCAATATACATCAATAATCAGAGAGAACGCCATCAATCGGGACAGAGAAATGAACACAGATGTTAGTATGTGGGACTTCCGAGGAGCTCTTGGGGAAAGAGAGATGCTGGGTTAGACTGCACTGTGGAGCAGCGTTGCCTGGTTTTCAACACTCAGTCACCAGGACCACGGGATCCCTGCTCTGCCAACGCTCCATTTTCAACACAAGTGTGTGTGTGGTGTGAGTGAGAGCCTAACGGCGCTCCCCTGAGCGCACACGGCCTCTCCTGGACCTGAGCGGTGGCGGATGGCATGTGCCCATTTTTAGCTTTCAGCAAACAAAACTTTAAGGTGGATTTGTTTTTCTTTGGAGGACTGAGATGACCAGTGAGGACTTTCATGTTTCCTCCCAGCCGTGCTGACATCTAAGTCAAAGGGAAATCATGCTGAGAACTTGAAGTCTCCCTCAAGAGGACTGTTTGTAAACTCCCCGTTCAGTTCCTCGTAGAGCTAAAATGACAAGAATTCCAGCTGCGGCCAACCAGCTGTGAGGAGGAACTATCAATAGCAACAATCCTCCGGCTTCCCATTGAAAAAATATTGAGAGAGATTTCTAATAAAAATAAAAACAAGGCTCTTGCTACTCTGGGTAGCCCTCCGGAGATGTGGGAATTCCCTTAAAAAGCAACTCCCACAAAGTGCAGCAAATCCCAGAGCTGCCAGTGGCCACTGCCCTGCCAGGTCCCTGGAAAGGGTGAGGAGTGCAGTGACTCTGCTTTTTCTGGCCTTTCTTTCTTTTTCTTTTTCTTCTCTCCCCCAACCCTCAGGGGATAAGAGTAGTGTTTATAAAAGAAACACCCTAACTAAGGGTGAGGCTACAAGCTGGTGGGGAGAGTGGGGGTCTCGGTGCAGCTGCAGAGGGAGGGTCCTCCCAGGTGGGCCTCATCTTTCTGCTGCTACCCTGGATGCTATGCTGTGACTCCAACTAGTTACCAAGAAGCTCCAAAGCAGAAACCCTAATGACTGAATCAAAGATTTTTTTTTTTTTCCATCTATGGAGAGAGATATATACAGAAAGGAAGAAACACACACACACACACACACACCCCAGAGCACTGTTTAGCTCTGGCTTATGATGATAATGGAGATTAAACCTGGACGCTCTAGGGCCTTGGGCTAACGTGCAACCACTGTGCAACCACTGTGCTGTCTATCACCCTGGCCAAATTGGAGACCTTAATTTCAGTCTCATTATGCAGACACATAGAAGGACTGAGTTACTGAGAAAGTATCACTAGTGTATCGGACTTTGAATCTTTGAAACTAATGAGTCAAGGGCAGGGTGGGTGGTGGTGCACCTGGTTGAGTGTACATGTTACAATGCTCAAGGACCCAGGTTTAAGCCCCAGGTCCCCACCTGCAGGGGGAAAGCTTTGAGAGTGATGAAGCATTGTTGTAGGTGTCTTTCTGCCTCTCTCCATCTCTATCTCTGCCTTCCCTCTCGATTTCTGCCTGTTTCTGTCCAATACATAAAGACAATTAAAAATGCTTTTTTAGTGGTCTGGAAGTGGTGCAGTGGATAAAGCATTGGGCTCTCAAGCATGAGGTCCTGAGTTCAATCCCCAGCAGCACATGTACCAGAGTGATGTCTGGTTCTTTCTCTCCTATCTTTCTAATAAAATATTTTTTAAAAAATTCTTTTTTAAAAAATAGAATAAAACAAAAGAAACCAATGTTTCAAAAAAATTATACTATTCACAGGTTTGGTTTTCTTCATTTTCACTAATTCTTTGCCTTGTAGTATCTTGTCTTTTCTGGATTAAATTTGAAGGGAATTAACGAATCCTAAACTAACATAAGAAAGCTAGATTATACCAGAGAGATGGGGCAAAACAGAGTTTAGTTCAGGTTGTCTTAAGAAAGGTAGAGACTAAGATAAAGCATATGTTCACATGTATCCATAAATTAGGGCAAAATATATACCTGAAAGCACAAGTACACAATAGTCTGCAGTGAGTCAGTATCAAGTTCATAATGAAACAGTGTCTACTTAGACTTAGATACCCTCCTCACCTACTTCCTATTACACTTCCCTCACTCACTCCAAAGCTAAGCTTATCAAAGCAAGGAGTATAAAAGCTGAATAATGGCAAGAGACTGGCATACTTTAACGATGACTCTTTAGTCACTATCAGGCCACCCCATCAGCTGGGGCCCTATTTGGGGAGCCCTGAGATTCCCAAACAGACATGATGGGCCTAGACCTCGAATGAATCCCTCTCTCCATTGTTACTGGTCATTGCTATCAGGAACAACACAACAGACCCCTTTGTGGGCCCTATAGGACCTTGCCCTCAACTTGGATCAACCATGGTAGAGAATGTTCCATCCTCCGAAGGGAAGCTGGACAATATACTCTATGCTACACCTGAGGAAGATGGGTCCTGATATTGGGGCAGCTTGGAACGTTCCTACTTATGACCACAGAATGTGACCTCAGATCTACAGGGATGCAGAGGTCACATAAGCTCCTAAGCTGAATATGGGCCCTAAATCACATCAAATCGATGGGGTTTACAGTCAATAATATTTATACACCTTTCCCATATTTGGGAGCTACTCTCTTCCCTGATCCAGCTTTCTGGTCCTTTTCCCAGCCATGACATCATCTCCCCAAACAATAATTAAGATCCACCTGCATATCAGATTTCAGGCTCAGGCAAAAACAAACAAACAAACTAGTATAGCTACAGGTCCTTTGGAATATAACTAAAGTATGCCTACTAGCTATCTACAAAACGGAGCCCCCCCCCCCTCCCCCCACTATTCATCTGCACTATTCCAGCCTTTAGGTGCATGTTTGGTCAACAATTTGTTTGGCGTTGTATGTTAACTCTCTTTTCAACCACCAGGTTCCAGATGCTAGCATGATGCCGATTAGACTTCCCTGGACAGACAACCCCACCAATGTGCCTTGGAGCTCCGCTTCCCCAGAGCCCTTCCCCACTAGGGAAAGAGAAAGACAGGCTGGGAGTATGGATCAACTGGTCCACGCCCATGTTTAGTGGGGAAGCAATTACAGAAGCCAGACCTTCCACCTTCTGCATCCCACAATGACCTTGGGTCCATACTCCCAGAGGGTTAAAGAATAGGAAAGCTATCAGGGAAGGGGATGGGATACAGAGTTCTGGTGGTGGGAACTGTGTGATGTTGTACCCCTCTTATCCTATGGTTTAGTCAATGTTTCCTTTTTTTAAATTTATTTTTTATATTTATTTATTTTCCCTTTTGTTGTCCTTGTTTTTTTATTGTTTTTGTATTTATTGTTGGTGTTATTGATGCCATCGTTGTTAGAAAGGACAGAGAGAAATGGGGAAGACAGAGAGAGGGAGAGAAAGATAAGACACCTGCAAACCTGCTTCACTGCCAGTGAAGCGACTCCCCTGCAGGTGGGGAGCCGGGGGCTTGAACCGGGATCCTTCTGCTGGTCCTTGCGCTTTGTACCACGTGCGCTTAACCCGCTGCGCTACCGCCTGACTCCCTCAACATTTCGTTTTTATAAATAAAAAATTAAATGAAAAAAGAAAAGAAAAGAAAAAGCAAAAGAAAGGCAGAGACACAGGTACTGGGCAGTGGCCCACCTAGTAAAGCGCACACATTATCATGTGTGAAGACCCAGGTTCAAGGCCCTGGTCCCCACCTACAGAGGTGTAGCTTCACAAGCAGCAGAGCAGTACTGCAGATATTTTTCTTCATCTCTATCAAAAAAATAAAAGAAAAAAAAAGTAGAAGAAGGAGGAGGAGGAAGTGGAAGAGGAAGAAGAAGAGGAAGAAGAGGAAGAAAAGGGGAAGGCAAATGGTCGCTGGGAACTTTGGAGCTGTTGTGCAGGCACCAAGCCCCTCACATGACCCTCGTAGTGAAAAAGAAAGAAACCCCAAGCTAGACCCAATTCTCGCTGGCTCAGCCTCTGTCTGACTCAGCACTGTCAGCAGTGGGAGCCAGTCAGTAGTCCTTGCTGTGGGCTGCCACGTGCACTGGGGTGGTTGAGCAGCATTCCTGAACACTACTCACTAGGTGCCAGCCGTACCCTTTTTTAGCTCAGAGAGAAAGAGAGCAGCCGCAGCACCCAGCTTCCCTCCGCGTGTTAGTACCATCACATGGAGTACTGAGGAACTGAACCTGGGTCCTGTGCATGACAAAGCAGGTGCCATTCCAAAGTGTCCTATCTGGCTGGCTTTCCTGCTGTGTTAGGCTTTTGAAATCTCACTCAGATTAGCATTTCCGACATGACCATATGCAGTTCAAACATGAGTGCTTGTTATACAAGTAAAGATCACTATTACTGCCATTGTATTTGAAACTCACTGAGGTTCTCACCACAGATTAAAAAGAAGAAAAATGGGGAGTTGGGCAGTAGCGCAGTGGGTTAAGTGCACTTGGCGCGAAGCACACAGACCGGTTTAAGGATCCCGGTTCGAGCCCCAGGCTCCCCACCTGCAGGGGAGTTGCTTCACAGGCAGTGAAACAGGTCTGCAGGTGTCCATCTTTCTCTCCCTCTCTCTGTCTTCCCCTCTTCTCTCCATTTCTCTCTGTCCTATCCAACAATGATGATAACAAGAATAATTACAACAATAAAACAACAAGGGCAACAAAAGGGAATAACTAAGTAAATAACTATTTTTTTAAAAAAAGGAAAACAGTTAGCTGACTGCCTATACATCCACGCTGCTGGCCCTTCATATTTACTCACACATCTAAAAGCAAAGCCAGCAAGGTGAGGGCACAGAGGACATGGTGGTTAAAATGCAGCCCTGGCCCCAGTATCACTGCAAATCCAAAGCAGTAAGGTTGGAGCACTTCATTGCAACAGGCCTTACAAGAGGTGGCAACGAGGAGTGTGGGTCCCAGTGGGAGCCATCCTGGGGGCTGGGAAAACGTCTCTCCGGCAAGTGGTAGTCTGCTTGAAACCGAAAGGTTATTAGCCCACTAAAAGCCAGGAAAAAGACTGCTAGACAATGGAGAGTGTTTGCAGCCACAAAAAAAAAAACAGTGTGTAAAGTTTACTGGAAGAATGAAAAGATAAAACCAGAGGGCTGGCCGGTGGAACACCTGGTTAAATGCAGCACATATTACCAAACACGAAGCCCCAGGTTCATGCCCCTGGTCCTCACCTTTCGAAGAAAAGCTTCACGAGTGATAAAGCAGTGCTGCAGGTCCGTCTCTCTCTCTCTCTCTCTCTCTCTCTCTCTCTCTCTCTCTCTCTCCCTCCCTCCCTCCCTCTTCTTTCCTCCTCAATTTCTCTCTGGTCAACCAAATAATATAAATAATAAAGTTTAAAAAATGAAACTGATGAAAAGACAAAACTAGAGAGAAAGACAGTGACCATTTGAGGAAAGCTCTTAAAGTACTTTAAAAATACATATTTATTTATTCCCTTTTGTTGCCTTTGTTGTTTTGTTGTTGTAGTTATTGTTGTTGTTGATGTTGTCATCGTTGTTGGATAGGACAAAAATGGAAAGAGGAGGGGAAGACAGAGAGGGGTAGAGAAAGATAGACACCTGCAGACCTGATTCACCGCTTGTGAAGTGACTCCCCGGCAGGTAGAGAGCTGGGGGCTCGAACCAGGATCCTTACGCCAGTCCTTGCACTTTGCACCACCTGTGCTTAACCTACTACGCTACCGCCCGACTCCCTTAAAGTACATTATTAAAAGTTTGGGCTCAGGAGTCGGGCGGTAGCGCAGGCGACGCAAAGCACAAGGACCGGTGTAAAGATCCCGGTTCAAGCCCCTGCTCCCCACCTGTAAGGGAGTTGCTTCACAGGTGATGAAGCAGGTCTGCAGGTGTCTATCTTTCTCTCTTCCTCTGTCTTCCCCTCCTCTCTCCATTTCTCTCTGTCCTATCCAACAATGACGACATCAATAACAGCAACAATAATTACTACAATAAAACAAGGGCAACAAAAAGGAATAAATAAATAAATAAATAATAAATAATAATAATAAAGTTTGGGCTTTATCCTTGAGGCGGATGGTAAGACTAGAGGCATGGAAACACATAGGAGGTCATTTTAGTGATTCAAGAGAGCACGAGAGCCTGGGAGTATGGGGTGGAACAACGGAGATATAGAAAGAGACAAATCTGGGGCTGGGTGGTAGCACACCTGGTTGAGCGCACAGTGCACAAGGACCCAGGTTCGAGCCCCCAGTCGAATAGGGCAAAGCTCTGTGAGTGGTGCAGCAAGTCTGCAGGTGTCTCTCTGTCTCTCTCCCTCTGTATCTCCCCTCCTCCTCTCAATTTCTGGCTGTCTCTATCCAATAAATAAATCAAGATGATAAAAAAAAAATCAAAATTTAAAAAAGAAAAAAAGAAAGAGACAAATCTAAGAAATATTTTGGATGCTGAATCAATAGGATTTATCCTTTTGTCATAGGGAGTAAAGGACAGGGAATGGCACCCTACATTTTTTCAGATTCAGAAAACTATGTGTAGGTTTCACTGCAAATCTACTGATAAGAGAAAAGTGAAGGCTGAACAGGACTGAGGAGTGTGGAGAAGCTCCCAAACTCAAGGACACTGGCTTTCAGTCAACACCAATCGCTGCAAGGCCTCATATGCTGAAACCTGACAGGGCCCCCGCCACCCCCGCCCCCCAGCATCTTACAGCATGCCTGGCTATGCTGAATGTATCTTACCCTGGTCCTTTCTCTGGAAGGTTCACTTCAGCAGACAGCGGACTATAGACAGGAATGCTGACATCGTAGCCTTGCCGGTATGTCCATGTAGAAAAGCCTCCACCAGCCAACAGAGCCCTGAAACCAAGAGTTTTGTCAAATAATGAGAAATACAACGCTGAGTGAAGGGATTGGGAGGACTTGAGTCTTAACAAGATCAGCAGCAGCTAATACTGATGCATCACTTTTCTGCAAAGACACTGTGCTAAATGCGTTACATCCACATCTCCCGGACACAAGCTCCATTCGAGCCCCGGAGTCTGAAGCAGTCTCTCCTTACTTTCCAATCGTAGAGCCACCGCACCCCAGAGGGACACCCTCTGAACGGCTCTTCTGCTCCCCTGTTCAGATCCCACCCACCTCTTTCAAAAGTCATACTCTCGTCTTAGGACACATTTATAGTAGCCAGAATGACAGACAGCCAATCGTCTCAGGAAGGCTGGCTAGGGCAGTCATGTAGGAACCCACTGACCAGAATGTCAGGAGAAGGGAGGAAGGAGTGGTGACAGCAAAATATTTTATCTCGTGCTGCATTGGCCCTACCCCTCTCCAGTCCCTGCCTCAGCTGTTCTTTGTACTGTCGTCCCGAAGCTACAAGTGACTGACATGGCCTCCATCAGCTCTCATGGTCCACTCTAGCTACTTACTAGCCCTATTCCCTGAACAGGAAGCAGAATTCAGACGGGAACCTGTGTTGCTTCTCTTGCAGTGTGCGTGCACTGGCTTCTATTCTCCTAACTAGGAAGCTGCGAACACATTGTTTCGATTGGATCCGGCAAGCTGTACAATGATGCTTCATCAGAGAAAGGAAGCAGGTGTCTGTCACACCAACTTGTACTGTTTTCTGTCCCTGGGGCCCAAAACCCATCAAAATCATTTAGCAAGGCCGAGTTTTGCCAATTCCATGTGCTGCACAGCCTGAGCCAAAATGTCTGTACTGAGAAACCACATTTTTTTTTCTTTTTTTTTGCAATGATGATTGCTGCCAATCCCCTCCCTGGCCCCGACGACAGCCTGCATTCCCTTCTAACATGACCGGTTGGAGTTCAAAGATTTTTCCAAACCACCCCTGGAAATCCCAATCTGTTTGTGTAAGCTTTACGAAACCAAGAGCTGGCGAGGGAGGCTAATGTGCAGCCTGCAAACCTCTCCAGCTGCCAGTCGACTCTGTAAAACTTAATGACCATCCTTAGGACCAACATACGGTCTTATTTTTCCTGATTAGCATTCTGCAATGAATCCATCCAACATGAATTTGGGTGGGTTCCATGGCTGTGATGGCAAGCAGACTGCATGCATGGGCCCCCACGACCTGTGTGAGAGAAGTAAACACAGATCCAATATCCAGGCACCAGACGAGCTAGGTAAGCCAGGTAGAGGGTGATTAGGTAATTACACCTGCAGTCCCAGAGGAGAGGGGTGCGCATAGCTGTGGAGACTGGAAAGAGGGATAGATTACAGCAATTTTTGCTGTTACTCTGTCCCAGAGGCCCCAAGCTGTTGGTTTCTTTGGGGGGGGGGGGGTGCACTGAGTGTAGGTAGGAAAGCATACAGTCAGAAGCGAGCCTTCTGTCATGGATCAGACATGTGCAATCTCCATTTGTGATCAAGGAAGGAGGCAAGAGTGCAATTAGTCAGAGGGGCCTCAACAAGCCCTGCCACCGGCAAGACTTCACTGTTAACACTATGTCTTTTCCTGCCAAGGCTTCCATAACGTTCTAATGGAGCGAATGTCGCAGGCACTCCCAGCCTCACAGAACACGTGTTTCACATTGACTGAAAAGTGAATTTCTAGAGAAGTACATTCTGTTTTCTCGTTAGCTATCCCAAAAATCAGAGATAGGCTCCAAAGCTGTAAGAGACTAAGTAGAGAACTTGGAAGTAAATGAAAAGGTAATAATAATAGTTATGGGCAGAAAAAAAATAGCATAATGGTTATACAAAGAAACTCTCATGCCTGAGGCCCCAGAGCCCCAGGATCAATCCCTAGCACCACCAGAGCTGAGCAGTGTTTTGGTAAAATAAATAAATAAATAAATAAATAAATATAAAATAAATAAATAAACAAAAATAGAGGGACAGGTGGTGGCGCACCTGGTTGAGCGCACACACGTTATAATGCGCAAGGACCTAAGTTCAAGTCCCCGGTCCCCACTTGCAGGTGGAAAGCTTCATAAGTAGTGAAGCAGGGCTGCAGGTGTCTCTCTGTCTCTCTTCCTCTTGATCACCCCCTTCCCTCTCAATTTATGGCTGTCTCTAGTGAATAAATAAAGACAATAAAATAAATAAATAAATAAAATAAACAAAACACAATTTAAAAAAGCTGACTACATCAGATTCCTGGCAGATTGCATGCTAAGTCACACACTCTGCACGGAAATATCCTTTTACAGTTCGGCTCTACTCAGGGCGTCCTAACTCTAGGATACCTGTCACCCAGTCTTCTTCCCTCTGTCTCACGTATTCCACTGCCCCGGCTCTGGACATACTCATGCTTCTCCTAGCTGAGTACTCACAGTCCCACACACAGTTCAACTACAGTTTGCCCTTGCTGTCTTTACAGCTATGCAGGAAGCACATAGGGAAACAGTCCAGTTGGGAGAGTGGGGGGCTCAGCTGCCTCAGGTTCCCAATGTGAGCCCCGGTATTGTAGGTACCAGAGTGGTGCTCTGGCTTCTCTCTTTCCCCTAAATTTCTTTCTCTCTCTCTCTCTCTTTCTCTCATGTCAGCCAAGTAAAAAATAAATAAACCTTTAAAAATAAAACCACGCAGACAATCAGGGCTGCAAATTTCTCAAGTATAAAATATTTGTATTGCGGGAGTCGGGCTGTAGCGCAGCGGGTTAAGCGCAGGTGGTGCAAAGCACAAGGACCGGCATAAGGATCCCGGTTCGAACCCCGGCTCCCCACCTGCAGGGGAGTCCCTTCACAGGCGGTGAAGCAGGTCTGCAGGTGTCTCTCTTTCTCTTCTCCTCTCTGTCTTCCCCTCCTCTCTCCATTTCTCTCTGTCCTATCCAACAACAAAAACAATAATAATAACTACAACAATAAAACAACAAGGGCAACAAAATGGAATAAATAAATAAAGTAAATATTAAAAAATATATATATTTGTATTGCTGGGGCTCGGTGCCTGCACTACAAATTCACTGCTCCTGGAGGCCATTTTTTTTCTCTTTTGTTGCCCTTGTTGTTTACAGTTACTATTATTGTTGTTGTTATTGCCATCTATGTTGTTGGATAGGACAGAGAGAAATGGAGAGAGGAGGGGAAGACAGAGAGGGGGAGAGAAAGACAGACACCTGCAGACCTGCTTCACCGCCTGTGAAGCAACCCCCCTGCAGGTGGGGAGCAGAGAGCTCCAACTGGAATCCTTAAGCTGGTCCTTGCGCTTTGTGCCATGTGAGCTTAACCCATTGTGCTACCACCCGGCCCCCAATTCTTCTGTGTTCTGTATGAAAGCACAGAGTACAGCGCTAGAGACACATGGTTAGAGCAGTAAGTCCGCCACCTGTATTTCTCAGTGAGGGAGTGAAAACAGAGGCTAAGTGGAAGCCTAATTTCACATTACACTCCTTATGCATCTGCACCTCTTAAAAACTTATCCCAAGAAGGTAGATGGGTATCATGTGTATGATTTTTTTTAAAAAACTGAAAAGGAAGTACAAACAGGCTTAAATAACATCTAAAATATATTCACCAAGTAGACATTTCCTCCTTTTAGTTCCTGCATTTCCCTGAGTGGAATGACTCTTGAAGTACCTAGCATTATGGACTTCAGGCGGTCCGGGAAGCAGTCTAATCTAGCCCATCGGTTCTCTAATTTCTGAATCATCTGATAATACCGTAATACTGATATAAAAGCCATTCCATGCTAGTTGTTTTTTGCCTCCTCTGACTCCAGAAGCAAAGAAAAGGGGTAAGAAAAATTAACAAACAAATCTACTATTCCTAACCCCAACCAGAAGGCCACCTACATTCCAAATCAAAGTTCCTCACATGCCAAGAGAAAGTAGATAAGATTGCTAGAGGATTCCCTTAATCGCTTACGAAAATATATGCACGGGGAAAATGATTTCACATCCCTGATCCCTAACACCTCAGCAGCAGTAAGAACTTACACTTTCTCCTGACTACTTGACACTTTCCTGCAGAGAAATGAAACTCCACTTAACATGTGCGCTTGATAAAAACAAAATCCTTCCCCCTTGCGGACAAATACCCCAAGATGTCAGCAGAGTGAAATGCCCCCCAAACAAAATTAAGCCCTTCTTAAAATAATCCCAACCCAGCAGGTGAAGACGACTAAGCATTCCTAACAGCTCTTGTCCTTCCGTTCTCCGCTAAATATTTCACTTTCCCTGCACAACTAAGCCCATAAAACAGTAGCCCACTCAAGAGCACAGCCTCATGGGGGCTGAGAGCCAATTCCCCTGTATTTTGTGGGATTCTAGGCTATCTGTGTGCTTCTGCTGCCCTCTACTGTCCACAGCGGTGTCTACACCAAAGCTGAGGAGGGGCTCTGGGGTGTCTGTCTAGTGATGATTGTAGTTCCAGATAGAAGCTCAATCCTTTGAAAAAAGAGGACTTAGGTTTAATCTTCTGGGGAAAGGCAGGACAAAGTACAGATTTTGCTAAGTGACAGTGTTAAGAACAGAGCTGGTCTCAGGCTGTTCTCTTACCTTTGTCAGTAACAGTCACTTTGAGAGTAATTGGATCTGCTTGAGGCCAGGTAGTTACGTGCTCACTACAGTGCTTATAGACCCAAGTTCAAGCCCCCTGGTCCCCACCTGCAGGGGAAAAGCTTCACAAGTGGTGAAACAAGGCCGCAGGTGTCTCTGTTTCTTTCCCTCTCTATCTCCCCTGCCCCCTCTCAATTTGTCTCTGTCTCTATCCAATAATAAATGAATTTAAAAGATTTTTTTAGTAATAAAAATTAAAAAATAAAAAATAAATAAAATATGTTCTTCTCGGTGAGGGAGATAGCGTAATGGTTATGCTAAAAACTCTTATGTCAGGACCAGGTGGTGGTGCAACTGGTTGAGCACACATGTTAGTGTGAAAGGACCCAGGTTTGAGCCCCTGGTCCCCCACCTGTAGAAGAAATGCTTCCTGAGTAGTAAAGCAGGGCTGCAGATGCGCCTCTCTCTCTCTCTCTCTCACCTCCAAGGTTATTGCTGAGGCTCGGTGCCTGGACTCGAATCCACTGCTCCTGGAGGCCATTTTTCCCTTTTGTTGCCCTTATTGTTTATCGTTGTTGTTGTTATTGCTGTCATTGTTGTTGGATAGGACAGAGAGAAATCCAGAGAGGAGGAGAAGACAAAGGGGGGAGAGAAAGACGGATACCAGCAGACCTGCTTCACCACCTGTGAAGTGATCCCCTCCGCGCAGGTGAAGAACTGGGGGCTCGACCAGAATCCTGTACTGATCCTTGCGCTTTGCACCATGTGCGCTTAATCTGCTGTGTTACCTCCCATCTCCACACACACACACACACACACACACACACACACACCTACCCATCTGTCTCTATCACTCCTTTCCCTCTCTACTTCTGGCTATCTTATCCAATTAATTTTTAAGTTTTTAAAAAAAATTTAAAACACTCAGGCCTGAGGCTCTAAAGTCCTAGGTTGAATCCCCTGGACAATAATCATAACTCAGAGCTGAGCACTGCTCTGGTGAATAAAAATAAAAATCAGTCTCCTCTACATGAATTACTACATCACAATCCTATACCTTGAGTATTTCTTAGGACCCTGTGGTCCTGGGTCCATGCTTTGCACTTTCCTGAAAGCTATGATCCAAGTATTAGGAAAGGATCTAGTCAAGAATCCTGGCATCTCATAGCTGTGCTTCCAGTCTCCAGACAAAGTGGTTCAGTCAACACACAAAGGGTCAGCCAATACAGTCAGCAAACTCAAAATGCCATCCTGCCACTATGGCCGCCCCCTTCCACAACTATTTGAAAGGTTTTCTTAGGAAGAAAAGACATGGGGATGGGGGTAGGGGGTAGGAGAAGGAGGAGGAGAAGGAAGGAAGGAAGGAAGGAAGGAAGGAAGGAAGGAAGGAAGGAAGGAAGGAAGGAAGGACCCTACTGCCTGAAAGAAGAGTAAATGGAATCAGAGTGTCCTCACTTCCCCTTCACTGTAGACTTGGGCTGTGACTTTTACACATCAGTGCCCTTTCTTCCCCAATAAGCTGTGACTTTACTTTTGGCAAAAAAAAAAAAAATCTCAAATTAGCTACTCTCTTCCCTGATCCAGCTTTCTAGTCCTATTTCCAATTCTGACACCATCACCCCAGACAATATCTTTAGTCCACCTGCATGTTAGCTGTCAGGAGCAGACAAAAATTAGTAATGTCATAGGCCCCTTGGAATATACCTACAATGACCTACTAGCTTTTTCCAAAATGGAGACCCCAAATCTCATCTGCTATATTCTTGCCTTTAGGTTCCTGATTATTAAACAATTTGTTGAGCTTTTTCAGACACCAAGTTGCAGACGCTACCATGAAGCTAACCTGACTCCCCTGGACAGACGACCCCACCAATGTGTCCTGGAGCCCCACCTCCCCAGATCCCTGCCCCACTAGGGAAAGAGAGAGATAGGCTGGGAGTATGGAGCAACCTGCCAGAGTCCATGTTCAGTGGAGAAGCAATTACAGAAGCCAGACCTCCCACCTTCTGCACCCATAATGATCCTGGGTCCATACTCCCAGAGGGATAAAGAATAGGAAAGCTTTCAAGGGAGGGGATGGGATACAGAGTTCTGGTGGTGGGAATTGTGTGGAATTGTACCCCCTCTTATCCTATGGTCTCGTCGATATTTATTTTATAAATAAATTTAAAAAAACAACTCCCAAATTCACAGGTAGTAGGCACAATACAGTCCCGAACCAGGCTTTCGTGGTCAGGGGTGCTGTGCTCAAGAGAACAGGAACCAGGCTAAGGAGGAAAAGTAAGCTTGTCAGATGTTACGCTAAAACATCAGCTCCAGCTGTTTCCACAACAGATCTAAGCAGCTACTTCCCAGCATGGGGAGGAAAATGCCTAGAACAATCTCTGTTTCCATGACCTACTCCAACCACAGTGTCTGTCCTAATGGGCTTGGGAATCTTACTTCACATGAATGAAAGGGCCTAGCGCTTGCTTAGTTAATCCTCAGAAATCCGTCACAGGGTTTGGCCCAAGTACACATACCTGTCTCTCGGGACATCCAGGGCAGTATTATAATCTGGGGGACCTCCAGGCAACATGTTGAAGAGCAGGTGATTTGTACCTCGATCCCACCTATTTAAAAAAAAAAAAAAAGTAAACAGGTAAGAGAATGTACATACATGTTGACTGTGCAGGAACAAAAACTCAAGCGTCAGTTCCTGGGTGACAAGCCGCCTGTCTCCCCAAATCAAAACAAAGCCACATTTGAGGTGCACAAGAGTGAATTCCTCCAAGCAACCCCAATAGTATCTCAGGGGCCAGCCGGGTTCCTGGAAAGGGAGAATGGGTGGCTATGGATTCCACACCTGTGCACTACAGAACTGCTTGTAAAAACAAAATCCGTGGGCTGGGGAGATAGCATAATGGTTATGCAAATGACTTTCATACCTGAGGTTCTGAGGACCTTGGTTCAATCCCCAGCACCACTATATGCCAGAGCTGAGCAGTGCTCTGGTCTCTTTCTTTTTCTCTACATCTTTCTCTCTCTCTCTCTCTCTCTCTGATTAAAATAAACAAAATATTTTTAAAATACTCCTAAACCATCTGAAAGTTCAGTCATGCTAAATAATTTTTTTTTTAAAAAGGTGACAGAAGGCTACATAAGTGGTCTGGGAGGTGGCACAGTAGATTAAGCATTAGACTCTCAAGCATGAGGTCCTGATTTCAGTCCCCAGCAGCACATGTACCAGAGTGGTGTCTGGTTCTTTCTTTCGCTCCTCCTATTTTTCTCATTAATAAATGAATAAAATACTTTTTTAAATACATACATATATATATATGTATATATATATATATATATATATATATATACACAATAGAACATTCAGGAAACGGAATACTACACAATCCTTAAAGTTACGTAGTAGAATATCAAATATTTTGGAGCTATATTTATGATACACTGAGAGGAGGAAGGCAGGAAAAGAATACATATTGTATGTTCAGAGGTATGTATTTTTATACGAAAGTGACTGGAAAAGTCAAAATATTAATGGGGATCTCAGAGAGGCAAGATTCCTCTTACATTCCTCTTTTTGCTTCCTTGCATTTTCAGATTTTCTCCAGTAAACAGCTACCGTGCAAATAATCCAGAGAGGAGCGTTTAGTCTAAAAGGAAAGATGGGGGTGGGGGGGCAGCTGAGGGAGGTGGCTTCATAGCTGGAGCACAGAACTTGTGTGCCTGCAGCCCTGGTCCAACTCGATCCCAGGCAGTGCCTATGCCATCAGGGTGCTCTGGTTTCTTTCTCTCTCTCTCTCTCTTTCATAAAATCAATCAACCAACCTGTAAAAAGAAAAGGGAGAATACGGGAGGACAGGTCGTCCTTTTTGAACTTTAAGAAGCTGGGGACCCAGAGCCGGGGTGCTGCTGGCTTGGCTGCCCTCGGACCCTGATGCCACAGCGAGGGTGTCCCGCCTGGAGCCGGCTCAGGAGTAGGGACACCCCCTTTGCCCTGCCCCCTGCAGGACACACCTGGAGAGCTGGGCCAGCGCCTGTGCCGTCTCCTTGATGCGCAGCGTGTTCTGGTTGAGCACGTCGATGGACGGGACGAAAAGGCAGGCCCGGCTGATGTCGTCTGTGTAGTAGTCGCTGTCCGAGATGGCCGTGAGCAGCTCGTTGTACTCCCGGGAGATGGTGTTGCCGACGGGGACACCCAGGTCGTCCACGTACTTCTTGAGGGCGTAGATGTACACCTTGATCTTGTTCTTGGGGTTGAAGCCACAGCGGTAGACGTCGAAGCACGTGTGCATCCTGCAGCTGAGGTCACCCCGCTCGGGGACCGGGCTGTCGGCCGGCAGGTGGACCACCGGCACATCCCGGATGCTACGCTTCTCCACATTCCAGTCGCTGGACGACTCAATGGAGTGGGGCCAGAACTGAAACATGCCAGTGGCGATGAGGCCCAGGAGGACGATGGAGAAGAGGGTGATGTAGTAGATTCGGTGCTTGGTCTTCATTCTTGGGATGAGGGCGGGACCCCGGATATTGTACTTGACCGACGCACACATAATGACACAGACAGCCTCTTCCTCACGCTCCTGGTGACCATGGGCGAGAGGGAAGACAAAAGAAGTACTTAGGGACCTGGGTTCAATCCCAGGCACCACCATATGTCAGAGCTGGGCAGTGTTCTGGTCTTTCTCACTCATAACAGTAAATAAGTCTTGGAGAGAGAGAAGTACTGATTGTGGCAAATGACCCCTGAAAAAACTGTTGGACTTAAAAAAAAAAATTTCTTTGCCTGAAGAGGTTTGATGAAATAATGAAAATGAATCTTTTATTCTTCTTATGGACATACATTTACATATTTGAATATACAGTCTCTGAGATGCTTAATGTTCATATGAATTATTTCATATAAAATTAATACATAATGTAAAATATCACTCCACTATAAATTTACAGTCACTTGAAAAGCAAGCCAGTCACTGTGGGGATATAACCAAGAAAGAAAAATTGGAAGTGAAATCGCTAAAGAGAGTTGTTTCACTTTTTTAAAAAAACAGTTGCCTAACATGAGCAACACTTCCTTGTGCAAACTGATGCCTGGCTTCCCATAATCTGCTTTCACTAGTCTAGGACTCTCTTGGGCACCTACATGTGCTGAGAAGGAAACAAAGAAGACAGTGCAGACCCTTCTTCAGAGGGACTTCAGTTCTACAGCAGAAAGGAAGACATACTGGACTCTAACAAAATGTCAGATGTAAAACAATCGCTCAGGAAGTATCCTGAAAGTGACGGGGGATGACAGGTAATAGAAAAGACAAGAATCAGCATCGACTTTGAAATAAGATAAACATTATCGTACAGCAAAGGTGGCAGAAGACACAAATAGGTGAAAAGAAGAACTGGGGAGAGTCAAAGATGGGTGTCAGTGATTCTACCCATTGCCACTTTTCCTAATCAAAAGGTAGGGCTCATTTCCCTTCCCTTCCCTTGAAATCAGACTAGCCTTGAGACAGGCTTTGCCCAAGAGAATGTGGCAAAGTGACATTCAAGGGACTTTGAGTCCCGGCATTAAGTGGCCCTGCTGCTGCTGGCATTTGTCCTCCTGAATTTAGCTGCCGTGCTGTAAGTAGCTACAGGAAGTGGGGAAATCCATAAAATATTCAAGAGAGCGTCTACCATTTCTGGGCCGAGATTCTAAAACAAAATACCAAAAAGTGTAAAATGAAAAATTCCGTGTTACCATTAACTTCCGTTTGTCAAAAAAAAAAAAAAAATGCTCTAAGGATGATATTTGGGGGTGAAAAAAGATTTTTGTAATACATAGACCTAGTAAGAACTAAGAGTCAAAAGCTCCAACAGAGTAGGAAAAAAGTAACAGGGCCCAGTTGGTGGTACACCTACCTGTTTAGGCGCACATGTTACCATGTCAAAGCCCCAGGTTCAAGCCCCAGGTTCCCACCTGTAGGAGGGGAAGTTTCATAAGCAGTGAAGCAGTACTCCAGGTGACTCCCTGCCTCTCTCCCTACTTCCCTTCCCCTCTTGATTTTCTTCTGTCTTTATCAAATTAATTAATTAAAACAATCACAATGACAATTAACCTCCCAAAATGAACAAATGAAAAACAAAATTAAACAAGAATTTCACAAAAAAAAAAAAAAAAAAAAAAGGAACCAAAACCAGACAGACATATGAAAGGGGAGAAAAAAAGTGGGTTCTTATTAATGGTTGGGGAAAGCAAAACTGCAGTGAGGACTCCTATGCCAAGGTTGGGCAAATCTGACAGTCCAACACCAGCCAGTGTTGGCAAGGACGTGGAGCCACAGGAACTCCCTTGGCAGGAATGCGTCCTGACTCCAGAGTCCCAAGGAGTTGGCAGAAGGGCTGGAAAGAGGCCAGGGCTGATAGCACAGAGCATCACATTCCCTCTCTACCTGTCAATTTCAGCATGTGCGCTCAACCAGGTGCACTAGCACCCAGCCCTCTCTACCTCAATTTCATTCCCCTCCACCGCCAGCATCCACCCACCTCCCCAACAAAAGACTGAGGTAGGACGGGGTGCTGGTAGTTTCCTTACATGAAGGGTAACTTCAGAGAGCTGGATTGACAGAGCAAGAAGAGAGACAAGAGAACCAGGGAAAGTCAGCAGGGAGTGTTATGAAGCTGGCTACTGCTTTGGCCAACAGGAGCTCTTAGGGCTGCACCGAACCCTCCTAAGAGCCATGAGGCCCACAGAATGAGCAAGCCCTGTGCACTACTGCCCGAGGGATGCCTGAGGCTACCATCAGCTTAGACTCTGCATTAACAGCCCTCTGAAGGTCAGGACATCATCCCCTCTTTGTGCATATAGTCAGGGTGACAGACGGCTGCTGCTCTTTCTGGGAAAGGCTGAGTTCCATGTCTAAATTTGCAGGGAAGCTGCAAAGTCCTTCAATGAGATCCAGTCTCCCCCTCAGTCCAAAGACTATGGGTGTGAAAACTGACTCAGATGTGAAAATTTGGAGATGCATAATGACTTTTCCATAGGGAAGCTGACATCAGCTTTCTACTTGCCAGCTACTGGTTTTTATTTTTTATGTTTTCCCTAATTCGACCCAGTCATGCAATCTGCTAGTCTACACTGTCCTTAAGAACACCATGCTGGGGGGGGGTCAGGCGGTAGCATTGCGGATTAAGTGCACGTGGCGCAAAGCACAAGGACTGGCATGAGGATCCTGGTTCGAGCCCCCTGGCTCCCCACCTGCAGGGGAGTCGCTTCACAGGTGGTGAAGCAGGTCTGCAGGTGTCTGTCTTTCTCTCCCATTCTTTCTTCCCCTCCTCTCTCCATTTTCTCTCTGTCCTATCCAACAACAACTACAATAATAACTACAACAATAAAAAACAAGGGCAACAAAAGGGAAAAATAAATAAATAATAAATAATAAAATTTTTTTTAAAAAAAGAACATCATGCTGTTAGCATCATCGTGAGTCAGGACACAGCCACTGCATGCTGGGCCTTCCTGTCCTTTTGGGACATGGTGTCTGCCTTGCCTCTGATGCTAGTGCCACCACCCTGCTATTCCAGAACCCCACCAGCCTCACTAATGACGGGGAACCCGGTGGTCACATGTCCTGCAAGCAGTCCAAGCCTACAGAGGCCAGCCAACCCTGAGCTTCTCAAAGGCACCAACCATGTCGTCAGTGACCACAGTAGACGCTCCCAGAGACATGGGCAGGCTGTCCTTCTCTCACCTCAAATCGTGCCTCATTCTTTCATTCTCTCTTTTATTGCCACCAGCGGTCATATTCTTCTTTCTCTCTTCCTTTCTTCCCTTCCTCTTTACTTTCTTTCTTCTTTATTTTTAAAACATTTGATAGGACAGAGAATAACCGAGAAGGGAGGAAAAAATGAAAAAAAAAGGGGGGGGGAAACACCTGTAGCAGTGCATCACAGCTCATGAAACCCTCCCCCACCCCACAGCTGGGGACCTGGAGCTTGAACCCGGGTCCTTGTGCACAGTAATGTGTGTGCTCAACCCGGTACACCACCGAGCAGGCCCCTCCTAAGCTGGTTCCAAATGTCCATCTCTCTAGACCTTCTGATTCTCCCCACCAAGACGGCTCTGGCACCTTCACCCCATTTACTGTAGGTTGGGGTTTCTCAACTGTTGGGTACTATGCCAGCCCCCCCCCCTTAAAGCCTCTGTCTCTAATCCTGCTTAACTACGCACCGCCATGCCTGCAGGGCATTGGTTTAATCCGGCTGGTTCATACTCTCTTTTTGCTTCGCCCCCTCCCTCTCCTTGTCACACCCTGATTTCCACCACTCTTTTTGCTCCACCCTCTCTACCTCACATCCTGTTTCCACCCTACTTGCGAGTATATATACAGCTGCTCTTCTGTTTTAACACACTTGGGATTGCTTTCCAGCTCTGAGAGTTCCAGAGTCTATCTCCTGCAACGCTAGCTCGGCACAAGTTCCTGATCCCTCTCCCAGGCAGCATCCTAGGTTGGCTCCAGTTGAGTCCTGTCCAACTCAGAGAGCACTTGCTCGGGAAGAAGCACCCTCAGGCTATCCGGCACTCAACCTCAATGCTACTGACATTTGGGTCCAGATAATTTCTTTTTGTGGTGGGGCTGTTCAGTATCGTGTAGAAAATTTAATAGCACGTCTCATCTCTGTTCAGTGGAAGCCAGAAGCAACCTGCAGATGTGGAAACCAAAAATATATCTTGGCACTGCTAAACTTAGGAAGGCAAAAATAACCTCCTAAAACCCATGGCCACTGTTGCATCCAAGCCTCAAGTAGCTGGTTGTGGTCAGGAATACTGAGCAAACGTATCGGCAGTCTCTCCCGTCCAGCTAGGCACTGCCCGGCTCAGGGAACTCACATGCCCTCCTTATTCACTCCCACACATTCTCCCCCAGTTCCTGCTGGGTCTTAAAAGCCAGGCTCTGTGGCTTCTTCACTACAAAAGTAAAAGTGCTCAATAATCTGTGGTGAATACACTTTGACTCAGTAAGTGCAGCAAGCAAGTTGAAAGACCCAAAAAAGACATCATCACGCACCTAGTCAGGTATTTTCTACTTAAGACTTAGACACTCTCCTCTCCTACCCAGCCCCCCACCACTTTACTTCCGTCAGTCACTTTAAGTCCAACCTTGTCAGGTAAAGTAAGGACTACAAAAGCTAAATAAAGGCAAAAGACTGGCATACTTCAATGATGGCCCTTCTGGTCATTACCAGGCCACCCCATCATCTGGGGCTCTAGTCAAGGAATCCTTGGATTCCTATATAGGTATTAGGGGCCTAGATCTCTAACAGATCCCTCTCCCCATCATCACTGGCCACTTCCATCAGAAACATCATCATAAGCCCGCTTGTGGGCCTCTCCAGGACTTGCCCTCAGTGTAGAGCAACAATGGTATGAACTGCCCCACTCTCCAAAGGGAGGCTGGGTCAGCCTTCTCTGCCACTCAAGGAAGACTGGTCCTAAAATGAGGGTGGCCTAGAATGTTCCCAGCTGTGACCACCACAGACTATGAGATTAGACTGCCAGGGGCTCAGAAGTTACAGGCTCCTATGCTAAATAGGAAATATATATGGGCTCTGGGTCAGATCAATAGACTTTACAGCTAATGGTATTTATATACTTTCCTTGTATTTAGGAGCTACTCTCTGCCCTAATCCAGTTTCCTAGGCCTATTCTCAACTCTGACACCATCTTCCCAAATAATAGCTTTAATCTACTTGCATGTTAGCTATAAGGCTCAGGCATAAATTACTAAAGTCATGGGCCCCTTGGAACACACAAAAGAAACATTGTAGTTTCTTCCCCGATGAAGACCTCTAGTTTCATCTGCTCTGTTCTTATCTTTGTGTTCCTGTTTATTAAACAATTAGTCCTGCTTTATATCTTACTGCCTCTTAGCCATCAGGCTGAAGCCATCCTGACTTCCCTGGGCAGATGACCTCACCTCCCCAGAGCCCTACCCCACTAGGGAAAGACAGAAACAGGCTGAGAGTATGGCTTGACCCGCCAACATCCATGATCAGCAGAGAAGCAATTAAAGAAGCCAGACCTTCCACCTTCTGCACTTCATAAAGAAATTTGGTCTATACTCCTAGAGGGATAAAGAATAGGGAAGTTTCCAATGGAAAGGATGGGACGCAGAACTCTGGAAGTGGGAACTATGTGGAATTAATTATTCCCTGTTATCTTACAGTCTTGTTAATCATTATTAAATCACTAACAGAAGAAGGAGAGGAGGAGATTGTTTCCATGGTAGCGGAAGCTGCACTTCCTCCTGCAGCAAAGCTAAGGAGGGGAGGGCAGAAGAGGGGAAGGGAGGCAGATCTTGAAGGGGCCGAGCACCATCTTGCTAGGTGTCTGCCTCAAGCAAGGTCTTTGCTCTGTGTCCAGGCAAGGGCAGGTTGCTCTCCTCTACAACAGAGAGCTAGATAGATACTTCTGCTGGCCCTAAGAGAATGTGGGAGTTGAAAGTCTTCAAGTGTCTCGCCCCAAATATCCCCCTCTTGGTGTCCCCTTTCCTGCCACCACAGTCGCAGCTTTATCTGAGACAATCAATCAAGGCTGGATGTTCAGCTTCCTTTGGCGTCTGGCCACAGCCATGGTAAAACTCCAGGCATGCCACAGAGCCTTCCCTCTTGCTGCCTGGCACTCAGTGTGTCTGAGTTCATTCTGACTCGCATAAGGGAGAGAGCAAGATCCTTAGCAGACCGGGGTCCGCACAGAGAAGAGAGCTGAAGCCCCTGCAGTGGCCAATTCTTACCCACCTGAACCACAGCCCAGCCCACCACGGGCAAGAGTCTTGCAGTTGTGATGCTAGAGAGTACTAGGGGTTGTCAGCACTTCACCAAGTGCCAGCAGAGGGACCTGTGCCAGCTGTCAGCTTAGGGTAGTGGCCTGCCTGCTAGAGCTGCTTCCAGTGCAACTGCCTAGGCTTCTATTCTGTCATACTAGGACACACACCACACACACACACACACACACACACACACACACACACACACACGTGGGTACAGGTGCCTTGCAGAAGTTAGAGTACAGAAGTCAGAGTGAGAGACTAAGGGAGGAGGGAAGGCCAGTCAGGGGGAGGATCACTGCCCTAGTTATAACGCTGAGCTAGGCAAACAGTGTGGAGTTTGAGTTATAGTGATAAGTTCTGATAGTCTTTCTTGCAAGCATGTCCAAGGAGGTGGGGCTGAGGGGTGGATGGGCACTTTTACAGATCAAATATTCTGTACCCACGCCTGCCTATTTCCCCTCTCTCATCATCCAGCCCACAAAACACACCCCAAGAACACTACTAGTGCACCCACATAAACACATCCGAAGAACTCCATTACGATGCCAGCCCCTGCCTTTATCATAGCCCCTGCCTGGGCTATGTAGGCCTTGTCCCTTTTGCTTCCAGCAAGACTGGACCGAACTCCTGACTTGCCACTCTGACCATGGCCCTATAACATGCAGAACCTAGCTATCAGAGAAGTTTCCCGTATCAAAGCACAGAAAGATAGGCGTCCCCAAAACCATCATTCAAGGAAACAGGTCCAAATCCTTCCATCCCATGAGGGCATCTACACCTACCACCACTGAGCTTCCCTGAAGAGAACAAACTACAAGGCATCTTCTACTAGTGAATGCTACCTCCACCGAACACGGTACCTCGGTCAAAATGAGAATATCCCAGCAAAGCCCCATAGACTTCGCCCTCCTTGAAACACATTAAACCTTCACTGCCAAACACTGGAATCATCTGGCTAGTTGACAAGCATGCAATCGCTGGGAAAAGCTTTTAAATCCCCACACAACTGTTGGGATGAGATGCACTTCCTGTTCCTGGAATTATCTCTTGTGAAAATGTGCCTGGAGAGCAGTCTTCAGTGCTTCAGGCTATACCCCAACTACTCAGCTCAGTGTCTTGAGTCACAATCTCTTATCTCCTTAAATCACACTTTAGGGAACCCCTAAAGAGTGGACCGACCTCCTGGGGCCACAGCCACACTGGCGATGGCTGAAAACCAAGGGGCCAAAATGTTAGCAACAGCATGAAGTGCACTCCTGCCTGTGACTCATTCCCTTACCTGGTAAGATTCTTAGTGACTGACACTGGGCGGTGGTGCACCCAGTAGAGTGCACCTGCTTACAATATGCAAGGACTGAGGTGCAAGCCCCCTCACTCCAGGGCCACACCTGCAAGGGGAGAAAGCTTCACAAGTGGTGAAGCAGTGCTGCAGGTGTCTCTCTGTGTATAGCCTCCTCTGCTTCACCCTCCCCTCTCAATTTCTCTGTCTGTATTGAAAATAAACAAAGACTTCTTTTTAATTAGTGATAGTTTTTTAAAAAAATAATAATAAAATAAAAGCTTCTTAGCCGTTAAAGCTATAAGACCAGAAAAATAGCTCACTTGGATAGTGTGCTGACCTTGCCATGTGCACAGCCCAGATTCAAGTCTGGCCCCACCACACTGGAGGAAGTTTGTAGCCTCTTTCATTCTCTCTATCTATCTCTACCTAAGTTCTATTATGCTATTCACTCCTGAAGTATTTTGAAGAGTCCCTTTGACCATGAGAATCATAGTGTAACTAACACTAAGTATAAAACTAAATAGCTGGTAGCTATGCTGAAGATTTGCTACGTGTTAAGATCCGTTTTGTTTTATTTTATTTTATTTTTTAATACTTATTTGAGAGAGACAGTCAGAAATCGAGAGGGAAGAAGGTGACAGAGAGGGAGAGAGAGAGACAGAGAGACACCTGCAGCACTGCTTCACTACTTGCAAAGCTTTCCCCCTGCAGGTGGGGGACTGAGGGCTTGAACCTGTGTCCTTGCACATTGTAACATGTGCGCTTAACCAGGTGCGCCACCAGCCAGCCCCTTACGATCCATCCGTTTTTTAGGAACTTGTGCAGACTTTAATCCTCATAGCAGTACCATGTGACAAGTCATCACTATGCTCCTTTTATAGAAAGGGAAAGTGTACCAGCAGGACTGTCACCGGCCCCATGTCACACACTGAAATGCCCAGACTAGGAGTCAGGGGAATGACATTCTCCATCTGATACTGCCTCCTTTGATTACCCTTAAAAAAACAGATTGTGGGAGTTGGATGGTAGCGCAGCGGGTTAAGCGCACGTGGCGCAAAGCGCAAGGACCACCGTGAGAATCCTGGTTCGAGCCCCGGCTCCCCACCTGCAGGGGAGTCGCTTCACAGGCGGTGAAGCAGATCTGCAGGTGTCTATCTTTCTCCCCCCTCTCTGTCTCCCCCCCCCTCTAATTTCTCTCTGTCCTATCCAACAATGGCAGCATCAACAACAATAGTAACTACAACAACAAGTAAAACAACAAGGGCAACAAAAAAGGAAATAAATACTTTTAAAAAAACAGATTGTGTGTGTGTGAGAGAGAGAGAGAGATGGGGGGGAGGATGGAGAGAGATAGCATAATAGTTCTGCAAAAAGACTTTCATGTCTGAGGCTTCAAAGTCCCATATTCAATCCCCTGCACCACCATTAGCCAAAGCTGAGCAGTACTCCGGTCTTTCATTAAAATATAACAAAATATCTTTAAAAAAAATAATAATAGAGCCCAGGTTGAATACACCTTTTATCACTCCTCAGTTGGCAATGCCAGCATACACATAAGCACCACAAATCAACCCACTTGGGCCAGCCTGTGCAGGCAGGCAGAAACCCAGCGGAAGTGAGGGAGCATGGAGACTGAGTCATTCCATGTTATGACCCAGGATAGCCTTTGAGCTCTGAAATGTACACACCGTGACCAACTTCGTGCTCAGCGCACTCAATTGACCTGGAGGAATTGAAATCGACTGATTCTTCTTTCAAAACCTCTTCAGACCAGTGAGTCAAGGACCCTTCTAGCCAAGCACTTCCCAACCAGTTCCCCCAGGTCGACTATTTGCATCTCTGAACTGTACACAAAGATCTAGTTCCCAGCACCAGCCATGAAACTCCAAATGCCAGGCCAGAAAGACGGTATAGTTACTGGTTCTGCACAAGAATTTCCTGCCTGAGGCTCTGAGGTCCTAGGGTTCATTCCTCAGCACCCCCATGAGCCAGAGCTGAACAGTACTCTGATGTCTGCTGGTCTCTCAATTTCTTTCTGACTTTTTAAATTATTAATTTTTACTTGTTTATTGGATAGAGACCGTCAGACATTGGGAGGGTTGGGGAGATAGAGGGGTAAAGAAGCAGAGAGACACCTGCAGCACTACTTCACCACTCGCAAAGCTTTCTCTCTGCAGGTGGGGACTGGGGGCTCGAACCCGGGTCCTTGTGTATCATAACATGTGCGCTCATCCTGGTGCACCACCAACTGGCCCCTCAATTTCTTTCCATATCATTAAAACAAACGCCAGACCTGCAGGGGGTGGGGGGAAAGCTGCAAGAAGTCTCCCTCTTTTCAGTTTGTCTCTTTTAAAAGTAAATAAAATGTACTGAAATTAGAAAGAAAGAAAGAAAGAAAGAAAGAAAGAAAGAAAGAAAGAAAGAAAGAAAGAAAGAAAGAAAGAAAGAAAGAAAGGAAGAAAGGCTCCAAATGCCCGCGTGCCTGCAGTGGGTGCCCGGGGCCCAGGTCCCCTGGGTGCTGTCCCCACCCGTCGTGGGGTCCGGGTGGCAGCAGGAAGGGGTGGGTCCAGGTGCAGGGCGGGACCTGCGGGTAGTGGCCAGTGCAGGTCGCCGGGAGACTCGCAGGGGCTGGGGGTGTGAGCCCCCCGGTGCGAAGCCAGGCGCGCGGAGGGTCGGGCCAGGCCGCGTGGACCCCGCACAGGACGCGGAGGGTCCCCGCAAGGCCCCGGACCCCCGCGCGGCCCAAGCAGCCCCGGGGAGGCCCGGGCTCGAAGCGCAGCCCTTCCGCGCCGCGCTTACCTTGGCCACGGCCACCTCCCGCTCGGCCCCGCGCTCGGTCACCCGCTCATGCCGCGGTGCTCGGGGCCGCGCCGGCCGGGGGGGATCGCGTGCACTCGGGGGTCGCCACCGCCCGCAGCCGGTCTAGAACGAGCCTGCGAACCAGGGAGCGCGGCGCAGTCAACTCTGACACCGAGCGCAGTGTAAATGCGGGAGCGGCCCGGGCCCGCGCCCCCTGCTGGACAGGAGGAGTCAAGGCAACCCTGAGGGTCTCAGACTGGGGCACCAAGTTCGCAGTGGCATCGACTACTCATTAAGGCTCAATTTACTTTTATTTTACTACTGTCATTTTTATTAATCCCTAGTCCCTCCACTGGAAACTACAGCAGTTATCCTAAAGTTTCATATATGGCTTAATTATTGCTTCTGCAACTGTCTGTCTATATTTGCCACCCCCTGTTTTTTTTCCCTAAGGTCCCATCTTCTCTTCCTTTCCAAGTCACACCTACACCTATTACTACATCCAAATGTCCCTCGCTTTTTCCTCTTCTCTCTCTTGATCCTAGTGAAGTTGGAGTTCAAAGCCCTCCGGCCATCCTCACCCTATCATTTCTCCCCCATGGAGAGTATGGACCAAAATTATTTTGGGGGTGCAGAAGGTGGATATTCTCGCTTCTATAATTGCTTCTCTGCTGAACATGGTCATTGGCAGGTCTATCCATACTCCCAGCCTGTTTCTATCTTTCCATAGTGGGTCAGGGCTCTGGAAAGGTGAGGACACATTGGTGAGGTCATCTGCCCAGGGAAGTCAGGTTGGCATCATGGTAGCATCTGCAACTTGGTGGCTGCCAGAAGGCAGTAAATGGAGTCTTAAAAAATTAAATCAAACACACAGGTAATGGAATAGTATTTGGTGCTAACAAAAAAACCTGTCGAGTCATAAAAAGACATGGATAATTCTTAAGTATTGACTACCAAGAAGGCTTCTATTCAGAAAAGAACACACATTATGATCCTTATTGTACGTTGTTCTCTAAAATGCCAAAAAAGAATCAGTGATTTTCAGGGGTCACAGGCTAGCTGGAATAAATCACAATATTCTCAGGGTAGTGAAAACACTGTCTTTGGATGATGTTATAAAAAGCTGATGCATTTTACCATTTGTTTGTCCAAACCCAGAGACTGGAGAACATCAAAATAAACTCTAAGATAAGCTATAAACTTTGAGTATGGTGTCAAACTATAGCCATATTTGACTTGAAAACACTTTATTTATTTTTTGGGGGGATAGGATGAACATTTTAATGTTTATTTTTCTTTTTTTAATATTTATTTCCTTTTTGTTGCCTGTTGTTTTTATTATTGTTGATGTCGTCATTGTTGGATGGGACAGAGAGAAATGGAGAGAGGAGGGGAAGACAGAGAGGGGGAGAGAAAGACAGACACCTGCAGACCTGCTTCACCGCCTGTGAAGCGACTCCCCTGCAGGTGGGGAGCCAGGGCCTCGAACCGGGATCCTTCTGCCGTTCCTTGTGCTTTGCGCCAACTGTGCTTAAACCTCTGCGCTACTGCCCTACTCCTTTGAAAGCACTTTAATGAGTAATATTCATAATTCCAGGGGGCTGTTCATGTGAGTAAGAGGAGCATGTTATACAGGAAATCTATGTAACCTCTTGATGTTGCTGTAAATTTAAAAATCTTCTAATCATATCTCATAAAAGATCTTTGCTTCTTATAAGATTTAAAGTTACACTGCAATAATATAGAGAAAAAAATTAAATGACATCAAAAGGCAGCGCTATTACTCAGAGAGAGGTTGGTGAAATGAGTTCATGCTGTTGGAACCAAATCCATCCTGGCCCCAATGATGCCTTAGCACCATCTAGTGGACATTGTCACTTAGAGCTAAAATATTCATGGAAAAATTCTTGCTCTCTAGATGCATACAGGCTTCCAGCAGCAACAGAGATTCCAGAACTGCTCTTGTGAGTCATTGCCTGCTTGTCACAAATCTAGAGACTGGGATGTGATTAGTCTTTGAAGATAAGAAATCCACCTTCAGCTTCTTTGCTCTGCTCTTCAAATCTACACACACACACACACACACACACACACACACACACACACACACTCCCAAGAATAAAAAATACACCAGCTGGAGGAGGGATGAAGAGTATTTTTGTTATCTTCTCTATCTTTACAGTAAAAATATGTGTTGGGTGGGGGAGATAGCATAATGGTTATGCATAGACTCTCATGCCTGAGGCTCCCAAGTCCCAGGTTCAATCTATCACACCACCATAAGCCAGAGCTGAGCGGTGCTCTGGTATTTCCCTCTCTCTCTCTCTCTCTCTCTCTCTCTCTCTCTCTCTCTCTCTCCCTGTGTGTGTGTGTGTGTATGTGTGTGTGTGTTTGCATCTCTCTCAAAAATAAAATAAAATATTTTTAAAAATAAGACTGTTTTTAGTTCCTCATTTCTTCTTTCATAAAGTGGGTACTCTCTGTATTAAAGACTTACTTACTTTTACCACTTTGTGCGTGCACAATACCTGGCACATAGTAAGTGCTCAGTGGGTTTGCAACCGTGTCAACAAGAAGTATTCAGAACACCATTTTATTTATTTATTATTTTTAGAGAGATATCACAGCATCAAAATCCCTTCAATGTAATGGGGGCAGGAACCTATTTATTTGTTCGTAAGAGAGAGAGAGGAAGTGACCCTAAACATCACTCTGGCATATGCAATGCTGGGGCTTCCCACTTGCTAGTCTGGTATGGTGGCCACTGCACCACTTCCCAGGTGGTGCACTGCTTATTCAATGACAGTGAAAAATCTGGAAACAACCAAAATAAATTATTCATTGATTTGAATGGAATGTGATAGTAATGCATATATGTTTGTATGAGAGTATGGCCAAGACATGGTAGTATTTTTTTTTTTATTGGAGGTTAATGGTTTACAGCAAACTTTTTGACACATGAGTACAATTTCTTTTTTTCCCTTTTGTTGCCCCTGTTGTTTATCGTTATTATTATTGTTGTTGTTGGATAGGACAGAGAGAAATGGAGAGAGGAGGGGAAGACAGAGAGGGGGAGAGGAAGACAGACACCTGCAGACCTGCTTCACCACTTGTGAAGCAAACCCCCTGCAGGTGGGAAGCCAGGGGTTCAAACCGAAATCCTTATGCCAGTCCCTGTGCTTTGCACTGTGTACGCTTAACCTGGTGCACTACCGCCCAACCCCCCGACATGATAGTATTAAAGCATGATTCAAAAAGCACTAGGCAAATATGACCTTTATAGTCAGTCACAAAGGGTTGCAGATAGCAGGGGGAGCTTAATAGGAAGAAGACAAACGTGCATGTAAGATTGCCAAAGCAGAGGCTGGAGAGTAGCCTCAGAAGATATGAACAAAATGCTACAGGGTTCAAAGGAGAAAGTGACCATATCCAGCAGGGAAGATGTAGGAGGACTTCAGGCATGCAAGAGTTGATATCAGAGCTGGGGGGACACTGTGACAGCAATGCATAAGACTTTCATGCCTGAGCCACAAAACATTCCAGGTCCAATCCCCAGCACCACCAAAAGCCAGAGTTGAGAAGTGCTCTAGTAATAAATAAATAAATAATAGGGGGCCGAGTGGTGATACATCCAGGTAGGCATGCCTATTACCATGTGCAAGGATCCAGGTTCGAGCCCCCGCTCCTCACCAGCAGGGAGGATGCTTCATAAGCAGTGAAGCAGGCGTGCTAGTGTCTAACTTCCTCTCTCCTTCTCTTTTTTTAATTAATTAATTTTATTTTTGTATTACAGA
Source organism: Erinaceus europaeus (assembly GCF_950295315.1). Taxonomy (NCBI): domain Eukaryota; kingdom Metazoa; phylum Chordata; class Mammalia; order Eulipotyphla; family Erinaceidae; genus Erinaceus; species Erinaceus europaeus. The sequence goes on from NC_080178.1 coordinate 17,696,361, forward strand.
ATTACACGTCGACAGGGGTTTGAATCCATACCATTTCTACCACCAGAGTTCTGATTCTTTACCCTACCCACCGCAATCCACCGCAGTTCCCCTAAGGTTGTAGACATGGTCCAACCATCATCTCTACAACTATCTGTCCACGTTTATACATAGTAGCCCCTTTTTTTTTCTGGTTCAATCCTCTCATCCCCTCCAAGCCACTCCTGACAACATAACTACCTCCATATGCTCTCTCTCTCCCTATCTCACCATCCCTCTGTTTCTGTCTTGTCAAATTTTAAAAAAAAGTAAAAAAAAAAAGGGGGGGGGATGGTCACCAGGAGTCATGGATTCACAGTGCCAGCACTGAGCTCCAGTGATAAAAAAATAAATGCATGCATGAACGAATAATAGTAAAGACTGGGGAGACAGCATAATAATTATGTAAAAGATTTCTATGTCTGAGTCTCTGAGGTCCTACCTTCAGTCCCCAGCACAACCATAAGCCAGAACTAAGCAGTGTTCTGGTAAAATAATAGTAATAATAATAAAAGAATTTTTTTTGCCTCCAGGGTTATCTCTGGGGTTCGGTGCCTGTACTATGAATCCACTGCTCCTGAAGGCCAATTTATTCGCATTTTTGTTGCCCTTGTTTATCGTTGTTGTCATTGCTATCGTTGTTGTTGGATAGGACAGAAAGAACTGGAGGGAAGACAGACACCTGCAGACCTACTTCACCGCTTGTGAAGCGATACCCCTGCAGGTGGGGAGCTGGGGGCTCGAACCAGGATCCTGATGCCAGTCTGTGGTGGGATTGTCTCTTCATCAGTATTATTAACAAAAAGGTGTTGGATGAAACAGCATTATCCAAGGATCTGCTATAAGAAGTGAAAAGCACATCCCAAGCATACGGGGGACTATTATGAGCAAAAGCACACGTGATGAAGAAGTAGACGCTACAACAGTTGTTTCCTGATTCAGTGTGGCTCAAATGGTGTGATCACACTTTTAGGATAAAAATCTAGAAGTTGGAGGTGAGAAAGTTTCAATGTCAAGGCCAGGCAGCAGTGCACCTGGTTACCATGTGCAAGGATCTGGGTTCAAGCCCCCTGCTCCCCACGTGAAGAAGAGGGGGGGAGAGGAGGAGGAATGGGGAAGCAGTGTTGCAGATATCTCTCTCTCTCTCTCTCTCTCCCTCTCCCTCCCCTCTCAGTTTCTTTCTATCTTATCAAATAAAAATAAAATTAATTTAAAAAAAGAAGAAAGTGTCAATGTCAGCATCTCAATCCTGTCCACCAAGGCTCAATTCCCACAGAGTTCCTGGTTGGGGTGTGCCCTGTGGGTTGTGAGAGAGAAGCCTGGGACACAGTGATGGGGGGAGACAGCAAAAGTGCCATCAATCTACAAGCACACAGCTGGCTTCAGAGAACACTGTGCTATCAGCGACATTAGGCAGATGTGCATTCCATAAAGGGTGCCCATAGAGCACCTCCACTCAGCAGAGCTGGGGCTCCAGGAGTCCCTCTGACCACTCACACACTCAAGCTGTGTTCAGTTTAATTGTTGGCTGGATCAGCCTCCCCAGCAGTACCAAAAATCATGCTTCTGAGAACCTGTAATGAAATGTATCGCAGGCCTCCTTTGTGGGAGAACGGAATAACAGCAGTGGGTGTGGCAACAGGTTTTTGGTGAGTCTACAGAGGGTTCTCAAGGTAGCTGTTCTTATTTGTGTCAAAGCCGAAGGCAGGCCAGGAAAACAATTCCATGAACCACTGTTTCCTGGAAGTGGGAGTAGAAAGGAGACCTATGTGGTCAAATGACATTAGAAAAAAAATAATGGTGATGACGAAAACAGCAAGAGCCTGGATCTCAGGACCAGTTATGCCCTGGCTCCGCAGAAGGGAAAAGAGTATGCAGAACTTCAAACTGAACCGATCTGACTTTGAACCCTAGCTCTGTGACTTTGGGGACATCACTCCACCTCTCTGAGGCTTCCCGGAAGAGTCAGAAATTGTTGTATGCTTTACATTGGTTTGGTCTAGCTCTCCCCCTGCCAGGAAAATTGGTTTAGTCCTGCTAGTTTCACGGGCCTGCTTGTCCCCGCCCCAAAGAACCCCGACAGAGTTCGAGACTTCTTGGCACCGCCATGTGAGAAGGAGGCAGGAGAGTTCTGTTTGGTGATTAGTTTGGGTTAGTTTATGAATCGTTGTTCGTGAATAAAGAAATACAGCTTCTCGGCCCAGCCGCGTGTCTCTGGTCGTCTCTGTTACCCGCCCATGAAGCCAGCTCGGTTAAAACAACAAGAAATGACACAGGGAAACTACCCCGCATAGTGTCTGACATACAGAAGGCTTTAAAGAAAAGACAGAAAGAATGGGGCAGGTAAGATAGCTCAGTGGGAAGGGTACCTGTTTTGCCCTTTGGGTGGCCCAGGTCTAAGCCTGGCCTCTGTCGCACTAGAGGAAGCTTCAGTGCCGTGATGTCTTTCTCTCTCTGTCTATATCTCTAACCTGAAAAAAATCAGCCAAGAGTAGTGATTTAAAAAAGGGGGTGGGTCAGGCGGTGGCATACGTGGTTACATGCACACACTACAATGTGCAAGGACCTGGGTTCAAGCCCCTGGTCCTCACCTACAGGGTGAAAGCTTCACAAGTGAAGTAGAGTTGCAGGTGTCTCTCTGTCTCTTTGCCTCTCTCTCTCTCTCTGTCCCCTCTCTCTCCATTTCTCTGCCTCTATCCAAGAAATAAATTAAATCAAATAAACAACCAACAAGAAGGAAAAAAACATGAGTGGAGCTGGGAAGTGGGCTCAGTATGCCTTGGGGGACAGGCAGTGGCGCGTGTGGTAGAGCACATCTGTTACAATGCTCAAGGACCTGGGTTCAAGCCCCTAGTTCCTGGCTGCAGGGGGGAAACCTCAGGAGTGGTGAAGCAGTGCTGCAGGTGCCTCTCTCTCTCCCTCTCTATCTCACCCTACCTTCTAGATTTCTCTCTATCTCTAGCCAAATAAATAAATAAATTTTAAGTGTATGCCTTGCATCCCTGAGGCCCTGGGCCCCATTCCCAGTGCCACATGAAAACAAGAAAGACAAAACCAAACAGAGCATCATAAATGGTGGAGCCCTGCTCTGCTTTCTCTTGTTCCCATTAAGAAAATGAATGAATGAATGAATGAATGAATGAATGAATGAATGAATGAATGACAGGGAGAAAAGAAGATGTGAAACTATTCCAGCTTCACTGACATTCTCTTCAGAAACTACAGAAGAGAGACAGAGCTTTTCATAAGTGCAGGCAACTCATTACTCATTCTTGGGAATAGGGAGGAGAAAGAGCACCCTGGAAACTGAGAGCCCCTCTCTGATTCCTCCCACGGGGTCCTGTTCACCTTCGCCCACCTGGAGGCCTGGCCCAGCACTCAGGTCTGCTGGGGCCCTCACATCCTGTGCAGAGAGGCTCAACTGAACATGTTAACACTAACTCCTTTCTCCCTCATTTGTGTATTGGGACTACGGCTCGTGCCTTCTGGTGGTTTCTCTGCAATGAAGAGGCCAGAAGGTGCTCTCCTTTCAGAAAGAAAGGACAGGTAGTTTGTTTCCTGTTCCTCCTGCACCCTGTGGGGCTGAAGGCTGCGATTAGGAGCCGTCACAACTCCTCCATGCTTCAAGTTACTCATAACAGAAGCTTCTAGTTTCTCTCCCCAGTTCTGTTTAATAGGAGGTGGGGGGGTGTGTGCTTACAGAACCACCACTGACAGAGGCAGGAATGGTTCTCTGGGGACTACGCCAAGTGAGCAAGTGAGCTGCCTTCCTGCTGAACAGCTCATCTGCATTCAGTCTTCACAGTTCCATCCAGCCCAGGCAGGCAGTGGCTATCAGCTTTGGAGCCACAAGGTAAAGAGCAGCTCACTTGTCCTGGCCGCTGGGGTCCTGGGGCTGACAGGAAGGGGGGTTCTTTGCCACCGGGGATTGGTCCTCAAGCACCTGCCGGACCCTCTGCATCCCTGGGAAAGAGAAGTGAGGGCCCATCAGCTTGGATTGGGTGGATGAAGGGGAGGGGTCAAACAAGCTGAGGCCTCTGGGGTCACAAGTAGGACCAGAAGAAGTGGTAGCAGAATGCAGGGGGCAGTGAGAAGCAGGCTGGGGCGGCAGGCTGCTCACCCAGTGAAAGCCGGAGGGGCTGGTCAGAGAAGACCAGGCGGAACCAGCCAGGCTCTTTGCATTCGAAGGTCTTGCCAGGGGACAGCAGCACCTTGTTGTCCAGAAAGCGACGCCAGAGCAGCATTTCTTCCTCAGAGGTGCCCTTAGGCAGATACTGGGGCAGGGGGGTGGGTATGAATGGGCTCAGCATGCAGATGGGGAACCCCCCCCCCACAACCGGTCAGGAGGCAGGTCCCATCTCCCTCCCTACCTGCATCTCCACCTCCACCTGCCTTACCTTCCTCAAGTCCACCCAGATGAAGAAGCCTGCCCCACCTCGCAGGAAGGGGACCCCCAGGGCCGCAAGCTCTTCTGAGACATAGGTGTGAGCAGCCTTGAGTCGGGCATGGTTTTCCGGCAGGTACACCTGGTTGATCCAGTCTGTTTGGGTGAAAGAGAAGTCAAAAGGTCAATCTCCCACCAACCCTCCCCTCTGCCCCATTAGCCCAAAAACTGAAAGAGTACAAAATCAGTGAAAGATAAAGATCTAGGAGTGGACTTATGGTCCAGTCAGTATGTGTTTGTCTTTCTGAGCAGCGGCCATATTCCTTTCCAAAATGGCTGCACCATCTCACATTCTGAGAAGTCTATGAGAGCTCTAGCTGTTCCGGTGTGTGGTTGCCAGCAAGTGATGCTGTCACTGTTTCTGAACCTTTACTATTACATCAGATATGCAGAACCAGGTTCTCATCCTCCTTGTCTAAAGAGCAAGACAGAAAGTCATACTTTGTAGGGCTCTGGGGAGAGATTTGAATCTGAGAAAAGAACAAGTCTCCCCAGACATGAACTTCCCCCTTAGAAGCTTCTGTTCTCTTGTTTCAAGTGCATACAATTAATAATGAGGTCACTTCTATTAGAATAATGAGATCTGCTCTTCTCCTACTTTTTGGTTCCTGTTTATCAAATATTTTGTCCTGGTTTATAACCTATCATAACCCTTCAGCCACCAATTTTCAGATGCTACTATGATTCCATCCTGACTTCCCTGGACAAATGTCCTCACCAATGTGACCTAGAACCCCACCTCCCCAGAGCTTTACCCCATAGGGAAAGATAGAAACAGGCTAGGAGTATGAGTCAATCTGTCAACACCTGTATCCAATGGAGAAGCAATTATAGAAGCCAGAACTCCCACCTTCTGCACCCCATAAAGAATGTTGGTCCATACCCCCACAGAGAGGGAGAAATATTAAGGGAAGATGACCAGAGGGCTCTGAACTCCAATTCCATGAAGACCCAGAGAGAAGAGAAAAAAAGTAAGAACATTCAGAAGTAGAAATAGGTGGATGTGTGACTTAGAATGGGAGAGAAGGCAGGACCATAGGAAAATGGGCAACTATATATATAAACATAGTTATAGAAATAATAGTAAATTCCTATCTGTGACCTTGGGAGAATTGCTGCAGTTTCCGGTGGACGGAATGGGGACACAGAACTCTGGTGGTGGGAATGGCATAGAATTATACCCCTGTTATCTCACAATTTTGTAAATCAATATTAAATCACTAACAAAATTTTAAAAAGAATAATAATGAGATCAAATGCCTGTTCCATGCCAGGTATGATTCTAACTCAATGACAAATCACACTACCCCTACAACAAAAGGGACCATCATGATCCCTGTTTTCCAGAGGAGGAAACTCTCAGGGGAAGAAAGAATGTGCCCCACAGCCAGGACATGACCAAGCAGGGTATGACTCCATCTGGGTCCAGAGCTGGGTTCTCAAACACCACCCTAGTCCTCCTCGGAAGACCATTTGTGATGCCAAACTGGTCCCAGGATGACTATGATCCTTCCTGTCCTTCTCAGGTGACCCTGGTCAGACAGACACCTCGGTCCCGGAGCAGCTGTGCCATCTGGTGTTGGACCAAACCGCTGAGCCCATGGTAGCGGCAGAGGGAAGCCACGGCAGTGGCCACGTCTTGGTTTTCAGTGTACAAGGTGCCGAAGCGGAGCCCTGACATCCCAAAGTCCTGGAGGAGGAAGAAGGCATCCTGGGTGGCAGCCAGATCCTCCTCAGCGGAGGGAAGGGAGCCAGGTCTGCCCACCTCTCTTCCCTTCCTCCTCCATAATACCCCGAGGTCATTCAGGGACCCACCTTGCTGGCAGCCCACATCATGTGGGTCCTCTGAGGGTCAGGCAGCCTGCAGGGAATACAGAGCAGGAACAGAGGCAACACAGCTCCTCTTGGAGCTCAACACATGTGATTGGACAACGAGGAGATGGTTCTGTTTCTAGGCAAACTCTGGCTTCACCTCTTAGATCACGAGGCCCTAGGCATCTTTCAAAGCCCAGTCTCAGCCAACTACAGCCTGCAGGCCAAACCCAGCCTCAATCCTGCTTTTACACACAAGTCCGAACGACAGAACTGAGAGGTTATATGGCAAAAACATTGGACCTAAGAAGATGAGGTCCTGAGTTGGATCCCAACATCGCATGTGCCAAGAATGATGTTCTGATATGCACTCTTTCTCTCTTCTTCCCTCCCTCTCTTCATCCTTCTCTCACTCCCTTCCAAGTACTAACCAGAACTCATGTTCACAGTACTTTAGAAGTTTGCTGAATGAACAAGTGAGCTGATGCAGGATGGATGGATGGATGAATGGATGGATGGATAGATAGATGGATGAAACTAAAATGACTAGAAGTGAAGTAAACTGTAGAGGAGGCTATTCCCCAGCCTGCTCCGATCTATAATTCAAGGAACATTTAGGATTTTTTAGAAGCTCCACAGAACACTGTGAAAACCACTGATCTACCCAGCCCTCCCAATGTTGCCTTAGGGAATCTCACTTGGGAGCTGCTAGAATGATGGGGTCATGCCTGTGGCCAAGTGGAGGGGTGCCATGGGGGAGTGGGGACTGGCAGAGCCAGCTCTGGGGAGCAGCCTCACCTGTCCAGGCTCAGGACACTGTGGTATCCAGCCGTGTCCACAAACACAGACAGCATGTAGACCTCATCCACCAGCACGTGCAGCGCATGCCTGGGAGGACAGGTGTGGGGAAGGGACAGCTCATTTGTAGACCAACTATGATGCCTCCCAGGGGGGACACCAGTGAATCAGAAATCCAGACGAACTCGGGATTTTTTTCCAGGAACATGCTTCTTTTGTCTTCCCCCCCCCCCCCAGACAAACAGGAAGCCACACACACAAAGCAGATGACAGTGAACTTCTGAAGCTTCCTGGGGAGGAGGCAGAGCCCTGGGGGCACCTCCATGGGGAGGCACATTTGAGTCCAGACAGACCCACATTCCAGATGATTCCACCCCTCATCTAAGGCTCCACTGCTGGGGATAACAACAGGATCGAGACCCAAGAGGGTTATTGGGCTTATTATCAGAGACCAAGCACATCAAGGGCTCTGCAGGGGACTTGGAACCTGAACTGTGCCTTGGATTATAAGCACGGGGACCCGAAAGAGAAAAATAAATGCCTGCAAAAAAAAAAAAATAGATGCCCACAAATGCCTGCCTCCCCGCAAGCCACCTGGCAGAGCCAAGCCCACAGACATGCGCAGTGAAGTAAAGAGGGGAGCGGGACATGTAGAGAGCCCCCAGCCCCACCATGGGAACCAGTGTGGGGTGCCTTACCTCTTGGCAAATTCCAGGAACTCTCGCAGCTCTTCTGGAGAGTACACATAGCCCAGAGGATTCTGGGGGTTGATGAGGATAAGGCCTTTGACCTTCACACCCTGAAAACAACAGAAGGTGGGAGTCACACAGGCCAGCTGGACGGGCCATTCTCCGGGGACTGTGGTGGGAACCGAGCACCCCCCTGAGATGAAACCAACAAGGACAGAGAAGGGGTGCTGCTACATACACACACACACACACACACACCCCACGTGCCAGTAGGGGCTGCCTTTCTTGGTAGAATGGTGGAGAGGGAGTTGCATTTTAAAATTCTTCCAGATAGTGAAAAAGAGAGGCCAAGACAGGGACAGACACCACTGTCCCCGAGCTTCCCTGGGGGCCATAATGCTACCTGTGTGATAATGAGGTGTCCATCTAGGAGCCATGTGCATGGCAAGGCACACACCCTACCCAGTGAGCTATCTCTGCAGACAGAGGTTGATGTTTCTCTTTTTCATTTATTTATTTTTTACATAAGCATTCATATTTTTATTATCTATTTATTTATTTATTTTGGATAGAGACAGACATTGAGAAGGGAGAGAAAGAGAAAGACGGAGAAAGAGAGAAAGAGACAGACCTGCAACACTACTTCACCATTTGTGAAGCTTCCCCCTGCAGGTTGGGACCAAGGGCTTGAACCTGAGTTCTTGTGCTTGTGGTGGTGTTTATAATCAAGCTCCCTGGTGGAGCCTGTACACTGAGGTGCGACAGTCTTTCTTTTGTGGCTCCCCCACCCCCACCCCCAGCCATGGGCAGGTTCTTGCCTTACTCCCAGAATGATTCCATGCTACCACCCTAACCCCATCCTCACCACCAACACAGAAGGCACCCCTATTCCCAGGGGCACCAGCCACGGGGGTAGGAGTCCTAGCCCTATTCAGTCCCACGCTGTCCCAACCTGCAGTGTGACTGGACCCCCAGACCTGAGAAGCAGCTCCTTGCAGGGCTTCCTCCAGCTTCCCCACAGTGAGCTGGAAGGGGTGTGTGGCCAACCCAGAGACCTGGAAAAGACCCACAAAGAGACGGATTCCATGATCTCCCCACACCCCAACTCTAGGAGCCTCTCCCACTCCCCACCCCCATCCCTGCATCTCCTTCAAACAGCCAAAGCACAGTGAGGCCACTCTCCCCTCATGGTCACCCACCCCTGTCCCATCACATTAGGGATACCTCGTCACACTTAGGTTTTGGGAAGATGCCCCAGAGATCCACTGACTGGACCCAAGGGCTTCCATGCTGGGGTCTGCTCTGCCTTGTACTCACCCCACCTTTTAACAGGGTCCCCGTGCCACCCCCCCACCCCCCAGCAACTTCTCTACGGACTCCTGGCATCTCATCCCTGGGGAAACTCAGGGACAGGCAATTTTGAGGCTACTGAAGGCTCCACTCTCCATTCACCTGGGACCCCCACACCCTCAGCATAGACTCTGCCCAGGTCCACCTCAAATCCAGGTATCAGAGACTTGGGGTTTATAGGCAAACCAAGGCGCTCCCTAGGGTCTCAGAAATGCTTACCTCACTGTCCAGGTAGACACAGACCAGCTGGACGGAGCCATAGAGGTGGACGTGCTGTGTGACAGCTCCATAGTAAGGGGCAGGGATGAGGAAGGCCTCTGGGGGAGGGGGAGGGCCAGGGCTGGTCACTCAGACCTTCCATCCATGGGTCTCCTGCCTCTCCAAGTCCTCAGTGTCCTTGGGAAACACGTGTCCTGCTTCCCCCTTCTGCTCCTAAAACTCTTTGCAAAGCTCAGACCCACCCACATCAATTTCTTTCCTTATACTTAGTAGCTGGTATTTACTGAGCATTTACTACGTGCCATGGAGGGCATGGACCCTAACCCTCAGGATCACTGTGTGAAGCCAGTACTTCTATCACCCCAGTTTTACTGGTGCCACCTCTGCAGCAGGGGGCATGGAGGGGGAATCACCCTAAGTCTAGACTGGGAGCCAGTGAGGGCTGCAGGCTGACAATCTGGCCTCCGCGGATGGAAAAACTTGATGTTGACAAGAAATATGTAGCTGCTTGGAGTCACTGGAGTCATTTGAGGCCAGCCTGGGGCTCTGCAAGCAGGCACAGACACCACCTCCCTCGAGGAGGTGAAGCCAAGCCACAAACCACCAGAGAGTGAATGACCACCAGTCTTGGTGTGGCTGTTCTCATTTGACCCGCACCATCACTGCCCTTCCCAGAAGAAAAGCACCCTCTAGCTGCTGATCAGAACTCCATGGTCTCCTAAGCCACAGTTTGCACAGCTGACCTGAGTGGGAATTTGTCCATATTTGTCAGGGCGCTGGAACCCCCGTAACCCACCCAGGCTACCAGACTAACAGACTCTGGGGCTTCTTGAGAGTGTTTCCCTTTCTGATAAAACACCAAAGCAAATACCTGCATTTCTCTTTTCCTCTGGTCTCTGTGAGCAGCCACCCAGCACTGGGAGGGGCTCAGTTCACTTACCCCCCACCTCACACAGCACCGTGGCCAGAGCAGAGAAGAGAGAGGCACAGCCGTTGAGAACCACCACCTGAGAGGGACACGCCCACAGGACAAAGATGAATCTGCCCCAGGACAGATCAAAGACCCCCAGCCTCTATGGGGCTCAGAGAAAGAGAGGACCAAGCCTGGCTGGTGGCACACCCAGCTAAGTGCACATAGGATTAAGCATAAATAGTACTAAGGGCAAGGGCCCACGAAAGAATCTCAGTTCAAGTCCCAGGTCCCCACCTGCAGGGAGGATGCTTCACAAGCAATGAAGCAGGACTGCAGGTTTCTATCTTCCTCTCCTTCTCTATCTCCCCTTCCTCTCTCAATTTCTCTCTGTCCTATTCAATAAAATGGAACAAATGGCTGCCAGGAGCAGTGGATTCCTAGTGCTGGCACCGAGTCCCAGCAATAAGCCTGGAGGCAAAAAAAAAAAAAAAAGAGGACCAGGCCCTACCTCACTGCCATCTGTCACAGCAGAGCCACCCCTGGTGGGCCCTCCTGCAGGACCCTCCTGACTAAGTCAAGCTCATCCCTGTGGCTCCTTCACAGAGATCCTGCAAGGTCTTCACAACAATGTGAAGGCAGAGGTGCCACCAAACATACTGAGGTACAAGTGACACCCAACTCTGACTGTCTAGGATGAGGAGAACCCCAATCCCAACCTCACCTTAGCCCCAACTGGCCAAAAGATGGAGGAGGTGAACAGAAGGGCAGGAAAGCGGGGTGCTCACATTGTCTGCTTTAAGGGGTGCCGGACTCTTGCAGTAGAAAGACAGGAACCTGGCCACTTCCTCACGGAGGCTGGAGATAGGACAGACAGACAGATGCTGGTGAGCTGGGCCTCAACTTCTAGTCCATTCCAACCCCCTATCCCAATGCTACCCCAATTCTCCTCTGGTAAAACCAGGCATTGGCCATTACCCTCTCTGCCATTACCCTCTGTCAGCATCTGTCTGCACCCCTCAGTGCCCACGGCCCCACAGCCCCACAACTACCCCCATCCAGCAGCACTTTCATTTTCAGTAGTTCTAGGATACCCAACCCCATGTAGTCTATAGACTGTAAGACTATCAAAAACTAACAATCCTTCTAGATCCAGCTAATAACAATAACTGTACTATAACAATAACAATAAGGGATGGGGAGATAGCATAATGATTATGCAAAAGACTTTCATGCCTGAAGCTTCAAGATCCCAAGCTCAACCACCAGCACCACCATAAGCCAGAGATGGGTAGTGCTCTGGTCTCTCTCATCAATCAGTAAATCATAAAAACATAATAGCTGTAATCATAGGAATTTTTCTGTCCATGGGGTTTCTTTCTCTTTTTTCCAGATAAAGGGTGAGAGACAGAGAGAGAAAGAGGAGAGAGAGGGAAACCACAGCCCCATCACCACCCCTAGTGTGTGAAGCTTCTCTGTTGCATGGTGTTCCCACGTGGTGGCCAGGGACTCAAACCCAGGTCCTTGTACCTGGTAAACTGTGAACTGTAGGGGGGTGAGCTGTCTCAATGTTTCCCAAAGTGTGGTTACTAATTACGAGCATTTATGAAAAGCAGGTGCCTCCCTGAAAGGGAAGAGATTCTGGAGAAGTCAGGCTCTGTTTCTCTTATCTAAGAGGGATGAGGGAAAAGGAAGGACAACTCTGAGATGGTTTTACTCATAAGTGGAATATAGAGAGCTGAAATACATGAACTTGAATAAAAGAGAAAGTATATAGTCAATCCATAAAGATGGCCTTAGGAGAACTATAGTGGTTACCATTGGGTGGGGTGGGGGGAGGAGACGACACAGAACTTTGGTGGTGGGAGTGGTATGAAATTATACCCCTATTATCTTTTTTATGATTTTCTATTTGTTATTAATAGTTTGCTACAAGATTATAAAATTACAATATGTAGTCCCAAACCATACCCACTATCAGAGTTCTGTGTCCCCACCCTCCCATGTCCCAGAGATAACCACCATAGTTCCCACAAGTCACACAGACAGTCTGTGTCCTTCTGTTTGGATGGATATATTCTTTCTGTCAAGTTCACGTAATTCAGATCTCTATATTCAACACATGAATGAAACCATCTGGTAGTTCTCTTTCGTCTTTTCACTAAGCATAATCACCTCCAGTTTCATCCATCCTATTATCTTATAATCTTATAAATTACTATTAAATCACTAATAAAATGTTTTTGTGGTTTTTTAACATATTTTTAATTTTTTCCCTTTTGTTGCCTTTGTTGTTTTATTGTTGTAGTTATTACTATTGTTGTTGTTGATGTCATTGTTGTTGGATAGGGCAGAGAGAAATGGAGAGAGGAGGGGAAGATAGAGAGGGGGAAAGAAAGACAGACACCTGCAGACCTGCTTCACCGACTGTGAAGCGACTCCCCTGCAGGTGGGGAGCCGGGGGCTCGAACCGAGATCCTTTGGCCAGAGCTTGCACTTTGCGCCACATGCGCTCGATCCACTGCGCTACCACCCCACTCCCAAAAAATATGTTTTTAAAAGGGAGGTAACACTAGAACATTTCACTCATTTCCTCTTTAAAACATGCTGATTGCTCTCATTCCCATCTTACAGACAAAGAAACTGAGGTTTGGAGGAAATAAGTCACTTGTTGCTAAGTGGCAGAGCTTACACTCAAGCTGACTCCCCCATATTATTTACCAGACCTTGTGCTTGAGAATCAGTCTTGGACTCAAGCCTTGCTCAGCCATTACGTGTACAGGGAAGGCTCTGGGCCCTAAGCACAACCTCCCATTAGTACTACTCACCATCTCCCACCTCAGCAGTGAGGAAGTTCCCAGAAGCTGATTCTGGTTCCTCTAAAGCTACTAAGAAAGTGGGGCAGGACTCCTCACCTGAAGGCTCTCCCCATCTCAGACCCAGAGACATCAAAGTACAAAGCCCCTGACCTGGAGTGGGCCTGGCAGGAAGCTCCGGTTTCCCAAAGATGCTACAGGAATCCCCCTACATTCGCCAGGTCTCCAGAACTAGGCCTTTAGGCTTTAAAAAGCTTTACCTACATGCCACTATGGCATTTGGGTTGACATCATTCTTTGCTGTGTGTGTGTGTGTGTGTGTGTGTGTGTGTGTGTTTTGTGTGTCTTAGGGGGTGACAATGCCCGAAGGTGCTGGAGGAAGTTGAGCAGCATCCTTGATCCCTACTCAATCAATGCTAACGGCATCCTCTGCCCAGCTATATGACATTACCACATGTCACCCCACCTCAACCCCCACCATGAACTGAGGACAAGTGGCCTATGGCAACTACTCACAATAGATGTCCCCTCCAGTTGGGGTACTGCAGCAAGGCTGGCTCCACCTGCAGCATGTCACTCTGGCTCAGCTGGGACAGAGAGGGAGGAGCAAGACTTGGGTACACACACCCAGGCAGGGATGGCTGGTCCTGCCACCTGTGTCCTCACAGCAGCAGTACCTCTGTCCTTCCCAGAAGACAGCCCCTCAGAGGGGGCATCAGAACTTACCCGCCAGGACAGTAGGTCAAAGCAGAGTTTGTTCTCGCTGGTGCCCAAGTTAATGATGCCCTAGGGATGAAGGGGTACAGAGGCAGGGTGAGCATGGCAGAGGGGTGTCAAGAAAAAGCCCCCCCCACTATCCTGAGCACCAAGGCAGCAAAGCAAAGCTGAGGTCATCTGCATGTCTACCCTTCTACCCACTCTCTCTGGCTTTGCTCAGACCCTGCCCTCTGCTCAGCTCTCAGAAAGGTGGAGAGCCAGGGCAAGGAGAGGATCCCCATTTCTAAAGCTCTGTTCAAAGGCTGCCTTCTCCAGGCAGCCTTTCTCACAAACCTGCCTAGAAGGCATCACCTTTTCTTTTGGACCCGGAAGCTCTTTACCTGACCTGTCCCTGTGGGACTATGTGAAAGCTTGATAGAGCTTAGGGAAGCTCCCCCCATCCTCAGATGGACGTCTGGAAAGACACCCCACTTGTTAGCCTCTCTCCATATAGAGATGAGCCAAGAGGGAAAAGTCTCCCAGACTCAGTTTCTCCTTGTTAGACTCTCAAGCTCACAGAAATCCTACAGGTACCTCACACTTAGTTTCTCCCTGCTAGCAGGCCACATGGCTGCCTGCTTTAAGGTTCACTCACAGTTCACAGTCACTCAAAGTTCACATATCCACTTCACCTATTGATCACAAAGGAGAAATATACTCCATCATACACCTCAGACGTCAGAGAAAACCCCAAAACTTCCATTTCCTTATGGTTCTTGATATCTATGATTTACATCAAGCCTTATTTTTCTTCCCTCTATCTTACCTTACTGGTTTAATCCCTATGCTTCTCTCAAATGCCTTTGGATAATTAACTTGCCTGCCTCATGGAGACAAATTGTCTTGATATTTATGTATGGCATCAATTCTTGTCATACCAGCCCCCTACCACAGGGGCAAGCTGACCTTTAAGAAACCTGTAATTTCTGATGTATTTGAAGAATGTTCTTTGTTTAAATCTCTATATAAACCCAAGCCCATCCCAAAATAAAACGAGTGTTTGTACCAAAATGCTCCCCAAGTCTTCCTTTCTGGATCACTGAGCCCTTGAGCTAGTGAGGGAAGATCAGTAAGCTTACCTCCTGACTGGAGCCACCCCACGTGAGCCCCAGCATGTCTCCTAAGCACTAAGCAATGTCTGCCCCCAGTTACACATCTGATCTCCCCATGTTGCAATGCTGAGATACCACTGTCCCTTTTGAGGGGCCTAGAGGAACTCAATGCATGCACTGAATTAATAGCATAAGAAAAGCGACCTCCAGGAGCAGTGGATTCATGGTGCAGGCACCTAGCCACAGCAATAACCCTGGAGGCAAAAAAAAAAAAAAAATGGTCAGAGCAAGTTGGTGTTCTGGCAGCAACAAAACAGTGGTGAATGGACATCAAGGAGCACCCCTGTGCTGGTGCAAATGCTTCCCTAGGACACTCACAACAGCTGACTGCCTCCCCAGGAAGGTGCTAGCCTCACAGGAGAGGGGGGAAGTCTTCCAAGAGAGCTTCCGAGAATCCACAGTTTATGGTCCATTTATAGTTAAGGGGATTCTCATGGAGGTCAGAGGGGCTTAATGCCAACTTGATGAGAGCCAGCTGGGCACTGTCATACTGGGCAGAGTAGAGTAGCTCTCCCTGCCTCCATCTGCAGTCTTCTATTGGGTCCCCTAGGGAGGGGCTTCACTCACACTGGGGTTCTTCTTTTCATCATACTCATCCATGTGGTAGGTCCTATAGCCCTCCTCCGCTGAGTCCCAGAACCACTTAATGATGTTCCCCCTGGAGGACAGATAAGGGCTGTCACAGGAGAACATGGCAGCAGGGTCACCCACTCCATAGAGCTTCGACTGCTTCTGGTCTGGTTCGCAGCAGCACTCTCTTCTCAGACCAGCCCCACCATTACTGTCCATGTTCTGTGTGCAGGCTGGGCCTGGACAGGAAGTAAGTGGTCTGGGGTTCTTCTGAGGGAGAGTGGACATCTGTGAAAAGATAAAAGAACTCAATACCAAAGAAAGAAAGAAGGGAAGAGAGAGAGAGAGAGGAGAAAGAAGGAGGAGGAGGAAGGAAGGAAGGAAGGAAGGAAGGAAGAATGGAAGATGGATAAAAAGAAAGAAAAGAAAAAAATGGCTGATGGGAGCAGTGCATTGATTCATTGTGCAGGCACTGAGGCCCAGCCATAACCCTAGTGGCAACAGAAAAGAAAGAAAGAGAGGGAGGGAGAAGGAAGAAAGGAAGGAAGGAAGGAAAGAAAGAAGGAAAGAAGGAAAGAAAGAAAGAAAGAGTACATACTCCTTATCACTCCTTGTTCTCCCTGCCTGTAATAATCTTGTGTGTGCAATTTCATTTCAAGGTCTACTCTGTGTCCCAGGCTAGATTTGCTACTTTTATTTGGCTTTAAGGCCAAGCTACTGTAGCTTGGTTTACTTTGGTGAAAGTCTTCATTCTACACTCTAAGAGATCACCCAGTTCTTTCTCACTTCTTGCTCGTTCTAATTAAAAAAAAAACCCAGGCAAAAGTTGTATAACGTGAAGCAAAATGGGCCTAGGGTCCCCAAAGGGCCTTGCAGTGACTGATAGAATAAGGAACGGAAAGTAAGAGTAGACACTAGTTGAGGACTGGAGAAGTGGGGGTGTGGATTTCTATAGGAGCAGGAACCCCAGACCCAGCACCAGGGGCCCCTTTTCCCCCCTGGTGGGAGGAAGATGTGAGTGAGCACCAGGGCAGAGTGGTCTCATCTTGAGCCCAGCTCTAAGCGAGGCTCCACTTCCTAAGTCATTTTCACACCTGCACAGTGACTATAACCGTGCACAGCCAGGGTGGCAGTGAAAGGACAAACAGGAGTCTGTATAGGTAGTGCTTGTCCTGGCTTATGGCCAAAGCTAAGAAATCCTGGCCCGTGGTCAAAGCTAAGAAAGAAAGGAAGAAAGAAGGAAGGTGAGGAAAGGAGAAAGGAAGGTAGGAAGGAAGGAAGGAAAGAAGGCAGAAAGAAAGAGAAAAGGAAAGGAAAGATATATACTCGTATATCATAACTCCTTGCTGATGTTTCCCTACCGAACATTTGGAGTCCAACACATGAAGTGATGGGGAACAGGCAAGTACCCAGGACCCCCTCCCGCCCCACCCTCAGGGTTACATTTTGGCGCCAGGCTCCTCCCCAAACTGGCTGGGCTCTCCTGAGAGCTCACCTTGGTCCCCTGGACATTCAGCCCAGGCCGCAGAGGGGCAGTGTGTGCAGAGCCCGGGAACGGAGGAACAGGGCAGAGATCTCGCGCCCTGAGATCTGCATGATCCGGGAACCGCCCACCCACCAGTGACTCCGGGGCCCCGTTTAGGCCCCGGGATTCCCACAGGCTGGGCGGCCACCGCCAGTGAAAACGCGAGAAAGAGCCCTCTGCTGGACGGCGGCCTCCTAGCGCTCACAGAGCTGGGACTGCAGAGGAGGAAGTGAGTCAGCACAAAGGGCCTGAAGGCGCAGGGGCCGGACTTTGCAGAGTGCAAAGGGGTGCAAAGTACGTGCACCCCAAGGCTCCCATGCTTGCAAAACGGGGGCCGCATCTACCTAGCAGAGCTGCAGAAAACTAACACTGGCACTCCATAGGCTGCAGCCAGTGTCGATTTCCTTAGCCTGGCCACGACCAGTGTCCGGAAAGTGGAGTAGCAGACCTGGCTCCAAACACCCGGACTGCACCCAGTGGCCCTTCCCAAACTGTTAAGGAACGCCTCGGAGTGGTGTAAGCAAAAAGCCTTCCTTGCTTCAGATCCCCCTGGCCCTAGTCCCCAGCTGACTGACTACACAAGAAAGAAAAAAGTGTAGAGGGTTCAAGGTCACTAGCTCCCACTTCCAATGAGCTCTGCTCTCAGGTCTGAGAGCCTCAGGCTTCAGGCCCCTTGCCTCCTGGCTCTAATTCCCCGTTTTGGAGGAAGTGCGAACCAACCAGAGAGGTTCTTGTCAATTGCCTGCCTCTCTGTAGCCTGAAAAGTTTTTCCAGATCAAGGAGAAGGCATCCCTGAAAGGTCTTTCCTCTGTGCAAGTTTGTCACATAGTCTGAAGATGCTCCTTCTCCTCCTCCTTTTTTTTTTTTTTCTATGCGTGCAGTTTTATGACTGTTTGCTTTTCGGTGGTTTACGGAGTTCTCTGAAGTTTGCGGTGCACTCCATTTCCCATCTTTGTATGTGAAGGAACTTCAGAGCACCCACCACTGAATTTCTAGTGCCATTTCCACTCCACTCTCCCTCTCTTACCCATCATGGTTTTGTTTTGTTTTGTTCTTGTTGTTTGTTTTTGCAGCTTCAAAGAGTTATTTTTGTTGTGTTGGCTTGCTTTGCTTCTTTATATCCTGCGAGAGAAACCATCCAGTAATTTGCTTTCTCACCTATTTTTCCTTTAGCATAATCACCTCATGTTCTACCTGTTTTACCACACAGAATACGAGTTTACCTTTGTTAATAGTTATGTAGTGTTTTATTGCATATATACTACAATTTCTTTCATATATATATTTATGAATATATTTACATAAAAATACTATATTTTTATATATTATATATTATTATACATAAAATGTTATTGTATATTAATATATATTATATGCTTACATATTATATATTTATATTATATGTATTATATAAATAATACATAATGTATTTATATATTATATAATGTGAATATATTTGTATATTCATATCTATGTATATATACATATAATATTTTATATATTTAATTTATTTTCCCTTTTTTGTTGTTGCCCTTGTTTTTCATTGTTGTTATAGTTACTATTGTTATTGATGTCTTGATTGTTAGATAGGACAGAGAGAAATGGACAGAGGAGGGGAAGACAGAGGGGGAGAGAAAGATAGATACTTGCAGACCTGCTTCACTGCCTGTAAAGCAATTCCCCTGCAGGTGGGGAGCTAGGGGCTCTAACCAGGATCCTTACGCTGGTCCTTGCGCTTTGCACAACGTGCACTTAAACTGCTGAGCTACTACCTGACTCCTTATATTATATATATTATATACTTTTATATATAAATATTATATATAAATAATATATTTATTTTTCATATAAATGTATTATATATTTATATATTATATGTTAAGATAAATTTATAGTATATGTAAATATAATATTTATATATTTATTCATATAATATATAATATATAATATATATTTATATATGTATTTTTATAATATATATCATATAAATATATATTTATATATAAATTATATATATGAATGTATATATTTATCAATATATATGAAATTTCTTTTATATATTTCTTGCGTATATGCTACAATTTCTTTCACATATGCTACAATTTCAAACGTTTAGGTTGCTTCCATAACTTGGCTATTTCTAGGAATCTTTTTTTTTTTTAATTTTTTATTTAAGAAAGGATTAGTGAACAAAAGCATAAGGTAGGAGGGGTACAACTCCACCCAATCCCCATAACCCACCCCCTCCCATGGTAGCTTTCCCATTCTCTATCCCTCTGGGAGCATGGACCATGTGGGTTGCAGAAGGTAGAAGGTCTGGCTTCTGTAATTGCTTCCCCGCTGAACATGGGCGTTGACTGGCCGGTCCATACCCCCAGTCTGCCTCTCTCTTTCCCTAGTAGGGTGTGACTCTGGGGAAGCTGAGCTCCAGGACACATTGGTGGGGTCTTCAATCCAGGGAAGCCTAGCCAGCATCCTGGTGGCATCTGGAACCTGGTGATTGAAAAGAGAGTTAACATATGAAGCCAAACAATTTGTTGAGCAATCATGGATCCCAAGCTTGGAATAGTGGAGAGGAAGTGTTAGGGAGGTACTCACTGCGAACTCTAGTGTACTTCTGCTTTCAGGTATATATTCTGCTGTAGTTTATGGATATGTGTGCACATAAGCTCTCTCTCACAGAAACTGGTGTATATCTAGGTTATGGGACTTTGTTAGAAAGTGAACTACCTGAGATGAAATTAGAGTGTACTATTAAAGGAAAGGTCTCACCCGAGTAATGAAGCTGAAGGGTTGTCATTCCACACGTGAAGTCTCTGGATACATTCTGAGGTGAAGCATGTTGAGGTAGCAATCGTTGCTTTGGTTCTAGGAATCTTTTATTGTGCCATGAACGCTGCACATTCTAGAGACTAGTCCAGGAGCCCGCTCAGCCCTCAGGCCAGAACAAAACAAACTCTCTGAAGCACCTTGAGTAGATATCTCTTTTCCCATGATAGGAAGTAAGGAGGATCCCTCAGTTCAAGGATGGCTGGAAAGAATTGCGAGTCTTCTGAGCAGCCCACTTGTGTTCACTTTGGCCTTGCCAGGATCATCATGGTGATCAACTTTGATGGCATTTTGAGCCTTTTCCTATCCTCTCCATTTATGGTTTTTTTTTTCTCTTTCATTCAGACTTATCAACTTATAAATACCTGTTTTGTGCCAGATCTCTGCAGTGTGCTAAGATGATGAGAAGCAAGCCTCTAAAATTGTTTGTCTGCCATATTTTTCCCAATTATACCTTTCTCTCTCTCTCTCTCTCTCTCTCTCTCTCTTTCAATTATCTTTATTTATTTGTTAGATAGAGACAGTCAGAAATCAGGGGGTGCATAGAGAGGGAGAGTGACAGAGAGACACCTGCAGCACTGCTTCAGCACTCGCAAAACTTTCCTCCTACAGGTGGGGACTGGGGGCTCAAACCTGGGTCCTTCTGCATTGTGCGCTTAACCAGGTGCGCCACCACACAGCCCCTTATACCGTCTTCTTTAATGTGTCTTTCAAACACCATGCACTTCAATCTTGCTGTTCTAATTATACATTTTGTATTTATTAATGAGAAAGAGAGAACCAGAGTGTCACTCTGATACATGTGATGCCAGGGATTGAACTCAGGACCTCATGCTTGAGAGCCCAACTCTTTATCTACTATACCACCTCTCAGGTTTTACCTTATGTAAGTATTGTGGTTGGACTGAATAAGTTGCCGCTCTTGCTGTTTGTTTATTACTTGTGCCATATGCTTATTATTCATTTCTTCTTCTTGACTTATTTCAAAATTAATCAAGAACTAGTTAGTATTCCATTTTATTCCCATTTTTATTTCTTAGTTACAGCTCTTGTGAGAAGTTCACAGTCTCCTTATGGTCTACATACAAAGATCTTGGGTTTGATAGAGGAGTATTTCCAGCCTTTCTCTCAAGCCTACAAGCTCCAATGGAATTTGACTTGCTGCAGTTCATTAATTAGATGAAGTGAACACTTAGAAGAAATGGACAGTTTTTTTTTAAAGAACAAACTGCCAAACTTAACACAAGAAACAGAAAATATGAATATTCCTACATCTGTTACAGAAAGAAAACCCATTGTCAAAAACCCTACAAAGAAAACCTTAGGCACAGATAACTTTTCAGGTGAATGTTCTCAGATCTTTAAAGTATAAAGAAAAACAATTTGACACAAACCTTCATGAGCCCATTATTACTTCCCCAAACATTCATGAGCCCATTATTACTTACACCAAAATCAACAGTGCATTACAAAAATAATAATAAAGAATATGCCTCTCAAATAAAAGTCTTCATATTAAACTAAATCAGCATATTAAAGGATGATCCACCCTGATCATAGGGGGCTTATTGTAGGAAAGTTGGTTTGACAATTTTTTTAATGTCTACTTATTTATCCCTCTGTTGCCCTTATTTTACTGTTGCAGTTATTCTTGTTGTTATTGATGTCATTGTTGTTGGATAGGACAGAGAGAAATGGAGAGAGGAGGGGAAGACAAAGAAAGGGGAGAGAAAGATAGACGCCTGCAGACCTGCTTCACCACCTGTGAAGTGACTCCCCTGCAGGTGGGGAGCTGGGCGCTCCAACCAGGATCCTTATGCCAGTCCTTCAGCTTTGTGCCACCTGTGCTTAACATGCTGTGCTACCACCCGACTCCCAGTTTGACATTTTTATAAAATCAATATAATTTATCGCTTTAATAGCTAAAAGAAAAATGATTTAAGAGATGAAGATTAAACACCTCTGAAAACTGGACCATCAATTCATGATAACACTATTGGGAGATTAGGGATGAAAAATCCAATGATATACTTCAGAGTAAGAGCCTGAACTCAACCCTGCTGAGATTGAGAACAGGCAATGTTGTCCTGACCATCATTTTCCTTTTTTGAATATGCTTGAGAAATATGTGTTTGTGCTGTAAGCTTCATTTTTTTAAAGACTGATCTTATTTCATACTAGAGAGTTTCAACGAGAAAGAGAAACCATGTGATAATCCATGTAGCCACAGGAACCTCAGGCATGCAAGGCCTCTGCTCTGCCAGCTGAGATATTTCCCTGAAAAATCTCTCACTACTTATTTTCAACTGTATACTGAATGCTTAGGCGATGCAATTAGAACAGACAAATACAAGATCACAGAAAGAAAAATCATCTTTTCATAAGCAGCATGATTGCGTACATTAAAATTTCAAAAGAAATCCACCCCTACACGTGCACGTGCACGCACACAGACACACACACACACAGACAGACAGACACACACACACACACTATTAGCAAATGAATTTAGCAAGTTCACAAAACACCATCAAGAGATGATACTTCTGGGTCTCTTGCATGTCTGCCTGTCTTATTCTAGGATGTCTTTCAGGATATATACAGATATATATGATGTCAAATAACCTCAGGTGGCAGGGATTAAGTCTCCCTCCAAAGCAAAGGGTCAATTTGTTTGCAACACATCATAATAAAGTTGTCTCCCTCAGAATCTAAGTTCAAGCAGACTTTTGTTCACTGTGAAAGAACCCTGTTCCCTATGCCTGAGTTTCCCCTCCTGCAGCACTACCTATGGCATGTGCAGGCATCTGTTGGCCCTCTTCACTTTCCCTAGGAACCAGGGCTTAGAGCACCAAGAGCTGCTCCCCTGATCACTGCTGTTACTGTAACAAGTTGTCCTTTATTACTGACCCAGGACTCTCACGTCATCTATCAGGATTCATAAACTAGCCCATCAAATCTTTTAAAAATATTTATTTATTCCCGGTTTGAGCCCCTGGCTTCCCACCTGCAGGGGAGTCGCTCCACAGGCAGTGAAGCAGGTCTGCAGGTCTGCAGGTGTCTGTCTTTCTCTCCCCCCTCTGTCTTCCCCTCCTCTCTCCATTTCTCTCTGTCCTATCCAACAACGAACAACATCCACAATGGCAATAATAATAACCACAACGAGGCTACAACAACAAGGACAACAAAAGGGGGGAAAATGGCCTCCAGGAGCAGTGGATTCATGGTGCAGGAACCGAGCCCAGCAATAACCCTGGAGGAAAAAAATTTTTTTTAATTTATTTAATAGAGTAAAATTGAGAAGGGTAAGTGAGATAAAGAGGACGAGAGGGGTGGGGGAATGCCTGTAGCACTGCCTCACCATTTGTGAAGTTTCCCTTCTGCAGGTGGAGACCAGGTCCTTGCACGTGGTTTAGTGTGCATTAAACTAGGAGCACTACCCCTAGCCCCCATTAAAATACTGAAAAAAGAAAATATTTGAATAAAAATGGCATGAAAAATTTAGTGTGTTAAAATCTATGCTTAAGCTGCAAAAATATTGTTGAAAGAAGTTAAAGACCCAAATCAAGGAAGATTACATATTCATGAAGAAGTGTTGATTTTTTTCCCCATTCTACCATTCTTCTTCTTCTTTTTTTTTTTTGCCTCCAAGGTTATTGGTGGGGCTTAGTGCCTGCACTTGGGATGCATTGGATCGACCTTCCCGTGGTGCATCCCGTGAGTACCCATTCATTGGGGAAACTGACGATCCTTCCTAGCCGACTGAATCCACATGGATCCCAGTCACTTTCAAAGCCAGCAACAAGCTCCTGACAGCTTTCAAGCTGTTGGTCCTGCTCTTCGAGTCCACCCTGTCCAACGTTTGACGTCTCATCATCCAATCTGGTCGGGATGCGGCATCATCTAAGTTCATTTCCCACGTCTACGCTCGACCGAACCTGCCAATATACGTGGATATCTTCGCCCACCCTGTCCAACGCTTGACGTCTCGTCACCCAATCTGGTCCCCTACGCCTACACTGAACTTCTCTGTTCCAGACTCTTGGAAACAGAGCTGGCAGTCAGCTGAGGTAAAGAACAAACACCTCATCACAGACCCCTGCAAGCGTCAACCCAGCTTTGACCTGGCACGTTATGATTGGGCCCTCCTCAATCGCTATCGAAAAGGCCATGGCCAGTGCGCCGCTATGTTCCATCGCTGGGGAGCCAGAGATGACCCGAACTGCCCCTGCGGCTACAGACAGACTATGACCCACATAGTCAACGACTGCCACCTCTCCAGATTCAAAGGAGGTCTCGAAACTTTACATCAGGCTCAACCTGACGCTGTTGACTGGCTACGGAAGAAGGGCAAACACTAGAAGAAGTGCCTGCACTATGAATCCACTGCTCATGGTGGCCATTTTTTCCATTTTATTGGATAGGAGAGAAAAAAATTGAGAGGGAAGGGGAAGATAGAGTGGGGACCTACTCTACAGACCTACTCTACCACTTCTGAAGTGACTGCCTGCAGATGGGGAGCTGGGGGCTTGAACTGGGATTCTTGTTCTTTGCACTATGTGCACTAAACCTGGTGTGCCAACGCCTGGCTCTTTATTCAAATCTTGAGTGGAACAAAAGACCCATTCCAGACACTTCCCATCCCAGTACCCCTGACGAGATTATCTACTGGCCTCCACTACAGAGCTCCCCAAAGCATCTTTGAGTTACCTGGTTCTTTAAGTTACATCATTGACCCAGAGAATTCTTTTTCTTTTTCAATTTTTTTCATTCATTCTTTTGAATTTTTTTATTGCCACCAGTGTTATCACTGGGGATCCACATTTGTATGACGAATCCACCACTCCTGACAGTCATTTTTCCCATTTTTTTCTTTCTTTTTGTTTTCATTTGATAGGGTAGCCAGAAATTGAGGTGGGGATAGAGAGGGAGAAACAAAGAGACACCTACAGACCTGCTTCACCATTTGTGGATAGGACTGGCAGTGATCATGGTTAGTTAAATAAGTAAGGGAGTAAATGTGAACATGGCAGGATTTCACTCCTAAGTGAGATGCAGAGACACATGTGAACAGGAAAAAGAAAGAACTTGACCTTGGGAGAACTCTGGTGGTGAGGGTACAGGACAGTGGTGGTGGAAGTGGTGTAGTTTATATATACCCCTATTACTTGCTAATTTTGTAAATCACTGTTAAGTCACTAATAAAAGTATTTAAAAAGTGAAAAAACAAAACAAAAATAAACCCATCTAAATGGGTCCAGAAAGGTCCCTTGATTCCTCTAGATTTCCCCAGCCCTCATAAACACCACACACACACACACACACACACGCACACGCACACGCACGCGCACGCTCACGCGCACGGGCATGCGCACACGCACACACACACTATAGCAAAGACTAAAAAGATGCAAACATTCTAGATGGAACAGATGCTCAGCATATGGAGGTTGATGGCAGATCAGATGAGCTCATTCCTGGAGGAGTCCCGTCTGCTCAGTCCCAGCACCCAGCCTGTCCCCCAGCCTTCTAACCAGAGGCTGATGGGAGGGCTGTAGTGCTGGAGGGAAGCAGACTGCTCACATCCTCATTGTGTCCTCCGGCTGCTTCTCCAGCTGTTGCTCTGCCAGCACCTGACAGAACCGATCCATAGCTAGAAAGCCCAAACCGGGACAGAGAGAGGCAAAGACTTAGTGGTTCTGCTGATGGACCCCCAGACCATTGCAGAGCCTCTTGTTCAGAGATGTGGATCTTCAACCCTCCTTTCTCTGGGATGGATTTCCAAGTTTACCTGCCACATCCCCGATGACACTTTTTGAGCTTCATGCTCACATCACCTGCCAAGCACCCTTGTGCTTCATATCCACCGAATCCTGCAACCAGTTTTCTATAAGCCTCTACTGTCCCTTCCATCTTCTCCCCACATTTGGTCCCAAAGTGATTTCCATCACTTAAAGGTCATTCACTTCTCTCTTTCCAACAGGCAGTGCCCAGCATGGGGTGAGAAGCAATAGGTAATTGTTAGAATAAATGCCATGTTCTCCATAGCTTTCAGGAGACTCTGAACATTCTACAGCATATGACACGTCCGTCATCACCCACCTTTCTGTCTCACCTGCAGAGTTCACCAGGGCAGAGGGTCACTTTTTATTAATCCCAACAGAGTCTCAATGCCCTGCTCACTACCAGGCTCACAACAGATGCCTCCAATGTGTAATGTATGTCAAGTACCCATCAGTTCCTGTTCACAAAGGAGATGGTATAGAAGCTCCAGAGCTCTGAGCTGCTAAGGCCAGAAAGGGAGACCATTGTATTGTAGTTATCTGTGAGCATCTCTGAAGGATGTCAGGATGGGGAGGTCAGCCCCACTCACCTAGTTTTAGCTGAGGATACCTTTCGGCAAACACGAGGCGGAACCAGCCAGGCTCCTTACACAGGAAGAACTTGCCAGTACCCACTATCACCTTCTTGTCCAGGAAGCGGCGAAGAAGAAGCAGCTCTTGCTCAAATGTGCACGGGTCCAGGTACTAAGGGAGGTGAAGGGACAGAACAGAGCTCAAGCCCCATCTGGCAGGCATGCCTAAGAGCTCCTGTTTTCACACCCGTTACCTTCTTCAAGTTAATCCAGACATAGAGGCCGGCACCCCGGTGGAGATAGGGAATCTGCAATTCTTTCAACTTGTCAGTGATGTACCTGTGAGCTACCTGCAGCCGGGAGTGGCTAATGGGCAGGTACACTTGGTCGATCCATTCTGGAAGAACAGGGTAAGAGTCTTGTGGCAAAGAACTGTCAGAGGATTTTAAAAATTATTTTTATTGTTGTAGTTATTATTGTTGTTGTTGGATAGGACAGAGAGAAATGAAGAGAGGAGGGGAAGACAGAGAAGGGGAAAAAAAGACAGACACCTGCAGACCTGCTTCACCGCCTGTGAAGTGACTCCCCTGTAGATGGGGAGCCAGGGGCTTGAACTGGGATCCTTACACAGGTCCTTGTGCTTTGTGCCACCTGCGCTTAACCCGCTGTGCTACCGCCCAATTCCTCTGTCAGTGGATCCTTTACCAAGCAGACTATGTCTGGCTTTTTTGTCATCAGTTTCCAACTAAAACTATTCTTTTTCAATTGAAGGTATCTCGGTATAGCCAACACACTCACTTCCTACTTACAACTCTGGTAGAGAGACAGTAGACCCTTCAATAGCCACCTTAGAATATTCTATCTGGGTTTATACCCCTGAAACAAGGAATTGGAGTATCCACTATGTTGGTATGCTTCTAAATTCTGCTTCTAAGACCCCTTCTGTTACAGTGCTTGAGGCTGTGGTCTATTTACATAATCACTGTTTTACCTGGGTCCCGCCCTGCCTGCAGGGTATTGGTTTAATCCCACTGGTTAGATGGAAGCTTTCTATGTTTTGTTCGTACTTTTTTTTGCTCCACCCCCTCTCCTAGTCATTTCCTTTCCCTTAACACTTCAGGTGAAGAGATGCATAAAAGGCGATGTATCTGATTAATAAACGAGATACTGCTTCCCAGCTCAGCCATGAGTCCCTGGTCGTCTGTCTCCCGCCCGCAAAGCTAAACTGGCACCACTAAATGGGGCTGATGGCAGCCTGGGATGCAGCTCGGTACCTCTGTCCTGGAGCAGCCGACACAGCTTGTGTTGCGCGATCCCAGAGATGCTGTGGAAATAGCCAAAAGAGCTCACGGCAGAAGCCACCTCCTTATTGTGGGTGTACAGAGCACCGAAGCGGAAGCCACAGATGCCAAAACACTAGAGGACGAGAAGGAGCAGGGGGAAAGCCTGGTGTGCTTACCTTCTGCTCCTGCTCCCCTTTCTTTCCTACCCCAAAACAGAAGAGGTGGGGCTCACCTTACTGGTGCCCCAGATCACATGAGTCCTCTTTGGGTCAGGCAAGCTGGATAGGTGACAGGACAATCAAGATTTAGACAACTATTTGAATGATGAGGATTTGAGGCCAAGAGGGGAAGTAGGGAGCTTTGGTTCCTTCTGATCCAAAAGGTTTTTTGCCAGCACTACAACTCTACTGCTCCTGGCAGCCATTTTTTCCTGTCCCACCCCCCACATTTTATTGTATAGGACAGAGAGAATTTGAAAGAGGAGGGGAAGATAGAGAAGGATTCAGAAAGATAGATACCTGCAAACCTACTTTGCTGCTTATGAAATGGCCCTCCCCTGCAGCTGGGGCTCGAACCCAGATCCATGCATGTGTCCTTGTGTTTTAGTACTATGTGTGCTAACTGGGTGTGCAACCACCCAGCCCTGTGAACCAAAAGCCTTATAGGGTCCAGAGATCAAGAAATGGTCAGCCCAGTTCAGATAGAAAGCCTGCGTAAAGTGGGGCTGGGCAGTGCTGTACCTGGTTAAGTGCACGTTAACATGCACAAAGACCCGGGTTCAAGCCCCCCAGTCCCCACCTACTGGGGGGGGGGTTCACAAGCAGTGAAGCACTGTAGCGGGTGTCTCTCTGTCTCTCTCTCATTTTCTATCTCCCCTCTCAATTTCTCGCTGCCCTATCAAATTAATTTTTTTAATAGAGCCACATCAGAGAAAAGAGGTGGCAACTGCAGTCTATAAAAAATAAGTGAGTAACAGAGAAAGTCAGCATAAGTGGCTGGATGGTGGTGCACCCAGTTGAGCTCACACATAACCATGTGAAAGGAACTGGGTTTGAGCCTCAACTCTCCACATTCAGGGGACGCTTGACAAGCAGTGAAGCAGACCTGCAGGTCTGCAGGTGTCTATCTTCTCTCTCTCTGTCTTTCTCTACTTCCCTCTCCCCTCTCAATTTCTCTCTGCCCTATTATGCTGACTTTTTCCCCCTTTCTATTTTATTTGATAGCTGATGAACAAGGTCTTGCCTAGTGCCCACTGAATGAAGGCTCTGGACACTTGCTCTGCCTTATGACCTTCCTACATCTGGTCTGAAGTCACCTTTCCTGACAACTGACTTCACACAAGTGTGGTCACTCACTATTTCTCTCTCTTTTTTAAGATTGTATTTTATTTATTAATGAGAAAGATAGGAGAAAAGAGCAAGAACCAGACATCACTCTGGTACATGTGCTGCCGGGGATTGAACTCAGGACCTCATGCTTGAGAGTCTGATGCTTTATCAACTGTGTCACCTCCCATACCACCAACTATTTCTAAAATATACCCCCTCATTTCCTCCTGTTATGCCACTGGTAACCTGTTTCTTCTGCTAGACTAATCCTTCCCTGGCTTTGGTAGCTGGGAGTCTGTTCTAGGACCAAATGCTACCTTGACAGTTCTGTCATATTTCTACTCTTACCCTGGTGTCCTGTGTTTCAAAATGTCCCTATCCTGACCTTCCATAGGACTTTATCTTAACTTTTGACAGCGGGCTTTCTAGCTTGCCCTTCAATTCTCTTGGGTATGGAATGGCATTTGGAGAAGCCCCAGGCAGAAAGTCGTGTTAGTCATTTTCAGACCCATTTTGGCACTTAGCTCAGCTTCTAACACATAACAAAATGAAGTTCAAATTTATGGCGCATGAACTCACCCTGGAAAAGCAGAAATCTCATGGTTTTTTCACTTCCAATCCTGAGAGAAGCTCACCTTTTTATGCTCAGGACACTGTGGAATGTGGTGGATTCATCAAACACAGACAGCATGTAAATTTCATCTACAATCACATGTAGGTTGTACCTGCAGATTGGATGAAGCAAAAAAATATCTGGGTTTGCTCTGTCATTGTAATTCTCTTCTGGCCTTATTTGCTACTGCTCCAGAAAACCCAGCCACCACTCCAAGGGACATGATGAGGTTGAAAGGTATAGTACATCAGAGGGAGTTTTAGGTTGGCTTGGGGGTACCAGGAAGAACAGGATGCTAAAGACACCAGCACACTGAGATCAATAGAAGGGGCTGGGTAGCCCAGACAGCTTTTGTCTGGTACAATCACGGGTCTGCACCCAGTTGTGCTTGTAAAGTATTAAGTGCTCATACACTTCATTCACTCTCCCACAGACCTCTGAAACAGTACCGTCATCTCTGTTTTGGAGATGAAACCAAGTTTCTGAGATATAAAGTCAATTTCCTCAAGTGGCAAATGCCAGAACTGAGACTTGGACTTGATTTATCTTTTAATCTTTTGTTTATTTATTTATTTATTTGGATGGGGCAGAAAGAAATCGAGAAGGGAGAGTGAGATTGAGAGGGACTAAAACAGAAAGACGCTGGCAACACTGCATCACTGCTCATGAAGCTTTCCCTCTGCAAGTGGGGACCAGGGGCTTGAGCCTGGGCCCTCACACATGGTAACGTATATGCTTAACCAGGCACACCACCACCTTGCCTCTGGACCTAGTTTTGTCAAATTCTAGTCTGTGACCTCTAACACTTAGAAAATACTACTGGGGTGGGTGGGTGGGTTTGGGGGGAACACAGTACAGGTCTTGGAAAATAATGACCAAGGACCTAGTGGGGTTGTATTGCTATGAGAAATGTCAATGCATGTACAAACTTTTGTAGTTACTGGTGACTGTAAAACATTAATTCCCTAATACTGGAAAAAAAATTTTAAAAAGAAACAAAACAATAAATAAATGAATAAATAAATCAATTCTAAGGAAAGAAAGACTAGAGCCCTGTTCCAGCCCTGTTCCACACTCTGCTGTGAATTGGTCTGTATTAGTTACAGAGTTTGCATATGTGTGTTCATTTACATTATTTCATTTTTTGAATATTTTTATTTATTTATTTATTATTGGATAGAGACAGAGAGAAACTGAGAGGAGAGGAGGAGGTAGAGAGGGGAAGAGACAGAGAAACACCTGCAGCCCTGCTTCACCACTCATGAAGCTTTCTCCCTGCAGGTGGGAGCCAGGGGATTGAACCTGGGTCCTTGCGCACTGTAATGTGTGTACTTAACCAGGTGCACCACTGCCTGACCCCTCATTTATTTTATTATTTTTTTAAATATGAGCAATGCATTGTTGGGAGTATGTGGTGGCAGAAATCAAACGTGAGCCTCAGAGAGGCAAGCCCTGCTCCTTACACGTCGCTCTACCTTCCCGGCAGCGTGAAGTGTGCTCATTTGAAAATGGAGACTCATTATCTTCGCAGGAAGGTTCTAAACTCTGTGGATACTGGATGCTAACATGTTCTTAGGAATGGGACAAGAAAGTTCTACAAGGGCATGACTTCACTCCAAGAGGTCTGAGAGTCTGTTTTCCTGTCTCTAAGAGCAAATCATCTGGGAAACAGAGGCTGGGGGAAAGGGCTATAAGAAATTATCCTATAAGAAATGAAGGAAAAAATTTGATTGTAGAAAATGCAGTTTGAGGAGACAGGTGGTGGTGCACCTGGGTAAGTACACACATTACAGTGTGCGAGGATCCAGGTTCAAGCCACTTGTCCCCACCTACAGGGGGAATGGACTATGAGTGGTGAAGCAGTGCTGCAGGTCCCTTTCTCTCCCTCTCTCTCCCTCTCTCTCCCTCCTTCCCTCCCCCTCTTAGTTTTTATCTGTCTTATCAGGTAAAAGAAAGAAAGAAAAAAAGATGAGTTACTTTTCCATCTATGAAGTGAAGAATAAGAAAATTGTGAAATAGTTTTTGGGTAAATTATTTCCATTTCTGACTTCCTTACTACAAGTGATGGGAACCCTTTTGGGGGTCATCTGGATGGAGAGGGGACTGGGAGGTTCATACCTCTTGGCAAATTCCAGGTATTCGATCAGCGAGTCTCGGGAGTAGACATCGCCCAGAGGATTCTGGGGGTTGGTCAGCACAAGGCCTCTGACCTTTTTCCCCTGAGAAAGAATCAAATGCAACCCAGTGAACACAAACCCTTCACATCTATCCTGGATTGAGCCAAGGAGCAGGCCGAGATGCCAGATGTCGAAAACCTCACCAGGCGTGAGGAAGATCTCAGGACAGCTGCCATTCTGCCCACAGAGAGGGCATAGCCAGGCGCTCTGGGGGCTGCTACAGGCAGAGCTCAGGTTCCTGTGAGCACAAGCCTCTGGGCTCCATCAGTGTCCCGGAGGACAGAGCCATCAATGTTCTTCAAGAGCAAGCTGAGCCAAAGTGTCGGGATGGACTCAACCCCTCTGGAGGGGCAGCAGGGCCCACCCTGAAGACAGGGTTCTCTGCTTACCTTCAGCTGAGCCTCCAGCAGGGTGTGCTCCAACTTGTCCACAGTGAGCTGGAATGGACGGGTGTTCCCTTCTGTGATCTGGAAGACATGTGCTACCTGAGAACCACTTAGCAGGGAAGCTCCTAACACTTGCCTCTTCATTCCTGCAGACCTCCCTCACTCCAGTTTTTCACCCTTTCCCAGCCAGCAGCCATATGATAAGAGAGCAAGACTCTCCCCGACACCACCCAAATGCCACCAGATCATCCCATTGCCGGGTGGGTTGAGCAGATGAAAGTCCCCCTTCTGACCTCACTGTCCAGGTAGACGTGAATCAGCTCAACTTTCGCATACAGGCTGGTGCTAAAGACGAAGGTCCCGTAGAAGGGGGCGGGGGTCAGAAAGGCCTCTGGAAGCACAGGGAGACGGAGCTGTCAGCCCAGGGGCTCCTTCAGAACCTGCCAGGCGTCCCACTGGCAGCAAAGTTAACCAAGAAGGTGAGTATGGCAATCCCTCCCTCCTTCTGGGAGGGATTAATTAGTGGGCTCGGGAATTAGAGAAGGTATCCATTCTTAGAAAGATTATTTGGAGAGCAAAATTTAAATCTCTTCCAATCTCTCTCTCTCTTTCTCTCTCTCTCTGGTGGTTGTTGTCATTGCTGAAACTTCAGTGCTCTAGGTGAACATTTTCAGATAGACAGACAGATAGAATGAACCGCAGCACCACAGTTTTCTCCAGTGCTCTGGAGTGCCCATGTGGTATACCGTGAATTGCACACTTGGGTACACAGTTGGCAAAGCGGATGTCCTCCTAGGTGAGTTGGCCTCAGAACTCAACTAGCTCCTTAAGGGATATTCTAAGGAGAAATGGAAGACTTGCTATGAATTTGTCTTAAAAGCCCAAATCCAACCTCACATGCCAGCAGGGGGAACACTCGCCATTTGTCAAGTCCTTGAACTGACACCAGAGGCTGAGTCTCAGGAGGCTGAAGCCCAGGCCCCAGGGTGTATGGAGGGGGGCCTGGGGCAGGGGGTTCTTAACTCTGTCTACATGGCTCAGGGTCTTTGGGCCTGAGGATCTCATGTTTTTGTTTTGTTTTCCTTCCCAATTATTTGGCCTCATTGATGAATTAACAAAAGGCCAACTCCTTGGAGAGACCATATTGGTAACTTCCTTCCATGAAGCTAGAGCTTGGTAAGATTTTTTTTCCCCACACCAGGATTATTGCTGGGGCTTGGTGGCTACATGACAAATCCACCACTCCCAGCAACCACTGTTTTCCTTTTTCAACTTTCTTTTAATTGATAGAGACAAAAACTGCCGGAGGGTGAGGGGTGGGGTATAGAGTAAGACAGAGTAACATCTGTAGCACTACTTCACAACTCATGAAGCTTCCCCCTTATAGGTGGGGACTGGAGATTTTTGTTGTTGTTTGTTTTGTCTCCAGGGTTATTGCTGGGGCTCGGTGCCTGCACCATGAATCCACTGCTCCTGAAGGCCATTTTTTTTTCCCTTTTGTGCCCTTGTTGTTGTGGTTATTATTATTATTGTTGTTGGATAGGACAGAGAGAAATGGAGAGAGGAGGGGAAGACAGAGAGGGGGAGATAAAGACAGACACCTGCAGACCTGCTTCACTGCCCATGAAGTGACTCCCCCTTGCAGGTGGGGAGGGGACTGGAGATTTAAATCTAGGTCCTTGGTTGTATTGTTAAGTGGAAAACTGAGAAATGTTATGCACGTACAATCTACTGTATTTCCTGTCGACTGTAAAACATTAATCTCTCAATAATGAAGTTAAAAAAAAAAAATAAAATAAGCCTAGGTCCTTGATCATGCCAATGTTCAAGTTGAGTGCTCAGCTAAGTGTGCCACCACCGGGCCCGTAAGCTCAGTAAGAGTTAAACTCTTGTTCAGACAACATAAAGAGAGGAATTGAAAAGAAATCTCAGTGTTTTGGTCTTATTTGGTCTAGAGCCATTTAATGGGAAGAGAATAGGAGATCTATAGAGTCGAACCAGTTTAGCAGGGCTTTCTGTGTCAGAGTTCAGTGTGAAAGCTGAGCAAATAGTGAATCAGCACCCACTGTCACCATTCCCTTCTGATCTTGTTTTTCAACTTCTGCCTGAGAGTGAGATCATCCCATATTCATCCTTCTGTTTCTGACTTATTTCACTTAACATGAATTTTTCAAGGTCCATCCTAGATCGGTTGAATACTGTCACCATTCCTAGGGTACACCTCCTTGAGAATGGTCTCAGGCTTTCCTTCCATATTAAATTGGAATCCAAATCCCTTACATCCGCAGAAATAGGTGGGGGATGTTCTAAAGACCAAGTCCTTGAGTCCAGATGCTTCCCTTCCCTACGGCCCGGTGCCCATGCCTCCCTGCCCACGCACTCTGCCTTCCCTGATGGAAAGCATTGCTCCGAGACTCACCCCCTGGTTCACAGAGAACCATGGCCAGTGCAGAGAGGACTGGGCAGCAGCCATTTAGAACGACCACCTGCAGATGACACACAAAAGACAGATGTCTAAAACGAATCCCCAGTGAAGGAGGGCAGATCCTGTGTCCCTCACTCTGACAGGAACAGATGCCAGGACTTCTGCAGCAGGGGCCCAGGAACCTTCACATGGCCCTGGTCTTAAGGAGTTTCCACTGGTTCTCCCCATAACTTTTAGAAAATGCAGAATGTGCTCCCAAGAATATAGTCTTCTGCCAGGGTGGCAGTGAGATTAAAGATAGACTTACATTTTCCGGATCAAGCTGGGCTGGTGCTTTGCTGTAGTGGGTCAGGAACCGGGCCACTTCTTCCCGAAGGCTGCAGACAGACCCACAGAGACCAAGTAGTCCCCAAAAGCAGGGGCCCCTCCTCCCTCGCTCTAGACTTGAGTCTTTTTCAAAAGGCAAAGCTCTCGACCCCATTTTACAAGGCTTCTAACTGAGACCACTCCTGGGGTGACACAGACACTAAGTGGGAGAGTTCCAGTAAGAACTAGGGCCTTTTACATTGTCAGCCACTACTGTTCACACCACAGTAGCCTGCTTCCTAAACATGTTTTACTCTGGGAATGTTTTTGCTTGTTAATCATTCAAAAGGCACAAAGAAAACCAAGAATCTGGCACCCTGATCCCTTCCCTTTGTTAGTGCTGGTGCCCGGTAGACCAGGAAGCTTACAAGTACTTATAGGTACATACAATGGATGCCCTCTCCAGTCAGGATACTGTAGCAAGGTGTCTTCGATGATGTTCATATCCTCCCGACTCAACTGTTGACAGAAAGAGCATGAGGACAGCCAGAAGCAAGTCCAGGGGGTTTCATCCTACCCCCTGGGATGTATGTGGGGATTTGTACTAGAACGCAGAGCCTCCCCAAAGAAGAATGGGTGTGCATGCAGCTGAATATATGGAGGCTCCTAATGAATAAATGGAGATCCCAATCTTCTCACCACAGGTTATGCAAATTAGAGAACTCCCTGGGAGGTACATGACGACCTCCCTCCAACCCTACTCTTGGGCCAGAGGCTCCCTTGGCAGCCTGCTCAACATACACCCATCCAGAGAATGGACCTCTGGACACAGCAAGGCCAGGAAGCCAGATGTGCTGTTCTGGAAGCTTGCCCCCCTGGGATCACGTGTTGGTATATCCAGTAAAGCGTACATGTTACCATGGGTCTACGCCGGGGTTCAGGCTCCCATCCCCCCCTAAGAGGAGAATGCTTCATGGGCAGTAGAGCAGTGCTACAGCTCTCTCTCCTCTGTGTCTCTTGTTCTTCTTCCCCCTCTCTATCTGTCTATATTTCTCACCTGTCAAAAATAAAAGTAAAAAATGGCCAGTAGGAATGGTGGAGTAGTGCAGGCACTGAATCCCAACAATAACCCTGGTGGCCAAAGATAAAAATAATAAAAAAAAAAAACCTAAAGGAAGCTGCTCCTCCAGCTCCAGCTCCCTCCCCCAAACTTGTAATGCCCCATTTCTGTATGGGTCACATGCTGAAGAATATTCTAGGGTGGTGGGTCTGTAGGTGGGTCCCAACACAGCCTGGAATTGGACTTACCCTTTCAGTTATCAGATCAGTGCAGAGTTTGTTCTGACAGGTAGCAAGGTTAATGAAGCCCTGCAGAGTGAACGAATGTGAGTTCAGTCTTCTTGCCCTGCACCATGTCAGTAAAATTCTATTCGGAGTAGTGGAAAAGAGGACAGGGAAAACAGAGAACTCACTGTCCCATGAAGCTATGGCATTCAGGAAGTCTTGGAGAACTTGTTACAAACCCCAAGTCTAACAGTTTGCAAATTTCCCCCTTTAGAGCCACAGAGATAAATGATAGTTATGTACCAGCTATGGGTCCTTGTGCCAGACAACAGATTAAGTGCTTCCTCTGAGTTGTCTTCACGTACAACTCCTGAGGTGGGGAATTGTGGTGGGGTGGGGGGAGGCTATTATACTTGATGGGTTAAAAAGGGTGAAGCTCAGAAAGGTTGAGTAGCCTCTAACCATGTGACCTTGGTGCTGCATAGAATTCCACCTGCCTGAGCCCAGAGCCTGGATCTTTAGCCCCCACAACTTCTGCCTCATGTTCCTCTCTGCTCTTTCTACTTCTAACTAAGGGTCCTGCCAGTACTTGTAGGAGACAGATCCCCCAATGTTCAGTGCACTCACTCGGCCCTCAACCACACATCATTTGTACACAGAAAGGAAGGTACGTGGGCCTAGAACTCAAATAAATCCCTCTCTCCATTGTTACTGGTCATCTCCATCAGGAACAACACAACAGACCCCTTGGTGGGCCCCCATAGGACCTTGCCCTCAACTTGGATCAACAAATGGTAGAGAATATTCCATCCTCCAAAGGGAGGATGGACAACATACTCTATGCTACACCTGAGGAAGATGGGTTGATACTGGGGCAGCATGGAATGTTCCTACTCATGACCATAGAATGTGAGCTCAGATCTAGAGGGATGTAGAGGTCATGCAGCCTCCTAAGCTAATTATGGGCCCCAGATCACATCAAATTGATGGCGTTTACAGTCAACATTATTTATACCCCTTTCCCATATTAGGGAGCTACTCTCTTCCCTGATCCAGCTTTCTGGTCCTTTTCCCAGCCATGACATCATCTCCCCAGACAATAATTAGGATCCACTTGCATATCGGATTTCAGGCTCAGGCAAAAAACAAAACAAAAGAAAATAAAAAACAGTAGTATAGCTACAGGACCTTTTGAAATATAACTAAAATATGCCTACTAGCTATCTATAAAATGGAGGACCCCCCCCCCCCCAACACTTCATCTGCACTATTTCAGCCTTTAGGTCCATGATTGTTCAACAATTTGTTTGGCTTTGTGTATTAACTCTCTTTTCAGCCACCAGGTTCCAGATGCTAGCAGGATGCAACCAGACTTCCCTGGACAGACAACCCCACCAATGTGCCGTGGAGCTCCGCTTCCCCAGAGCCCTTCCCCACTAAGGAAAGTGAGGAGTAAGGATCGACCTGTCAATGCCCATGTTCAGTGGGGAAGCAATTACAGAAGCCAGACCTTTAATCTTCTGCATCCCACAATGATCTTGGGTCCGTACTTCCAGAGGGTTAAAGAACAGGAAAACTATCAGGGGAGGGGATAGTATACGGAGGTCTGGTGATGGGAATTGTGTGAAACTGTAGCCTTCTTATCCTATGGTTTTGTCAATGTTTCCTTTTTATAAATAAAAAATTTAAAAATAAAAGAAAGGAAGGTATGATTTCTTGTGGTCACCGTCCTTTGGTGAGAGCTCTTGGGAAACTGTCTCGCAGAAAGCCTTCTGTTGGCTCCCTGTCACCCTCAGGATAACATCCTAACATGACACCATGGCCAACTCCCAGCTATGCCTGACAGCAATCAGTGTTCCCACTACAGACACACAGACCTCCTTCCTCAATCACACTGAGCCCTTCCCACCTTAGAAATTTCAGCACTGAGCTGAGAGAGCACTGTTGTTGTGTAAAGACTTTCATGCCTGAGGCTATGAAGTCCTAGATTCAGCCCTGCACCACCATAAGCCAGAGCTAAGCAGTACTTTAGTCTCTCTCCCTCTCCACTCCCCCCTCTCTCTATATATGTATATCTCATTAAAATAAAATATTAAAAAATAAATGTCAGCCTTTAAATCACCTTTCCCAGACCACCCAAAGCAGACACCACCCTTAGGATCATTAGAACTCTTAGGATCATTATTAATGTTTGGTGTCCCAGTGGCTGACTATATTCACTAGACTGAGTCCCAAGAGTTCACGGTCACTTACCACTGTAGCCAGTGACCCTCGGTGGTTTTATGGGACTTAGGGGCAGAAGGAGGAATCCAGACACAGCTCTTCAAAGTCTTTGGATTCAATCACCTTGTCTCTGTGCTCATTCCCTAATCTTTATAGTGACAATAGTACTCTATGACCCAGCAGTTCCCCTCCTGGGGATATATCTTAGGAATCAAACACATCCATCCAAAGACATTTGTGTATATCTAGGTTCACAGCAGCACAATTTGTAATAGCCCAAACTTAGAAGCAACCTAGGTGTCCAACAGCAGATGAATGGCCAAGAAAGTCAAGATATATATATATATGATATTAAATATATCGTATGATAAATATGATACTAAATAGTATATAAATGATATTAAAAATTATGAATTTACCTTTTTCTACTCATCCTGGATGGAGCCTGAAGGAATCATATTAAGTGAGATAAGTCAGAAAGAGAAGGATGATTATGGGATGACCTCACTCATAGGCAGAACTTAAGAAACAAGATCAGAAAGGGGAAATACAAAGTAAAACTTAGACTTGCAACATTGCACCAAAGCAAAGGATTCTGGGGAAGGAGGACAGGTAGAGGAGTGGGGGACGGAGCCCTTTCAGGTTCTGCTGCATGATGATGAACAAGGGCTGAATTTGGGAGTGAGAGTGTTTTGCAGACACCTATCATGGCATGATGGGAAATTGTACCCATATGCCAACAACTGTACTGTAAACCATTAACTTTCCCATGAAAGGGGGAGGGGGGGTGATTTTGGAAAGAAAGAAAAAAAAAGTGTCCACTGCAGGGAACAGCCCAACAAACCTAAACGACTGCAGTCTGAATGACATACCACACCCCTGCCCTGCTGCTACCCACCCCATCCCCATTCTCACCGAGGGATTCTTGTCCTCATGGTACTTGTCTTCATGGTACAAAATGTAGTTCCGGAAGTGAGTGTGGTAGAATGTGGAGATGTCATTCCCACGGTTAGACAAGTCATGGCTGACCAATGTAGTTTCACAATCACTTGTTGGCTTAGTAAACGGGCCTGGCTGTCCAGCTCCGATGTCAACCCTGGAGTCCAGGGGATGGGGGAGCAGGCCATTAGTCTCAGACTGCAGGAGGCTGACCACCTGGCCCATCTGGTGGCTCAGGAGGGCTTCCTGCTCCCCAGGGCCCTGACCAGGGCTGTGTGCCTCCAGCTGCTGGTGCCCAGTGCTCAGCTGCCCTATGTGCTCCTCGATGCTCTGCGTCAGGTGCCCCATTCGCTCCAGCACCTCAGTGTGGGCACCCTGGCTTTTGAGACTCGGGTCTCCTGGTGTGCAGAGGGTGTCCGATGAGTAGCTCATACTTGGGGTGTCAGTGAGCTGGCTGGAACCTGCAAGAAAGACCATGCACTGCAGCACAGCGGTCTGCCCCCAAAGTCCTTCTACTTCCATGCCTTGGTTATCAGCTCACATTGGTTCAGGAAAAGCTGCCTGCTTAGGGCAGGTGGAGGCATGCCTGGTTGAGCACACATGTTACAATGTTACAATGCACAAGGACCTGGGTTCAATTCCCTGGTCCACAGCTTCAGGAGGGAGCTTCAAAAGCCATGTAGCATTGCTGCAGGTGTCTTTATTCCTCTCCCTCTCTATCTCCTTCATCGCTGGAAATTAATTGCTATCTTTAGCCAATCAATAAATCCATATTTAAAAGATAAATAAAAAGAAAAGCTTCCTGCTCAACCTAAAGCAACACCCAAGGGTGCCAAGTTCAGATACAGGGAGCACTGTACTTAGAATGCATCACATGCATTCTAAGAAAGAAAGGAAAAAAGAAGTGGTTGTAGAGAGCAGTGGGCTTGTCGTGTAGAACTGAGGCCCAGAAATAAACCTGGTTGCAATAAAAATTAAATAAAATAAAATAAGGGGGCTAGGCAGTGGTGTGCTTGATTGAGCGCATACATTACCATGGTAAAGGACCCAGTTTGACTCCCCGCCCTCCCCCTGCAGGGGGGGAGCTTCACTAGTGGTGAAGCAGGTCTGCTGGTGTCTTTCTTTCTCTTTCCCTCTCTATCTCCCCCTCCATTCTTAATTTCTTTCTGTCCTAGCAAATAAAATAGAAAAGGAAAATAATAGAAGAAGAAATGGCCACCAGGAGCGGTAGATTCATAGTGCTGTGCCCCAGTAATAATCCTGGTGGCAATAAAAATAAGTAAAATGAAAACGAGAGAGAGAGAGGGAGAGAGAGAGAGAGAGGGAAAGAGGAGGGGGAGAATAGGGAGACTAACAGGTGGGCAGATGGGCTCTGGCTTCTCTGCCTGTGCTTCACTCACAACAATTCCTGACTGGTAGGGTTCTAAGTAAGAAAAGGGCTTCTGCTAAAGGGAAAAAAATCCTAGGTAGCTAGACCTATCTGCTAGAATAGAGGCCTATTGCCAAGGCTCCCATCTAGGCAGCCACCTATTTTTGTAAAGTTTTACGGAAACACTGATACAGTCATTTATTCATAAATAAATCAGTCATGTATTTTTTAACTATAATCATAATCAAATAGGGAAGATAAGGTTTACAAGGTCTCTGGGGGCCTAAATATGTTAATTTACTATCTGACTAGAAACCTGATCACTGTGGAAGCTGCCTTAAGACATTCATCAGTTGGGCTAGACACATGTTACTTGAACTTCAAATTCCACCAGAATCACTGAAAGGCTTGTTAGGACAGAGATGGCTAGGCCTTATCATGACACGCTAATTTGGTAGGTCCTAGGACCGGACTCCCACATTCTTTGAACCCAGCGTCACCTTTATAAAATCAAAGATGTGATAGCTCTGTCATTGACAACTGACTTCTCAAGCTTGGTGTTCACTTTAGGGGATCTTTAAGTCTCCTAAAGCCATTGAGGGGTCCACCCCACCAGAAGTTCAGGAGCCTCAGGTAAGATCCTGGGCAGTAATTGATCCAGTACCCATATCCTGTGGCATCCCTAACCCTGCTACCCTGGATATACCTTTGTCTGTGTTTCTGCTCATCTCTGATATGTCTGATGAGACCTCCCCTGATCATCAGAGCCCAGAGATCTCTGCACCACCTTCTCCTAAGCTTACTTACACTTCTGCTTGCAAGCACAAGGTACTTTCAAAAACCATAAGATACACCATTTCTCTTCCAGAAGAGATCTTCCTAGGAGTTCTTTGTTACCTTAAATTGGAGATAGCATAATGGTTTTGCAAAAGACTTTCATGGCTCTGAGGTCCTAGGGTCAATCCCCAGCACCACCACATTTAGTTCAAAACAAACAAAACAACAAAAACAGCAAAAACAGTCTTCCCCACAGAGCATTACAAGAGGAATCACTTATTGGAGCTGTGACTCTCAAACTTTGGAGTACACTCTTTCCACCTGCATAACAAATAAAGAGTAACAGATTTGTGAGAGTGCGCTAGGACCCGACTCTGGGTAGCTCATACTTTCCAGGTCATTTTAGCCCCCACCTATGTCTGAGAACTACTGAGCAAGAGAGTCTCGACAACACACAGGTAAGCTATAAACTCCCTCCTTTCTGGGGAAGGTGTGACTGAGAAGAGGGTGAAGTGGGTTCAGCAAGGGCAGGAAGGACAATGTGATAAGGAAACAATAAGAACACGTTTGGCAAAGGACAGCCCCTCAACATTAAGTTGGAGGACTCGAAGAGCAGGACCAACAGCTTGAAAGCTGTCAGGAGCTGCTTGTTGCTGGGGAGCCAGAGACGACCCGAACTGC
Source organism: Erinaceus europaeus (assembly GCF_950295315.1). Lineage (NCBI taxonomy): Eukaryota > Metazoa > Chordata > Mammalia > Eulipotyphla > Erinaceidae > Erinaceus > Erinaceus europaeus. Next base: position 17,738,355 of record NC_080178.1, read on the forward strand.
CCCTGCGGCTCCAGACAGACTATGACCCACATAGTCAACGACTGCCACCTCTCCAGATTCAAAGGAGGTCTTGAAACTTTACATCAGGCTCAACCTGACGCTGTTGACTGGCTACGGAAGAAGGGCAAACGCTAGAAGAAGAATAAGGAAACAATGATCTCTGCTGTCAGCACGCACTTCCCAACAGCAGCTGTAACTCGGATTTGCCAATGGGGGTCGCTAAACCCTTATTTTCCTCCCTGGCTTAGAGAGCAGGATTGACAGAAGCAAGCCAGTGAAAGGATGAAAGTAAAGGCCCTCCTCAGCCAGCCTTCACAGCTGCTAGTGCCAAGACCGCCCCCAGTCCGTAGGTGGCGCTTGACTTGAGGCACAGCCCCCACCCCCCACCCCCACCCCCCAGAGCTTTCAGCTGGGAGAAGGCAACTATTGCCACAACCCTGTTTCAGCGCTGCCTTCCTGGGTCTCTGTCTGGCAGCTAGGGCTTAAAGTTCAGGGAGATTAGGTCCTTGCCCAAGTAGAAAGTGCTGTAGCACCACCAAGCTGCAGACGCTATCATGATTCCATCCTGACCTCCCTGGGCTTTCAACCAGGAGTCACTCATGTCAGACATGAGTGGGTCCTGGGACCTGTCATCTCACCCCCAAATGTATCTGCATATGCATCTGTTGAGAGAGATGACAAGGTCAACCCTCCTGTCAATGCCCTTGTACTTGGCTCTTCCTCCTCACTATGCCGAGATTTATTTTGATGGTCTCCCTTCCTCCCAGCACTTAGTATGCTGCCAGCATTCAATACCTCTTTAAATATGAAGAAGCCGCTCTCCTTGCCAGAAATGCGGCTGGGCTTGGTTGAGTCTGTCTTTTCTGGGCTTTTTCTGTTTGCTTTCCCCCAAGGTATTCCTGCTTTGGCTGTCAAAGAGGAGCCTGTTCCAATCCCCTCATCCCCACCCCCCTGCCCAGGAGTCAGGGTACTGCTTAGGCCACAAAGAAGAGGGTTTTGTTTCATTTTCCACTGACACTATCTACTCTTGTCACTCCACTTCAAAACAAGGGGCTCCCTCAAGAGCCCTGGTCCTAGGAGGGAGACCGAGTGACCTGGACCCTGGAGTCCTGGGTGAGAACATCAGGAGACAGCAGCAGTGGGGTGATTGGCTGGCCTATCCCATGACGATGGGGGGTGGGGTGGGTACTGTGGGACCTCAGTGGTTTTGGCAGGTACTAAATTGGCCTGCTTGTCTGGACCGGTTTGCTGTGCTCCCTTGAGATGTCCCTTTCTCTGCCTGGGGTGGTGTGATCTCTGTTGAGTCCACATCAAGTGTCTGGGGTTCAACTCACACGTTTAAGTCCCAACTCAGTCACTTAGAGACTATAGCCGTAAGTTATGCTGCATCTCTGGGCATCACCTTCTCTTCTGTGAAGAGGTATAGCAGGGGATGGGGTTGGGGGAGGATTGAGAAGATTATGTGAAATAATGGATGAAAGCTGAAGCCCTCCTCTTCCTAATGCTGTCCTAATGCTGTATCCAACAGATTGATCATTTAAACTTTCAGTCTATTATTGTTCTGCCATGAGTTTTGCTAGTCTCCAGAAACAGAAGACTGGTCAAGGAACATTCCAGAGGGAACTGACGCTTCCCCCACCTCTCATCTGGAAAACCTGCAAAAGGACAAATCAAGAGCTTCTGCAGAAGTGTTTTTCTTCCAGTTATAGCCCATTTTTGTGTTCCTTCTCACTGGGAAGCTTCTTGGCAGGAGCTCTACTATCTCCTGAGAGTCCTGCTCTGGTGCTTAAACTTCTGTTGATTGGAGTCTTTCTCCAAACCCAGACCATGAAGTGAGTCCACAACACTTCCCATATTCCTAGGAATTCTTGAGCAGGGACAAGGTCCAAGTACAGCAGGTGCTTGAGTGACATTGTTTTGTTTAACGTGGTTTGATGGGGGCCGGGGGCACAGAAAGAATGCCAGGTGGTATTGAGCAACTGACATCATTCCAGAACTCAATTTCATTATATGTTACTTTGCTTAAAGTGGTCATTTCCAAGAACCTATGCAGGGTGTTAAGTGAGAATATTTTGGTACGAGCTTACCCTGCTCTGCTCTGTTCTCCTCGAAGCTGAAGAAGGCCCCTTTCACTCCAAGAATTTTCTTTTTTTTTTTCAAGCTTTTTAATTATCTTCATTTATTATTGGACAGAGAGCCAGAAATCAAGAGGAAGTGTGTGGGGGGGAGGGGCAGAGAGATACCTGCAGTACTGTTTCACCACTTGCAAAGCTTTCCCCCTGCAGGTGGGGACTGGGGACTTGAACCCAGGTCCTTATGCATTTTAACATGTGCTCTCAACCAGGTGAGCCGCCACCCAGCCCCAACTCCCAGAATTTTCCAGAGAACCATTTCATCACATCCCCAGCCACTGCTGGTTATGTCTAGGGGGTAATCCAGACATTGCTGAACACTTAGCAAATTTACCATTTCTCCTCAACAGCTTGTACAATGGAAGCCTGAAACACAAGGCACACATGGTGTGGTCCCAGTTCACAGTGGCTCTGGGGTTGGCCATGTGACTTGCTTGGACCAATGGGATATCGTGATACAATGAGCCCATGTAATATATACAAAGGCTTGAAGTCAGCCATCATGCTCTTAAGAAGCTCAGACTGGACTACAGAGTAATGAGGACAAGTAGAGAGAGTGAGCCTGCAGGCGCGGGCATCTCACACATCCCAACCCCAGCAGAGTTCCCACCTGACTTCAGCCACCTGCATGACCTTGGCAATAAAACCACGCCAAAGAACCCGCCCTGCTGAGCCCTGCTAACCTGCAGGGTTACGAGAGATAAGAAATCACTATTGTTACAGACCACTAGGTTCAGTGGGTGATTAGCTGCACAGCAGTAGAGAAGAACCCCAGCTCAAGGCCCGGGTGCTCTTATTACCATCTTCATTTTCAGATGCTGAATCTGATAATGTTCGACGAACTTCAGAAAGTTTAAGCGTTGCCTCACACTGCCCAGGAAGGAAGCAAATGTGGCAGCTGTGAAAACTGCACCGCCCGGCGACTTGAATGTGGTGGGTGATGCACATCTGAGACTTAGAGAATGTTACACTGCAATGGTCCTTCAATTTAAAAAAAAAAAAAAAATCTTGCTTGCAAGTAAAAATAAGAAAGAAAGGAATGAATGATGACTGTTCCACAGGGCAGTGACTCAGCGGGTAAAGCTCATTCCTCGCATGTGGGATGCCTCAGGTTGGATAAGCACAGAGGAAAGAGTGATGCTCTGCCCTCCCTCCCTCTCTCTCCCCTCTGCACCCCCCCCCCCTTATGAAGTAAACATGTAAATAAATCTTCTTGAGAAAAAAATAGACCATTGCAATCTCTTGCTGGGTGGAGCTCAATGGACTGAATCTAGTGGCTCCAGACACACCCCTGCATTGTCTCTGAGACCTGCTGCCCAAGACACAGCAAGGCGCACTGATGAGCAGGCCTATTTCTAGATGCAGAATTCCTGCATCAGCCAATTTTGGCTCCCCAGCTCCCCAGGCAGGGCTGAGTCTTTTTTTGGAATCATCTTCAGGGCAAAATGCTTTCCGCCTCCCTCTCTTTCTTCTCTACCAGGAACCTAGTAATAACGCCCACCCCCCCCAACTCCTTCTCCCACCCATTTATCCCTCACAGGTGTTCCCTCCAGTCCACATGTGGTGTTTTGGTGTCTGCTTCTCAGAGGACAAGAACTAACCCAGTGAGAAAACAGTGGTTAGAACCCATGGAACCTCTGCCTGGCTTCATTTTCCCTCCAGATGCTTTTCCTCTCAGGAAAAATGGGCATCTTCAAACAGAAGGAGCACTAAGACCTCAGAAACTCTAGGCCACAGGAAAAGAAAACTCCTAACAGCCAGAGAAACGAGGCTCAGGGGCCTCCAGAGACACACTTCAGGGAGCCAGCTGGATATCTTGTTCCTCAGGAACTGAGGCTGGGATGGAGCCACCTGCTCGCCTTCCTTCTCTGTCCCAGGCCTTTTACACACACTGAATCTTCCCTTGTGTGCAGAAGGCAATTTGGAAGTTCCATTTCCAGGGTGGACAGGAGCTCAGAGAGGTGGAGCCACTTGTTTGGAGTCACACAGGAAGTGTGCGGCAAGACTGTGACTTTAACTCAGGTGGAAGAAAGCTGAGAAGTCAAATTGTCTCTAAAATGTGGGTGCAGGGGCCGGGCGGTGGCGCACTTATTACCAAGAGCAAAGACCCAGGTTCGAGTCACCCCCTCTCTCCCCCACCTCTGCTGCTCCCCATCTGTAGGGGGTCTGCTTCTCTCTGGCATAATAAAAAATTTAGAAGAAAAAAAAAGGGAAAAATGCCCCCCCCCCAGGGAGCAGTGAATTCATAGTGCTGGCACTAAGCCCCAGAGATAACCCTGGTGGCAATAATAAATAGATAAATAAAAACTTGGGTGCAAATCCCTGCTCATTCATAGGGACCTGGAAGACCATGAGCAAGTGACTCCACTCTCTGAGACCCCGTCTCTTGATGTATAAAGTGTGGATTCCCGTAAGCAGAGAATTAATCTGCGGCCAACGGCTGTTCAATTCCTTATTTCTGCTCCTCCCCCAGCATCACCCCCACAGACACACACTTCCAGGCCAGACAGTTTTCCATTACACAGAATTGTTTCCATCCAGTGATTAACACAAACAAGATAAGGATTTGGGGGGGGATAAAATGAAAACCCACCCCCCCAGGCTGATCACATCTGTACATACAGCAGTCTGTGTTGGCGTCTGATTCATAATTGGGTAGTGACTTCATGACTATTAAAAACAAAAACAGCGACAACAAAAAGTTTGATAAATTAGCAAGCGGCTCACAAAATGTGAGGGCTATAAGCCAGGACCCATCCGCCCTCCTCCCATCCCCCCCAAAATCCCCTAGATTCTTTCACCATGAGGGGAGCTTTTCCACAGGGACACAGCCACGTGCTTTGGCTCAGGGACCATGCTGCTTTCTCCTTGAGAAAGCTCCTGGGATAAAAATAGCCAAGCAGCAGGCGGCCCCTTCTGGGGCTCAAAGAAGGAGAAGGGAGAGATGGAGAGGAGGGGGACTGGGGGCTGGGTTCCCAGGCAACTGTGTCCTTGAGAAACAGAAGACAGAATGGGGCTCTAAATTTGGGCCTTGAGGGGGAGATGGCTTCCTGGGGAAGGGGAGGAAGCAAGAGCAGCTCAGGCCTCTTCAAAGTCACCAGGCCAGAGAATGCTGAGAAAATGCAGTTCGGGGAGCAAGAAAAGGAAGAGCTGGTGTGAGACTGTGGTGAACCAGGAAGACACCAAAGAGACCAGGAGGAAACTCTGATGTGACATTAAAAACAAAACTTTTGACTCAGGAGATCCTGGTTTGAATGTCTGAAATAAGCTCAGGTCAATGGAGTCACTTTTAAGAGGCCTGTGTTCTATAGAAGTTGTCTCCTTGCCTTTCAAATCCCTGTTCCAGGGACACTAGTTTAGATTCTCTCCTTTCTACACGATCCCTTAGCCAGTCAAAAGTCCAATGCCATTTACTAAGTTTGCGCCACTATGTTCATAGTTGTATTACTCACAGTAGCCAGTGAGTGGAAGCAACCTAAACGCCCATCCACAGGCAACTGGATAAAGAAGTTATGGGATATATAACTCATCAAATAATATACTGTGCAGTCAAAAAGATAATATCATGTCCTTCTGAGACAAAATGAATGTAACTGGAGGTGATTATGCTTAGTGATGTAAATAAAGAGGTAAAAGATTTAAAAAATGAGGTAAAGATAACTATAAGATGGTTTCACTCATATGTGGGCTCTAGAGAGTTGAAGCACATGGACTCGCAAAAAAATAAATAAGTAAACAGAAGAACTAAACTGTCTCTAAGGCTTTGTGAGAACTGTGGTAGTTATTATTGGGAAAGTGAGGGCACAGAACCGTGGTGATGAGTGTTAATTTGGAACTATACCTCGTAATCTTATAAATCACAATTAATCATGAATACAAAAATTCTTTTACAAATAGGGACAAAATAAGGGCTGGGGAAAAAACATGGTTTTGCAAAAGGCTTTCATACCTAAAAAAGGCTCTGAGGTCCCAGGTTCAGTCTCAGCACCATCATAAGCCAGAGCTGAGCAGGGTTCTTGTCTCTGTGTCATTCTGTCTGTATATCTCTTGCATTAAAAGTTTAATTAATAGTAAATGAGTAAAATGTTTTTTAATAAATATTAAGTTTTCAGAAAAGTCAAGATGCATTTCTGTACAGAAAAAAATGGGGGGACGATGGTGGTACACCCAATAGAGAGCACACATTACCATGAGCAAGGACATAGGTTCGAGTCCTCAATTCCCTACCTGCCGGGGGAAAACGTCATGAGTGGTGAAGCAGGGCTGTGATCGTCTCTCTTCCTCTCCCTCTTTGTTTTCCCTTCCCCTCTCAATTTCTATCTGTCCTATTTAATTTTAAAAAAATGAAAAATAGCCACTAGGCAGAGTAGATTCGTTGTGTAGGCACTGAGCCCCCAGTGATAACCTTGGTGGCACAAGAAGAGAGAGAAGGAAAGACAAACAGAAAAATAAGTTATGGCTTTTCCAACAACTCAATAAATAATAAAATAAGTGAGGAAAGAATCCAAAGTCCCTCTCCAAATCATCAGGGAAGCCTGCAAGCATGATCAGGTGCTCTAAGAAGCACAGGAGCTGGATTCAGAGCCAAGAAGAATCCTCTAGATCACCTAGTTCCTTACTTAGGGCTGATTACATAGATGGGGCATTCTAAAGGAGGTCCTGACACCCAACCCTATGCTGTGGCTGTGCTGAGCCTGTCATCCTGTTGGCTCACGACATCAAGTCACTGGGCACCTATCATGTGCCAGGCACAGTTGTGGGGAATTTGGTATGTGAGGGTAGGAGCTGACAGCTCTGTGTCTGATCTGATGGAGTAAGTAAAGGATTTCTCGGATAGGCTGGAGGTCTGGTTTGGTCTGCCAACATCCATGTCTATCGGAGAAGCAATTACAGAAACCAGAACTCCCACCTTCTGCACTCCAAAAAAAGAATTTGGGTCCGTACTCCCAGAGGGGTAAAATATTAGGAGAGGATGAGAAGAGGGCTCTGAGCCCCAATTCCACCTGGAATTCTCACCAGGAAACTTTGTTTTTATATTATCACTGAGAGGGAAGAGAATCTGGAAAGCACCAGAGGAAGCTGGGCACTATTTCCCTTATCTGAAAGAGAAGAAGAAAAAGGAAGGACAGCTGGAAATAGTAATGGGCTTAGAAAAGAAGTGAAGGCAGGGCCATAGAAATTAATAAAAATAGGGGGGAAGGGGGGAAGGTGGGTGGTGGTGCACCTGGTTAAGTACACATAGTACTAAGCGCAAGGACCGGCATATGGATCTGGGTTCAAGTCCATGCTCCCCACCTGCAGGAAATGAAGCAGGTTTGCAGGTGTCTACCTTTCTCTCTACCTCTCTCTCAATTTCTCTCTATCCTATCCAATAAAATGGAAAAAATAGCCAACGGGAGCAGTAGATTCGTAGTGCATGCACTGAGCCCTAGTGATAACCCTGGAGGTGGAAGGAAGGAAAGAAGGAAGGAAGGAAGGAAGGAAGGAAGGAAGGAAGAGAGGGAGGGAGGGAGGGAGGGAGGGAGGGAGGGAGGGAGGGAGGGAGGGAAGGAAAAGACATAGACATAGTCAACCCATATCTGTGACCTTGGAAGATCTATTGCAATTTCCAATGGAGAGAATGGGGACACAGAACTCTGGTGGTGGGAACAATGTGGAATTATATCTATTGGAAGATCTATTGCAATTTCCAATGGAGAGAATGGGGACACAGAACTCTGGTGGTGGGAACAATGTGGAATTATATCACTCTTATCTCATAATTTTGTAAATCAATATTAAATCACTAATAACATTTTTAAAAAGAATTTTTACATGTCTTTTTAAAATTTTTAAAAATTTATTGGATAGAGACAGCCAGAAATCAAGAGGGGAGAAGACAGAGAAGGAGAGAGACACCTGCAGTACTGCTTCACCACTAGCAAAGCTTTCCCCCTGCAGGTGGGGACTCGAACCTGGGTCCTTGCGCACTGTAACACATGCATTCAACCAGGTGCACCACCACCCAGCCCCCCAAAAGAAAGAAATGTTTTGCTTCAGAGGATACTACCAGGAAAGTGGGAAATCAAACTTCAGAATGTGAGAAAGTATTTGCAAGTCACACAGTTGATAAATCTAATATTTATAATATATACATATATATATATATATATAACTCTTAAACTCAAAAATAAGATAGGCAAGTGATCTGAGTAGACTTTTCTCCACAGAAGATAGAAAAAATGGTGATAGCACATGAAAAAACTGTTCAACATTACTAGTCATTAGGGAAATGCAAATCAAAATCACAATGGGATACAAATTCACACTTACCAGGATGGAGAGAATTAAAAAAAAAAACATTGAAATATGTCTTGCTGAAATAACAAGTGTTGACAAGAACATGGAGAAATTTGAGCCCTAATATGCTGATAGACTTGTAAATTGATGCAGCCATTTGGAAGTTCCTCAAAAAGTTACCCTATGACACATCAGTTTTACTCTTAGGAATAGACCCAAGAGAATTTAAAATATATCCAAAGACAGGAACATGTACACAACCATTTCTGGCATAGTAAATAAATAGCCCCAAAGCCAAAACAATCCAATTCATCAATGGTGGATGGATTGACTAAACTATCCATGCAGTGGAACATTAGTCAACATTGAAAAGGAATGAAGTATTGGTAGATGCATTGGATCGACCTTCCCGTGGTGCATCCTGTGAGTACCCATTCATTGGGGAAACTGACGATCCTTCCTAGCCGACTGAATCCACATGGATCCCAGTCACTTTCAAAGCCAGCAACAAGCTCCTGACAGCTTTCAAGCTGTTGGTCCTGCTCTTTGAGTCCACCCTGTCCAACGTTTGACGTCTTGTCACCCAATCTGGTCCCCTACGCCTACACTGAACTTCTCTGTTCCAGTCTCTTGGAAACAGAGTTGGCAGTCAGCTGAGGTAAAGAACAAACACCTCATCACAGACCCCTGCAAGCATCAACCCGGCTTTGACCTAGCACGTTATGATTGGGCCCTCCTCAATCGGTATCGAACAGGCCATGGCCGGTGCGCCGCTATGTTCCATCGCTGGGGAGCCAGAGACGACCCGAACTGCCCCTGCGGCTCCAGACAGACTATGACCCACATAGCCAACGACTGCCACCTCTCCAGATTCAAAGGAGGTCTCGAAACTTTACATCAGGCTCAACCTGACGCTGTTGACTGGCTACAGAAGAAGGGCAAATGCTAGAAGAAAGGGATGAACCTTTATACACTAAGTGAGAGACAGCAATCAGTAAAGACCCATATATTGTATGATTGCACTTAAGTGATGTTCCTAGAACAACCAAATTCATAGAGACAGAAAGGAGATAAGTGGTGATCAGAGTTTGAGAAGAGATGGTAGAGTGACCATTAGTGGGTACAGCTTCCTTTTTGGAGTAATGAAAGATTCCAGAACTCAGTAGTGGTGAGAGCTCAACAGCTTTGTCAATCTTCTTTCAACCATGGAATTGTAGACAGTAGATCTTTGAATGTTGCTTCATTCAATGATGGCTTGTTATAACATTAATATGGGAAAAGAAACCAGAATCCCAGCCATTACTGAGTGAAATGATGTTAGTGAAGATGATAAACTCCATTTTTTTCCTCCACATATCTAAGTGAATTCCAGATGCTGATCTTGAGAGAGCTGGCATTTACTGTGGGTCAGAGTGACCTTGAGTTTATGTGAACCAGAGTAGACCCAGAGTTCTTACATGAAGAACTGCAACTTCTAACAGAGCTTTGTCTGAAGAATTTGTGCTGGCTTCTTAAAGAACTGAGGCTGACTACTCTCTGTCCATATCCAACTTTCTAGCCCTTTTCTCTACTCTGACACCATTTTCTCTTCTTTCCTTTCCTTTCCTTTCCTTTCCTTTCCTTTCCTTTCCTTTTCTCTTCTCGTCTTTTCTTTCCTTGCTTTTTGCCTCCTCCGTTATTGCTGAGGCACCATGAATCCACTGCTCCTGGAAGCCATTTTTTCCCCTTTTGTTGCCCTTGTTGTTGTGGTTATTATTGTTATTGTTGATGGTGCTCATTGTTGGGTGGGACAGAGAGAAATGGAGAGAGGAGGGGAAAACAGAGAGGGAGAGAGAAAGACAGACACCTGCAGACCTGCTTCACCGCCTGTGAAGCAACTCCCCTGCAGGTCGGGAGCCGGGGGCTCAAACTGGAATCTTTACGCTGGTCCTTGGCACTTTGAGCCACATGAGCTTAACCCTCTGTGCCACCGCCCGACCCACTCTTTTCTTTTCTTTTAATATTTATTTATTTTCCCTTTTGTTGCCCTTGTTGCTTTTTGTTGTTGTTGTTGTGTTTATTGTTGTGGTTATTGATGTCATCATTGTTATAGGACAGAGAGAAATGGAGAGAGGAAGGGAAGACAGAGGGGGAGAGAAAGATAAACACTTGCAGACCTGCTTCGCAGCTTGTGAATCGACTCCCCTGCACGTGGGATCCAACTGGGATCCTTACACTGGTCCTTGTGCCACGTCCGCTTAACCTGCTGCGCTACCACCCAACTCCCAGACACCATTTTCTCAGACAGTGTTTTTATCCAATTTCATGCTAGTTATTAAACTCAAGCAAAATGATCATAGTCATGGGCTCCTAGAAATATGCCTAAAATGGACCTCCTAGTTTCCTCCCACCCTAAGGTCCTTAAGTTCATCTGTTCTGTTCCTACTTTTTGGTTCCTGTTCATTAACCATTTTGTCTCACTTTATGTCCTGCCACCTTCCAGACAACAAGTTGCAGACACTACGATGGTTCCATCCTGACTTCTCTGGGCAGACGACCTCACCAATGTGTCCCAGAACCTCACTTCTCCAGAATTCTACCACACTAAGGAAAGAGAGAAACAGGCTGGGGGTATGGATCAACCTACTAAAGCCCAAGTCCAGCAGAGAAGCAATTACAGAAGTCAGAACTCCTACCTTCTGCATCCCCAAAACAACTTTGATCCATATTCCCAGTGGGGGAGAAGTGATAGGAGAAAGAGGATAAGAGGGCTCTGAACTCCAGTTCCATCATGTCGATCCATGAGAGAGGAGGAAAAGGGGAGAGATATTTGCTTGTAGTAATAGGGCTACATGTGGCTTGGATGGGAAGAGAGGATTAGGCCTGGAAGAAAAAGGGGGAAATTATGTACAAATGTAGACAAATAGTTGTAGAGATGACAAGTTAACCCATGTCTACAACCTTGGGAGAACTGCAATGGTTTGAAATGGTGGGACTTGGGATTCAGAACCCTGGTGGTGGAAATGGTGTGGAATTATACCCCTGTTGAAAAGTAATTTTGTAAACTAATATTGAATTGCTAAAAAAAAAAAAAATGAGTCTGAGCCTGCAGCCCTGCCCAGGGTAGCCAAGGGGCCCAGCCACTGTGAGGTCCCCTTTCCCCGTGGAGGTAGAAGACAAACAGAGTCCTCGAAGCAGGGAGTGGCTGAGAATTCCTATTGGACAAGGAAAAGAATTTTGGTCCCCTGGGTCCCCACAGTACACTTCTGCCAAAACATCTCTTCCTGCTGGTGCCCTGGGCATCACTTAAACCCTTATGGCAACTTCGTCACTGTTGGGCAGGATTTCTCCTCTCCAGTACCCAGCAGCTCCCAGGAACCAGTCTGCCCAACCTCTCTCTGTGTCCCCAAGCCAGTCATCACAACAGGGATCTCTTACTCAGCCCAAGGCCAGACACTTCACAGTCATGGTCTGTTTCTATCTCCTCCATAACCCAGTAGGACACAATTCTTTTAATTATTTACTTTTATGGCCACTAAGTTTATCACTGGGGCTCAGTGCCTTCATGACAAATTCATCATTCCTGGCAGTATTTCCTCCCCTCTCTCTCTCTTTGATAGGACACAGAGAAATTAAGAGGGGAAAGGAAGCTAGAGAGGGAGAAAGAAAAGGAGGCACCTGCAGTACTTGCTTCACTACTTGTGAAGCTTCCCCCCCTTCAGGTGGAGAGCAGGGGCTCAAAACCTGTTCTTCATGCATGGTAATGTGTGTGCTAAACGGGGTGTGCCCCCACTAAGTCCCAAGACAGAAACAGAGGCTCACAGAATTTAAATCATTTGTTCAGGATCCCACAAAACAACAGCAGAAACATCTGGATCCAGTTATTTTTACTACACTGCTTCTTTCACGAACACTTGGAATCTCATCCAGAGAAAGAACAGAGCTGATGTCTAAGACCAGAGAGAACTGTGCCACCTCATAGGCAGGGGAGTGGATGGGCAGCATAGGAGCAAAGCTGCCCCTATTTCTGTAGCCCTGACAGACACCCAGGCCAGCATTTCCTTCAGGGCTTTCGCATAAGGTTGTTCTTGTGGGTTGCACCCAGGGAGTGCCAGTCACGTGGACCACAGTGATGCCTCCTGAAGTTGTGCAGTATGTATTCCACAAGACTGCACACAGGAGCCCTAAATTTTCACCAGGGCCAACATAGGGTCCTGTATTGCCTTCTCCTAGCCTAGTACAATCTGCTGACCATGTTAAGGTCTGGTTCACATTCTGCCTCCTCCAGAAAGTCTTCCTGGAACAGCCTAGATACTTTGGTCTCTCTTCCTTCCTTCCCACCTCACTCAATAGAAAGGTGCCTTCCACTGGATACTGGGTAGTTACTTCTCTATGTGTGCCTGTATCTCAGAACATCCTTGATGACTTTCAGGAGGGCAGAGGTTGACTCTGAAATCACTTGTTTTCCCCACCTCACCTGACAAGATGCCAAGGGCTCTATAAATATTTGAGCATCAGCAAGTCTCCAGATTAACAGGACTGAAGCAATAAAGCTTGGAGGGATTTTGAAAATAGTCTGCCTGTCCTGTTGTTTTGTTTTCTTTTCCATTGTTTTATTACCACCGGGGTTATTTCTGGGGCATGGTCCCTGCACAACAAATCCACTATTCTCAGCAGCCAATTTTCTTCCTTTTCTCTATTTTTGGGGTAGACATAGAGGGAGAAATTGAAAGGGAGGGGGAGGTAGAAAGGGAGAGGGAGAAAGACACCTGCCACACTGCTTCACTGCTCATAAAGATTCCCCTTGCAGGTGGGGACTGGATGCTTGAACCCAGGTCTTTACACATGGTAACATGTGTGCTCTGCCACCTGGCCTTCCTGTCCCTGTTTTACAAGTGAGGAAACTGAGGCCCAGAGAGGAAAGTGGTTTTCCTGGAGTCACCAGGTCAGTCAGCTGTGATTCCCTATCCAGAGGTCTTTCCATTCTTCATGTTGGGTCTTGGGTCTTCACTCTGCTTCTCTCCCCGAGGTGGAGCAGCAGGCTTGTCTGTGAGGCCCAATATTTGTCTACTTGGTCTCTAAGAAAGTTCTAAATTATGTGTTACGGGAATTGGAAAGGATGCTCAAGGCACAGTACCAGTACGGATCAGCATCTGAGAGCGTTCTGTCCTCCACTTTCCCACAACTGTCTCCCCACCTGAATGGATACTGTCCTCTCTTCCTACTAAATTAGTCATCTGTAAGCTCGTACCCCCCAAACCCCAACCCAAGGAGAAGGATCTACATCTTTTCCCATCCTGTTATGGACTGCCTAATGTGTTTCTTTACTTTATTTTATTTATGTTATTATTATTGCCTCTAGGGTTATCGCTGGGGCTCAGTGCTGACACTATGACTCCACTGTTCCCAGAGGCATTTTTTTTTCCATTTTACTGGAAAGGGGGAGATACAGAGGGAGAGAGAAAGACAGATAGTGCAGACCTGCTTTGCCGCTTGAGAAACATCCCCCCTGCATGTGGGGAGCGGGGGCTCGAACCCCGGATCCTTGCTCAAACCCTTGTGCTTCGTACTACGTGTGCTAAATGAACTGGGTGTGCCACTGCCCCCCCCCCCCACCATGTGTTTCTAGCATATCTGCCCCTCCATTCTGGAACAGAAGTTGCTATTCCCTAAGGGACCTCAGTTGCTGGAATCCAACTATCTCTCAGGCTGCCCAACTCCTCCACCCCTCCCTGGGTGACTAAGCTAGCCAGCAGTACTGCAGCAGCCAGCACCCAGCAAGCAACCTGGGTTTTTCCACTCCAGAGACAAAGCAGAAACATTCCCCTCTCCCAGCAGAGAGGCTCTTATCTGAAATAAAACCAGTTATCCCGAGGTCACTTTTTCTTGGGGGCTTCATAGCTGACTTTAATTAAGGAACAGAAAAGAAAGGCCCCACCTGTGTTACAAAGGTCTTCATGGGCTGGAAGAAATATCTGGGGGAAAGTTGGGGCCTCGTGCAGGGGAAAAAGGCCTCATAGACTAGGTCAAAGATCCTTTTCAACCCAAAGAACATTTTTTATTGGAAGGAGAGTTGGAGCTTCTACATTTGATAAAATAATAATAATAATAAGTAATGATAAAAGCACCAAAGAGAATAAAGGCAAATACTATTTGGTGCTTATTGCCTGCTGGGTATTTTCATTTAAACCTCACAACTAATTTAGAAGTGGGTTGAAAGACAGGGTGGTGGCAGAACCGGTAGAGTATAACCACTACCATGTGCAAGGACCCCTGTCCCCATCTGCAGTGGGGAACCTTCATGAGCTGCACATGTCTCTCTTTCTCTTCCTTCTTTTTCTTTTCTTTTAATTTGCTTTTCCCACCTTTTGTTGCCCTTGTTGTTTTATTGTGGTTGTAGGTATTATTATTGTTGTTGTTGATGATGCCATTTTTGTTGGATAGGACAGAGAGAATTGGAGAGAGGAGGGGAAGACAGAGAGGGGGAGAGATTTTACTACCTGCAGGTGGGGAGCCAGGGGCTGGAACCGGGATCTTTACACAGGTTTCTCACCATGTGTGCTTAACCTGCTGCAGTACTGCCCAACCCCTGTCTTTCTTCTTCTATCTCCCCCTTCCTCTCAATTTTTCTATGTTTCTATCCAGAGATAGAGGGAGAAGGAGAGAGAGAGAGAGAGAGGGAAATGAAAGAATATTGTTACTAAGAGCCATTGATTTATCTTGTAGGCACCAAGCCCCAATGATAACACTGCTGGTAAATATATATACACATACACATACACATACACATACACATACACATACACATACACATATATACATATATAAACTTAGGTGCTAGATGCTGGCATGCTGGTTGAACAAATATGTTACAATGTGCAAGGACTTGTGTCCTGGTTTCAAACTCCCAGCCCCCATCTGGAAGGGGAAAGCATATTGAGTGTTGAAGCAGTACTACAGCAGTACAGGTCTCTCTCTCTCTCTTTCTCTCTCTCCCTTTCTCTCTCTCTCTCTCCCTCTTTATTTCCCCCCTCCCCTCTTGATTCCTTTCTTTATCCAACAGAGAAACAAAATATTAAAAATAAATGCCAACATATTATTTTAAAATGAATTAATTAAATTTAAAGAAATAAATGAAAACCAAAGGCCCTTTATTTGAAAAATGGCAGAGAAGATGAAGATGAGGAGGAGGAGGAGGAGGGCAAGTAGTAGTACTGATAGTAGTAGTCATGGGAGGGAGTGGTCTTCCCCACTTGCCGACATAGAAACTGAGGCTCTGAAAGTTTAAACAAAACAGAGGGGTTTTGACACAGGTCTGGCACTTTTCACAGCTGGACTCTTTCTAGCATGCCACCCTGGTGGCAATTAGCTCCACATTAAGAATGAACCTATTTCTTGCTTGTTGCAGAAGGATTTTTGCATGAGGATGAGGCCTAGACTTCCAGAGGCCTAGACTAGCTCTTAGGAGGTTCTGGGCCTGGTTCCTTCCCTTCAAGGAATGCGTTCAAGAGATGCCAGCAGGACATTCAATACGCATCTAGAAAAGAAGCCATTAGAGGACCACCAAGGATCATCTACCACATGGCCAGTGTGGTGGGACCACTTCTTATGCTCGTCCTTGCGCTTTGCTCCACCTGTGCTTAACCCGCTGTGCTACCACTCCATACCCAGTGAGACCATTTCTTACAACAGTTCACTCTTGCCTGGGAGGATGGTACTAACTGTGCCCACTGGATCCCCTACACGTGTGTCATTACATCTCTCAGAAGAGGGAATGGGGATACAGATGAGTCACCACTGACCCAGGGCTCCTTGGGTACAAGGCTCCAAGACCCAAGAAATAATCATGATTTGCCTGTCTGATTTCATCTTAGGTTTATGCTGGGAACCCCAGCAAGGGAGGTGACATGTCATAAGGACATTCAGGAAGCCTGAGTCCCAGCATGGAACTAAGTTCTTTCTAAAATCCAGGGGAAAAATGGAACCTCCAGACCTCAATTACTAGAGAATGAGCCTGGAAGTACCTCCTCCCCTAGGTTTAGCTCTGCTGGCACTTTAATATCAACTTCATAAGAATCCCTGATCAGAACTAGAGAGGATAGATAGACAGACAGACAGACAGACAGACAGACAGACAGAGCAAGCTGTGAACCTGGACTGGCCATATTCCTCCTACTATCTGCATATTATGAAGAAAATAACAAGAAATAGAACACCAGGACTGATAGTTGCCCAAGTTAATTTAAAATGGACAAAAATAAGCCAGAGAAACAGAGAATTCCTTTCTAATGCTGTAATCCCCATCCAGAGCTCTAAAATTCCTTCAAAGTCCCATTTTAATTCTCAGGGAGCAGAAGGTTTCTCTACTTCTTTCTACCTACTGCTAACAATGTACCTCCTTCAGTAAATTTTGCTTCCTTCCCAATCTTTGACTTTGTAAGTCCTTTCACAAGACCCATGCAGCATCACTGGCAAGCCACTCTGGACACTGCCTTTCAGTCTTTGATTCAGGTCTGTGAAGTTACCTACACAGTTTTCTCTCAGCTATTAGAGAACATTAATGGAAAAGAAGAAGCTATTGCTAAGAGGAGAGAGTAGAAAGTACTTGAGATTTTAAACACATGGATGAATTTCGTAGTGAACTTTTAAAGAAGAAAATCATAATCATAGTCTGCACATTTTCAAACTCACATTGTCAATTCTATTATGTGATGAAGTGATCATCTTAATTCTATTTTAACAGTTGTAAATTATTCCACCATGGAGAAACACCAGTTATGTTAGTCAGTTCTGTGTTTGGGCAT
Source organism: Erinaceus europaeus (assembly GCF_950295315.1). Lineage (NCBI taxonomy): Eukaryota > Metazoa > Chordata > Mammalia > Eulipotyphla > Erinaceidae > Erinaceus > Erinaceus europaeus. The sequence continues at coordinate 17,755,549 of NC_080178.1, forward strand.
GTAGGTTGCAACCAAAAATATACTATTTAAAAAACCACTATCATCATCGCTCAACACATCATAATAACTATGTATTTTTTTTATTATTTCTCTAAAATAAACATGCACTCTACCAACAAGTGAAGGAGAATGCTTGTTTATGTATACTCTGGCCATTGTAGGCATATATATCTATAGCTCTTTCTGGTTTTGCTTTAGTTTATAAATTAATCAAACTGATAGCTGAGGTGAGGAGTAAAATCAGTGTGAAGACAAATAACCCACAGGAATATGGAACCTACAGCTATGGTTTTTACAGTCTCCCATTTCACTCTAGCAGGTTTTAATATATATATATATTTTTTTATTTGTGATTTAATAGTGATTTACAAGATTATAAAATAAGATTATAAGATAATAGGAGTATAATTCCACATCACTTTCGACACCAAAGTTCTTTGCCCCTACACCCCACCAACAATAGCCACCATAGTTGTCCCAAGATATGGGTTGAATATATATATTACACACATATATATATATATCCTTTCTTCAAATACATGTGTTTCATTTCTCTATATTCTATATGTGAGTGAAATCATCCCATAGTTGTCCTTCATTTCCTTAATTACTTCAGTAAGCATCATAACTTCCAATTGCTTCCATTTACTCCCATTATGGTCTTTTTTTAACTGCTGAGTAGCACTCCATTGAGTATATGTACCATGACTTTTAAAAAAATTATTTGTAAGACTCAAATCCCTCCAGAAATTTTCAACTCAAAGTATCTATAATAGATGGTATTGGTGTTTATATATAGCCTACAGGTACAGACTTGACTTGACACAACTTGTGAAATGCTACCTCTGGTTAAATACAGTTACAGAAAGCATTGTTTTGGAGTACTTGGAAAGCTAATATTAGAAATCACAGATGTCAGAAAATCACAAAGCATCTTCTAGGTAAACCTCTCTCCCCAACCCATCTTATAAAATGAGTTACTTGAACTAGGTGCCTTTTACATTTTGGTCCCAATTCCTAAATCTACCTATTTGACTCTGCTTACAGAACATACTTTTGAAATATGTAGATGAGAAAGATTTTCTTGATTTTTTTTTCCATAAAGCTTCCTATTGTGAACAATCATGACTAAATTCAGTGGAAGATCTGATAGTTGGTGCTGAAACATTCAAGCACTTTATTTAATCTACAGAGTTGAAAGTAATTTTGAAGGACTATTTTCCCATAAAGTTCCAGGGACAGGTAAGTTAAATTGGAAGTAAGCTCTAGAAGTACTTGACTGTGCTGTGCAAGGTACAAAAGCAGATTGCTCAGTTATAGGCATTGTTGTGTAGTTACTGTGTCAAATGGTGTCTCACGAGTACAGAAAATGTTCTGACAAGTTATCTTGACAGGAACATATACCCAGGTTTCTCTCCATCTTCTTTAAAGCCAGTGAAGGGAGGCACCACCTATACAACTTTCTCTCACCTATCTGAGAACATTACAAGAAGAGAAAAAGCATTTGCCAGCAGTGCCCTGTTTCAGTGATATGCTAGTGGTAGAGTTCTTGCTTGGCAAACTGGAGGCCCCAGAATCAAATCCCACATATAAGAATTAGATAGTGAACTTTAAAAACAAACTCATAACCATATTGTATGCATTTTTAAACCAAATCCACTGCATATCTCTCCATATTTAGTGCTGAAACTTTCAAGCAATTTTATAGTCTATAGCATTGAGAAAAAAATTGAAGATATATTTTCCCAAAGTTTAAATTAAAGTGAAAACATAATACAAAAGTACTTGAATTTGTTTAGCATGGTATGAGAATATACTGGCAAGTGTGTTACAATTATAAGAGTTACTAGCTGATTGTCTTGACAGGGTTATAGACTCAGCCTTCTCTCAAACTTTGGCTAATGTTAGTAAATGGAAACATCAGAAATACAGCTTTTTCTCATGTCTCTGAAAACATTAAGAGAAGAGAAGATGCACTCACCAGTAGAGCTAGGCCAATAGCTTGATTTCCCAAGATCAAGAGGGAACATTAAACATTGTGAATGTTTCAAAGACATGTATGAATTATACAGTGAAATTTTAAAAACAAAATCATAAGGTGCATGATTTTAAGCTTGTTTTGTTAATTATATAATGCAATCAAATGATCTTACATACTTCATTTTACTAGTCAAATTATTCCATCACAGAGTACACTGATTGTTGCAAGTTATTCTCTTTTGTTGGACATGTAGGTTGCAGATGCTATCATGACACCAACTTGACTTCCCTGGGCAGAAGACCTTACCTATGTGTCCTGAAGCCCAGCTTCCCCAGAGCCCTGACCCGCTAGAGAGACAGGCTGGGAGTATGGGTCAATGCATGTTCAGTGGAGAAGCAATTACAGAAGCCAGACCTTCCACCTTCTGCACCCCATACTGATCCTGGGTCCACACTCCCAGAGGGATAAAGAATAGGAAATCTATCAAGGGAGTGATATGGATACAGTGTTCTGGTGGGAATTGTGTGGAGTTGTATCCCCTTTATCCTATGGTCTTGTCAATATTTCCATTTTGTAAATAAATAAAATAATAGGGTCATAGTAATTGTTATAGGCTTGGAGGGGAAGAGAGGATTGGACCTGGGAGAAAAAGGGGACAAGTGTGTACAAATCTATACAGATAGTCATAGAGATGATAATTAATCCATGTCTGCAACCTTGGGAGAACTGTGGTGGTTTGCAATGGAGGGATCAGGGATTCAGAACTCTGGCGGTAGGAACGGTGTGGAATTATACCCCTGTTGACATTTAATTTTGTAAATCAATATTTCATTACTACTATTACTACTACTAATAATAAAAGATTTATTTGCTTTTGAAAGAGAGAGAGAGAAAGACCAGAGCATTGTCTAGCTCTGGTATTCGGTGATTCTGGGGATTGAACCCAAAGCCTCTGGGGGTCCAGGTCAGCAAGTCTGACACACTGATGCTATGATACATCATCAGCCACAGTAGATTCATTATGAAAGTGCTATCCCAAGGGGTCCAGATGGTGGTGGCGTGGTCAAGCACACATATTTCTATGCACAATGTCCCGGGTTTGAGCCCCTGGGTTTGAGATCTTGCTTCCCACCTGTGGGGACAAGGGGAGCTTCACAAGTGGTGAAACAGGTCTGCAGGTGTCTTTCTCTCTCTTTCTCTCTGTCTCCCCCTCCTCACCCAAATTCTTTCTATCCTATATATATATGAAGAAAAAATGGCTTCCCAGCCCTGGTGACAATAAAAAACAATATAATAAAATTTTATATATATATATATAACCACTATCCTATCACTCACCTCATTCAATCACATCAATCCTAAAAGACACCTCTCGACCCTGGGTTGGGAACACTGGGGTGCTGGTCCAGGTGGTCATCTCCCTTGCCAGCCCCCATGACCAATCATATGCCCCATGCTTGTCATGAATAAGTTTATTCTACCAGCCTGTCTGATGCACGTTTGATTTTTGGCCCTGCCTTTGAAGAACTCCGAGGAGTCCAGGACCATCCCTGTTGTGCCCTGAGGCCTGCTTTCCCTGCTCTGTGCTCACAGGTGCTGGGAGGGTGACATCTCATGCAAGAACTTCCTTCTTATACTCAAGGGCCTGACTCACTTATGTGCTGTTTGCAGGAGTGGAACTGGGTCTCACAGCACCATCCCAACTCCTGCCCTCACCATCTGTGACCACAGGAGTCAAGCTGAGCATGTGCTAAAAAACCTACTGTGTGCTGGTCCTGGGCTTGGGCACTACCAGCCTTCTGTTGTCTCACTGGTTCCCAACCACACCAGCAAGAAGAATGCTATCATCCTTCTTTTTACAGAGGCTGTACCTGAAACTCAGAGATGTTAAGTGTCTTAGGTTAAGGTCACACAGTTGGGGGGAGGGAGGGATAGCATAATGGTTATGCAAACAGACTCTCATACCTGAGGCTCCAATGTCCCAGGTTTAATCCCCCACACCACCATAAGCCAGAGCTGAGCAGTGCTCTGGTGTTTCTCTCTCTCTCTCTCTCTCTCCCCCCCTCTCCCTCTCTCTCTCTCTCACTCTCACTCTCTTTCTCCCTGCATCTCTCTCAAAAATAAAATAAATAAAATATTTTTTAAAAAGTCACACAGTTCCTTCGAGGCAAAGGTTCAAGTGCTACCTTTTTAAAGAGAATCTGTGGCCTTGTCTCTGTGAGGCGGAGAGACTTAATTTTAAGGAGGAGCTTCATTCCAGGTAAGAGGACTTAAGTGGCTCATGATTGTTCGGCCACCTGGGTGCCTATTTGTGGGGTGAGGTGGGAATGGGAATTAACAACTTAAAGGCCCCAGTTTTTTTTTTTTTATTCTAGCCAGTTTGACAGGGAATAGGGCTTAGAGTCAGAGGCTGTTTCTCTCCAACTGATTTCAAATAAAACTCAACCCCCAGAGAGTCATCAATCCCAGGGAAAAGGAGCCTGTGACATTCTAGGGCAGCTCCAGGCAGATCTGGCAAAAACCAGAGCAGGCCTGAGGCAGAGTGTACCCCTCAGCTCCCTGCCCCTGGGGACTGCCAGGTGGCTCTGACTCAGTCCTTGTACGGGCAAAATGGAGCTGGCTTTGTCTCTATTTTAGGCCCTGGGGCTAGAGTCGGTCTCTCTCAGCATTACCCATTGGCTCAGTTATGTCCAAGCCAGCCAGGACCCTTGATGCAGCCCAGGGGTGGAGTAGGGGTTCCCCTGAGTCCACACCCTCACTGGAGAAGCTTGCTAAGATTAACAACAATAGCAGCAAGCAGCCAGTATTTCCCACCAGGCATCATGTTATAAGTTCGTGGGAGGGGCTGGGCAGTGTGGCACACACAGTTGAGTGCAAATGTTATAATGAGCAAGGATGGGTTTTGAGCCCTTAGTCCCCACCTGAAGGGGGGATGTTTTGCAAGAGGTAAAGCAACACCATAGGTCTTGGTCTTTCTCTTTCCTCCCAACTTCTGTCTCTATCAAATAAATAAGTAAATAAAATATTTTTAAAAAAGAAGAAAGCTTCTCTGACTTTCAGAGGCATGGCTATAGAGTAGGAGCCATTTGGGATCACTTTCCTAAAAAAAAAAAAGAAAAAAAAACTATAAAAAGCAATGAAAAATCTACAGAAGGCTAGAAATGGACCTACCCTGTGATCCTGCAATTCCTCTCCTGGGGATATATCCTAAGGAATCCAACACACCCATCCAAAAAAAAATCTGTGTACACATATGTTATTAGCAGCAAATCTGTAATAGCCAAAACCTGGAAGCAACCCAGGTGTCCAACAACAGATGAGTGGCTGAGCAAGTTGTGGTATATATACACAATGGAATACTACTCAGCTGTAAAAAATGGTGACTTCACCGTTTTCAGCCGATCTTGGATGGACCTTGAAAAATTCATGTTAAGTGAAATTAGTCAGAAACAAAAGGATGAATATGGGATGTTCTCACTCTTGGGCAGAAGTTGAAAAACAAAATCAGAAGAGAAAACACAAGTAGAATCTGAACTGGAATTGGCATATTGCACCAAAGTAGAAGACTCTGGGGTGGGTGTAAGGGGAGAATACAGGTCCAAGAAGGATGACAGAGGACCTAGTGGGGGTTTTATTGTTATATGGAAAACTGAGAAATGTTATGCATGTACAAACTACTGTATTTACTGTTGGATGTAAAACATTCATTCTCCAATAAAGAAATATTTTTAAAAAAGAAAGAAAAATACCCAGAAAATTCAATAAAATACAACTGAGATTTCTTCAGAGACTCACTAGCCACAGCTACCAAGTTGCAGATGTTAATATAATTCCATCCTGACTTCCCTGGGCAGAGGATCTCACCAAGGTGTCCCAGAACATCACCTCTCCAGAGCCCCACACCACTAGGAAAAGACAGAAATAGGCTGGGGGTATGGATCGACCTACAAATGCCCATGTCCAGCAGAGAAGCAATGATAGAAGCCAGACCTTCTACCTTCTGCACCCCATAAGGAATTTGGGTCCACACTCCCAGAGAAGGATGTTAGGGAACGATGATCACAGGGTTCTGAACCTTACCTCCATCAGAACCTTGAAAGAGAAGAGGAAAAAAAGGAAGGAAACTCGGAAGTAGTAAGAGGTGTAGGTGTGACTTAGAAAGGAAGAGAAGGCAGGACTGTAGAAAAAATGGGCACATATGTAGATAGATAGATAGATAGATAGATAGATAGATAGATAGATAGATAGGCAGATATAGAAATAATAGTCAACCCATTTCTGTGACCTTGGGAAAATTACTGCAGTTTCCAATGACGCTAATGGGGACACAGAACTCTGTTGGTGGGAACGGTGTGAAATTATACCTGTGTTATCTTATAATTTTGTAAATTAATATTAAATCACCAATGAAAGAAAGAGAAAGAAAGAAAGCTTCTCGTAGATTGTCTTAAAGAGGAGGGTCCCAGCATTTGCCCCCCTTTCCCAAGAGTCTTCTAGACGTCAAGTAGCACTGTCAGGGAGGGGTTGCAAAACCAACCTTTCTGCTTCCCAGCTGCCCAAAAGAGGTCTCAGCCTGCATCCAAAGTCACCCTGCCAGAGGAAGCCTGGACCTCTTCAGATGTGGTTTGGTGGCAGGTCCAGGCCTGAGTTATGCAGACTCTAATGCCACAGCTCTGCCCTTCCCCCCTTCTCCTGTATCCCCCAGTGTCCCCCTCCCCAGTACTCTCCTACTTTTAAGGACATGGCCAGGTTCTGACTTTGCAGGATGATCCATTTGCCATGTGACTGGACCAGCAATGGGGTTCAGGAGAGACTAGCTGAAGAGAAAAGGACTGGAAACTATGGGCAGGTGTGTGTGTGTGTGTGTGTGTGTGTGTGTGTGTATGGGGGGGTGCATTGTGGCTGAAGGTCCTGGGCAGAGGGGAGCATTCAGAGAAAAGATGGAGCTAGAGGGACAGTGGGACAGCCCTTCCCTGCACTTTGGCCTCTGAGCCAATTCTTTGCACCCGGTCTTTGGGTTAAGGATAGGTCTGGTTTGAATCCAGCTGCCACCACTTAGCAGCTGCTTGGTCCTAATGCAAAATCCACAGCCCCTCTGGGTTTTGGTTTCTCCCTCAGTTAAAAAAAAAAAAAAGGAGTTTCCCCACACCTATGGTCATCTAATCTTTGATAAGGGGGCCCAGAGTATTAAATGGAAGGAGGAGGCTCTCTTCAATAAATGGTGTTGGGAAAACTGGGTTGAAACATGCAGAAGAATGAAATTGAACCAATTTATCTTGCCAGAAACAAAAATCAACTCCAAATGGATCAAAGACCTGGATGTTAGACCAGAAACTATCAAATACTTAGAGGAAAACATTGGTAAAACACTTTCCCACCTACACCTCAAGGACATCTTTGATGAAATAAACCCAACTGCAAGGAAGACTAAAGCAAAAACAAACCAATGGGACTACATCAAATTGAAAAGCTTCTGCACATCCAAAGAAACTATTAAACAAAGAGACCGCTCACAGAACAGGAGAAGATCTTCACATGCCATACATCAGACAAGAAACTAATCACCAAAATATACAAAGAGCTCAGCAAACTTAGCACCAAAAAAGCAAATAACCCCATTCAAAAATGGGCAGAGGATATGAACAAAACATTCACCTCAGAGGAGATCCAAAAGGCTAACAAACATATGAAAAACTGCTCCAGGTCACTGATTGTCAGAGAAATGCAAATTAAGACAACATTGAGATACCACCTCACTCCTGTAAGAATGGCATACATCAAAAAGGACAGCAGCAACAAATGCTGGAGAGGCTATGGGGACAGAGGAACCCTTCTGCACTGCTGGTGGGAATGTAAATTGGTACAGCCTCTGTGGAGAGCAGTCTGGAGAACTCTCACAAGGCTAGACATGGACCTTCCAGATGATCCAGTAATTCCTCTCCTGGGGTTATACCCCAAGGACTCCATAACACCCAACCAAAAAGAGGTGTGTACTCCTATGTTCATAGCAGCACAATTCATAATAGCTAAAACCTGGAAGCAACCCAGGTGCCCAACAACAGATGAGTGGCTGAGAAAGCTGTGGTATATATATACAATGGAATACTATGCAGCTATCAAGAACAATGAACCCACCTTCTCTGACCCATCTTGGGCAGAGCTAGAAGGAATTGTGTTAAGTGAGCTAAGTCAGAAAGATAAAGATGAGTATGGGATGATCCCACTCATCAACAGAAGTTGAGAAAGAAGATCTGAAAGGGAAGCTAAAAGCAGGATCTGACTAAATTGAAAGTAGGGCACCAAAGTGAAAACCCTGTGGTGAGGGGTAGACATGCGGCTTCCTAGGCCGGTGGGGTGTGGGGGTGGGTGGGTGGGATGGGACACAGTCTTTTGGTGGTGGGAATGGTGTTTATGTACACTCCTAGTAAAGTGTAGTCATATAAATGACTAGTTGATTAATATGAAAGGGGGAAATTAATTGTATGCCTCGAAGTTTTTAAAATACAGACTGAGTCTTTTTAATATACAGGCTGTGTATTTGATATGCGGACTCTCTCAAAAGCCTAGACTAAGTAGATCAGAAGCAACCGGTGGCACAGCTATATACAAGATACTCAGTACTATACAGCAAACCCTAACAAAAGGACTTTTCAAAGTTAACCCAATTACCAAATAATGTGATGATAACAATAACTATCCATTGTCTTTTTGAACCCTAAGACAGCAGGAACTTCACATCTCCAATATAGAGCCTATATTTCCCCCTGTCTTGGAACCTTAGGATAGAGCCCACTTTCCCACATGCCTCTCCCAATCCATATCTAATATTGCATCTGCCAATCACAACGATTGCCACCTCAACATGCTTCAGCTCAGACTGTGTCCAGAAACTTCAGGTGTGGAATGACAACTCTTCAGCTTCATTACTCGGGTGAGACCTTTCCTTTCATAGTATTCTCTAATTCCATCCCAGGTGGTTCACTTTCTAACAAAGTCCCAAAACCTAGATATAGACCAGGTTCTGTGAGAGAGAGCATATGTTCACACGTATCCGTAAACTACTGCAAACTATATACCTGAAAGCAGAAGTACACTAGAGTTTGCAGTGAGCACCCCCCCACCCCTAACACTTCCTCTCCACTATTCCAAGCTTTGTGTCCATGATTGCTCAACAATTTGTTTGGTTTTGTATGTTTACTCTCTTTTCAGCCATCAGGTTCCAGATGCCATCAGGATGACGGCCAGGCTTCCCTGGATTGAAGACCCCACCAATGTATCCTGGAGCTCAGCTTCCCCAGAGACACACCCTACTAGGGAAAGAGAGAGGCAGACTGGGAGTATGGACTGACCAGTCAACGCCCATGTTCAGCAGGGAAGCAATTACAGAAGCCAGACCTTCCACCTTCTGCAACCCACATGGTCCATGCTTCCAGAGGGATAGAGAATGGGAAAGCTATCAGGGGAGGGGATGGGATATGGAGATTGGGTGGTGGGAATTGTGTGGAGTTGTACCCCTCCTACCCTATGGTTTTGATAATTTATCCTTTCTTAAATAAAAAAATAAATTTTAAACAATGGAGTTAATAGTTCTGTGGTCCCTTCTAGTTAACCCAAATAAGTTAAAGTGTAGTCAGACCATCTATCCCCATTGGTCTGGGAGGCAAGTGATGGGAGCCCTGTTGAAATCTGGGGACCTGCTGAGATTGGGAATGTCCCCAGTGGAACCTGAAAGAGCCATAGCTCTGTGAGACCTGATATGCAAAGCATGCAGGGCACAGAGCCTGGCCAAGGGTGCACCTCACAAACAAAAACTGCTTTTGCATCCCCAGCTCACTCCTTGGCTGCCCTCCCTCCATCTGCCTGGCCCCACCCCACAAGGGATGTGCTCCTCTGGCGGCCCCCAGTCCAGCAGCAGAACAAAGCCTGGTGCTGCCCTCAGGGGCACCCCACACACACACACACATACACACAGTGGAACCCCTTTGTCCCCAGAGCCTCCCTTCCCCCGCTGGAGGCAGGCTGGGTGCCAGCAGTAATTAGAGAATCACGTATTCACAGCAGCCTGCACGTGCAGCCCCAAAGTGGCAGCAATTAGGCAGCTAAAGGGTTTTGAAAGCCCATCAGCCAATGTGGGGGGGGGGGGGGCGGATGCTGAATGGGGACAATCAGCCTCCCCAGGTGGGGGAGCTGGGGGCCGGGAGAGAGTAGGGCTCTTAGGGAGAAAGGCATTGAAACAACCACCCCCACTGCCTTCCACAGCTGCCCCGCACAATGGCGGGGGGGGGGGGGGGGGGGGCGTGCTTGCTGGGAAGCAAAAAGAAGAGGGCAGACGGGCATGGGGAGAAGTGGTGGGTGGGCAGGGAGGGAGGGGCTTCTGGATTCAGAGCCAGCCTCAGTACCGCAGTGTGCCCCCTCAAATGCATAGATCTTTCCCCAAGCATCTTCATGTCCTTCATGAGGGGGCCCGCCCTCTCGGAGTCTGCACCAGCCAAAGGGGGGAGAATTTCTCCAACTGCAAAGTGCTTTCAGAGGACTCAGGCTCAGGGTTCTGGTTCAGTGGCTGCAGGGAGGGGCCTGGCAGTCAGCATTTCCAACCAGCTCCCAGGAGCTGTGGTGCGTCTTCCACAGCCTGAACCATATTTATTGGAGGAGCCAGGTTCCGATGACTCTGTGGGGGTAGAGCAGGTGGAAGTACGGAGGGAAAAGTCCTGGAGTTATTTTTTCTGCTTGGTAACACTGGATTAGCCCCCTGGATTCTCAAAGTATCGTTATTCCCCATGCAGGAAAGTGGGGAACATCGTGCCTACCTTGCAGGGCTGGGCTGTGAGCTAAATGTGGAAATGGCTGTGAACACTGCCTCCCGCCCTTCTAGATACCAAATGGCTCTGACTGCCAGAGGCAGTCCTCACAGTGGCTCGGCTTGGCTCAGAAAGCCCTGTGTGGGGTAGGGGTCAAATTCTGAGCAGGAGTGAGTTGGGCGGTAGCGCAGCGGGTTAAGCGTACATGGTGCAAAGGGCAAGGGCTGGCCATGCTTGGGTCCATATTCCCAGAGGGTTAAAGAATAGGAATGCTATCAAGAGAGAGGATGGGATACGGAGTTCTGGTGGTGGGAATTGTGTGGTTGTGTGGAGTTGTACTCCTCTTATCCTTTGTTTTTGTCAGTGTTTCCTTTTCATAAAAAAAAAAAAAAGTCACGGGGGTTGGGCAGTAGCGCAGTGAGTTAAGCGCACATGGCGCAAAGCTAAGGACATGCGTAAGAATCCAGGTTCCAGCCCCTAACTCCCCACCTGCGGGGAAGGGGAAGCCGGTCTGCAGGTGTCTATCTCCCCCTCCCCCGCTCTGTCTTTCCCTCCTCTCTCCATTTCTCTCTGTCCTATCCAAAAATGACATCAACAACAACAATAATAACCATGTGACGATAAAACAAGGGCAACAAATGGGAAAAAAATAGCCTCCAGAAACAGTGGATTCATGGGGCAGGCAGCAGGCTCCAGTGGTAAGCCTGGAGGCAAAAAACAAACAAACACACACACAAAAAAAACAGGTCACTGAACTACTACTTCTCTACAAAACATAATCACCTTTTATATGTTAAAATGTTTGCAATGAAATACTACATAGAGTGACCCAGGATGTGGCTCAGTGGATAAAGTGTTGGACTCTCAAGCACGAGGTCCAGAGTCTGATCCCTGGCAGTGCATGTACCAGAGTAATGTCGTGTTCTCTCTCTCTCTCTCTCTCTCTCTCTCTCTCTCTCTCGATCTCTCTCTCTCTCCCCCCTCCTGTCCCTCTCATAAATAAATAAATAAATAAACTCCTTAAAAATAACTAATGGGACAAAAGCACTACCAATAAAGGGTTTGACCCAAATGCCTCCACCCAGCTTAAATAAATAAGCAATAAGGCTTCTCTAGAACAGCTGCAGCCTTCATACCTCTGTGGCTCACATGTTCTTCCCAAAGGGACCACATCCCAGTACCCCACGCAGTCCCCTCCAGCCTTGAGTCAGGCCATTGAAACCATTCCCTTATATGGAGTAGTACACGTATGTGCGCATGAACACACACACACACACACACATTACCATGGGCTTTTGCACAATTTCATTTAATCTCCACCACAACAGAAAAGAAGTACTACCAGGAGCCACTGAGGCGGCTCAGCAATATGCATGCAGCCCCAGGTTTGACACCCCCCCAACACCATATATAATACCATGGAGTTCTTTGGTCTCTCTGTGTGTCTTTGTGTTAGTTTCTTTTTTTTTAATTTTTATTTATAAAAAGTATAAAAAGGAAACACTGACAAAAACCATAGAATAAGAGGGGTACAACTCCACACAGTTACCACCACCAGAACTTTAGTTCTCCGGTGTCAGGAGTAGAAGACGTAACCTATGTGACTGCAACCCATGACCCCCCTTCTAACCAACCCAAAGTGGTGCCTGTGTGACAATAGCCACGTCCTGCTATTCTTCAAAGTGTACGCTTAACTCTAAACTTCCCACTCCTCTCCTTTCCCCTTCTTAATCTTCTACATTGCCCTGCTTGGATCCCAGACCACTCTTTATGGCAAGACTGTAAGCGCACTCTCTTCCACCAATGAGAGAAAAAGACAGGTCTCCCTATTCCCCCAGCAATGTATAAGCCACCACCACCACCAGGACCCACCCCCCCCACCCCCCAGGACTGCCCTTGGTGTGCTTGCTGGCTTAGACCGGAACCCTTTGATAGATGGGGTACATTTTTGTACATTTCTCACAGGAGGAGACATGTTTATTCAAATGCCAAAGGCCTTCACATCACAAGTTCTCCTTCCCCTTCTTCTTCCTCTTCTCCTCCTCCTCCTTTTTTCTAGAGATATAACCAGCAGAGATTAGGAGAAAGCTCTGGATCCGGGATTCAGCAATGTGCAGAGTTTAGCAAGGAGGCCCAGTGCCGACTCCACCGTTCCCCTGCCCATACCAGAATGCCACCCCACACCCCACATCCCATGGTCTAAAGCCTCAGAACATAAAGAGAGGAGGGTCTGTGTCACCTTGGCCCTGTAGCAGGGACGAAGGAATAGGGACAAAAAGGCTTTCCCCCACCTCCTTGCCTGCTGATAAAGAAAACTGAGAAAAACAAAGGCTATAATTGCAAACTCATTTCCTTCTCCCTGATGAGTTTCCACCAAGGCCCCCTCCGTGAGCCATTAATACTGGGAAGGAGCCATTCTAGCTCTGACAGGACTTGTCACCAGGATGCAGTGGGGTGTGCGGATCTCAACGGTTGAGTGGGGGGGGAGGGAGAATCCAGCCTCCTAGACCGTCTCAATCCTGTGGAGCTTGGGAAACAGGGTGTGGCCACCTTACAGATTCACACACTCACACACAACTCTCTCTCAACCACTCCTTCACTCCCCATCCCCCTACCCTTCCATCCTGCAATGATTCTAGGGCAGAAACCACACCTCCAGTTCCAGAATGTCTCGCATTCACAGACAGCTGGTTTCTAACTCTGCTCCAAAGGCAGGTGGGGCAGGATCTCATCAGGTGATAAGTGAGAGAACCTCAGAGCCATTTCACAGGTGGCCAAGCAGAAGCTGACCCCATCCCTAGTAAGGACGGAGTGTATAAAAATAATTGCAAATATTTGTACCTTTCCATCTTTTGGACATTAGTAAACTCCAAGCTTAATGCCCCTCCATTTCTAGTGTTTTGGCCTTGAGGGCTTTTTTTTAAGCCTTTTACTCCCTCTGCCCATCTCACCGTCCACACACACTTACTTGTGAATCATTACCCAACATTTCTTTGCATACTGCTTTACTATAAGAAAAGAAACGCTTCTGAAATTCAGGGCCCAGAACTCATAGTGAGAACTAATTCTGGGTTGGGTGCCAATAAACTCCTCTGTTTTCCTGCACCCCCGCGCATTGCTGCTTTTGTTCAGGGTGCAGAGGCTTTTGTTCACTGACTCCCCATTAACAATAAGACTCCCCCTCTCTCCCCCCCCCACATAGAGGGGATATCCACTTTGCATCTTTCCCAGAGTCTTACCCCAGAATCTTCCATGTCCAGATTTGAATAATTCTATTCGTTTCCCTCCCTTATCAAAACCAAAATAAAACAAGTAAACAAACAAGCAAAACCAGGTGCCTGTTGTTGTTGGCTACTAGCAAAAGGATTGAAGAGAAACATCTGGAAAAGACCTGCAGGGAAATCCGGAAAGGAGCAGCTCCCCAGGGCGGGGCAGTCTGCTCTGCTCCTGAAAGCTGGCACCAGTGTTGGCTGGGAACTGGTTCTGCATGCAGGTAAGAGGTATTCCTCTCCCCTGTCCTCTAGATGAAACTGTTTCTAGTTTCCATGTTGTTCTGTGTTGTTTCTGCTTCTTTTTCCTCCACAAGACTGGGAACATCCTGCATGTAAAGACTATCACTTAGGGGTTGGGTAGTGGCTAAGTGCATGTATTACCATGCATAAGGACCCAGGTCCAAGCTCCCCATACCCCCCCACCTGCGGGGCGGGGGGAGGAGCTTCATGAGTAGTGAAGCAGGACTGTGCATGCCTCTCTGTCTCTCTCTCTTTCTCTCTCTCTCTCTCTATTTGCCCCTTCCTTTCAATTTCTCTCTATTCTAGCAAATAAAATCAAGTGTTTATTTATTTATTTTTTATTTAAGAAAGGATAAATTAACAAATCCATAGGGTAGGAGGGGTACAACTCCACACAATTCCCACCACCCAATCTCCATATCCCACCCCCTCCCCTGATAGTTTTCCCATTCTCTATCCCTCTGGGAGCATGGACCCAGGGTTGTTGTAGGTTGCAGAAGGTGGAAGGTCTGGCTTCTGTAATTGCTTCCTCGCTGAACATGGATGTTGACTGGTCAGTCCATACTCCCAGTCTGCCTCTCTCTTTCCCTAGTAGGGTGGGTATTTAAGACTATCTTCTGTGTCCAGGGCACAACCTTGCATGCCATCTTGTTAATGTCTAAGTAAACAAATTAAAAATCACAGCTACCAAAGAGTAGAAGCAGCCTGAATGCCCATCAACAGATGACTGGCTAAAGAAGTTATGGGATATATATCCCATAGAATACTACTCTGCAATAAAAAAAAAAGAAAAGATGATATTGTGTCCTTTGGACAAAATGAATGGAATTGGAGGTGATTATGCTTAGCAAAGTAAGTAAAGAGATGAAAGACAACTACCAGATGGTTTCACTCCGATGTGGAATCATGAGATCTGATTTACATGAATGTGCCAAAGTGCGTGCGCGCACGCAACACACAC
Source organism: Erinaceus europaeus (assembly GCF_950295315.1). Taxonomy (NCBI): domain Eukaryota; kingdom Metazoa; phylum Chordata; class Mammalia; order Eulipotyphla; family Erinaceidae; genus Erinaceus; species Erinaceus europaeus. The sequence goes on from NC_080178.1 coordinate 17,770,801, forward strand.
ACACACACGCACGCACACGCACACGCACACGCACATGCGCGCGCGCGCGGAAATAAGCAAGCTGTAAGACTTGTGAGAACTATAGTTGTTATCTTTGGGAGGATGGGGATACAGAATTTTGGTAGTGGGTGTAGTGTGGAGCTACGCATTGTAATCTTACAATCTTGTAACTTACTATTAATTACAAATAAATTATTTTTCAAATGATGACTACCATCTCAAGGTTGCAGTGTAAAAGCTAGAAAGGTGAGCTTTAGAATCACTGGGTTTGAACCCAGCCTCAATTTTCATAACCTCTCTGCCTCGATTTCCACATCTGTGAAATGGGCTGATAGTGCTTGGTTTGCAGAGTAAAGTCGAGGATTAAGGACTGTGGCCAGTTATAATATGGGTGGTATTTATACTTGGCAGTGACCATGATGTGGAGTACCTGCATTTGTTCAGTACCTGGGAAAGCCATTCACTTATTTTGTATCATTTCCACCATCATGATTCCCTGTTCAGTGAGTTCTATGGGGAATTCTTCTACTTTTGGGAAATTTAAGGCTCAAAACAGTTAAGAAACTGAAGATCTCTGGTCTGGACAGTGCAGACATATATACCCCTGTGTTTACTGCAATATTACTTTAAAATATTTAATTAATTTTAAATATTGTATTTACTTATTTATTGGGTAGAGACAGAGAGAAATTGCGAGGAAAGAGAGAAATAAAGAAGGAGAGAGAAAGGGAGACATCTACAGCCCTGGTTCACAGCTCATGAAGGTTCCTCTCTGCAGGTGGGGACCAGGAGACTTGAACTCAGGTCCTTGCACATTGTAACATGTATGCTCTACCAGGTATGCTACCGCCCAGACCCTTGTTTGTTTGTTTTTAATGTGAGTGGTATAGAAAGAAAGATACAGAGAGAAAAAGCAAGGGAGAGGTCAGAGCACTGTCTAGCTCTAGTTCATGGTGGTGCTGGGGATTGAACCTGGGACCTGAAAGCCTCAGACATGAAAGTCCTTTGCAGAACCCTTATGCTGTCTTCCCAGCCCTGCAGCCTTATTTTAAAATAGCCATGGTATGGAAACAACCTGCTCTTAGGATGAATGGATAAAGAAGATGTGGTATAGATACACAGTGGAGTCTTAGCAATTAAAAAAAAAAAAAGATGAAATTTCACCATTTGTGACAAGGGCCTAGGAGGCATTATTCTGCTAAGTGATAGGTGTCGAGCCACAAAGAGAAAAATACCATATGGTTTCTCTCATATGTAAAAGATAAAGAAACACAACCACCAAATGTATGAACAAAACAGACTATAAGAACAAAAAAGTAGTTACCAGGAGGGGAGTGGGGAAACTGGATCATGGAAAACAATGGTTTGGTGTTGAAGGATGGGCCCACTGCCCCAGAAAGTCCAGGCCGTTGTTTCCATGAGGTCCGAGTGAGTTGACCCCCCAGTTATCCCTTCAGGTCAAGACAAGGGCAGGTTCTCCCAAACCTCCTAAACTAATGATGGATGGCTTCTCCGGAATGGGGGCTACCTTTCTGCACATGACCCTCCTCTCCCCTTAATACAAAGGCCATGAATTACTCTACATTGTGTTTGGCCAAACTTGAAAGAGCACTGCAAACTCCTGTTACTCAATGCCCCCCCCCTCCCCTCACCCTGAGGTGCCTGTAATTTACCCCCAGGGAAATATGCATTGTGAAGCTTGTGATCAGACCTTGTATGGTAACTTTCTAGTTGTGATCAAATAGTTTGCAGGTCAAAATGTGACTATGCATTGTGTTGCTTTGTGTTTGGGTTAATGATTACCTCAACCTTCTCCCTGGGTAATGGGCATATGTACTTGCTTTCTCTTTCTCCCAGAGCTGACTGTTTGTCTCTCTGAGCACTTCCTCTTCCTCGGCACACGGAGCTACCCCAGGACTCCCAAGGAGCTGCTCTGACCCTCGCTTCTGCTGGTCAGGGGGGCGGGGGACCCAGAGCAGCCAACCCACAGTTTGGTGCTAGATGGAAACTAAACTTTGGATGGTGATCATAATAACATGGTATATACAGATGTTGAATTACAAAGCCGTATACTTGAACCATGTTTTAAATCAATAGTACTTTAATTTAAAAAACAAAGTTAAGTTGTGAAAAAAAAAAAAAAAACAACTGCAAAGCTATGTCCTTTGGAACTATGTAAATGGAACTTCAGGTGATAATGTTTAGCAAAATAAGTACAGAGATGACAGCTAACTACCAGATGGTTTTACTCACATGTGGAATCAAGAGAACTAATACACATGAACTTAGCAGAGGTGAGAGGGTGAGGGTGGGGAAAAAACTATTTCTAAGATTCTGAGAACTGTGGTGGTTATCTCTGGGAGGTGGGAAGCTGGGGATACAAACTCTGGTGGTGGGTGTGGTGTGGAAACTTAGACTGTAATGTTACAATCTTGTGACCTACTATTAACCACAAATTAATAAAATAAAAAAAAAATGTCATGGGATATTCTATAAAAAAAATGAAAAGCATCTGAACCCAGCCCACACCTCACTCAAAGAAGCTTCAGTGCTGTGTTTTTCTTCACTTTTTCTCTCTCTGCCTCTATCTGGGGGAAAAAAGGCATCAGAGGTGATGCCATGGTTAAAGCGATGAATTCTCAAGCATGAAGTTGTGAGTTCAATTCCCAGCATCATAAATACCACAGTGATGCTCTGTGTTTCTCTCTCTCTCTCTCTCTCTCTCCCCACCCCTCATAATAAATAATAAATAAATAAATATTTAAAAAAAAGAAAAACTGGTATTTAAATCAAGGTTTGTCTAACTCTAAATAAACATTGGGTTATTACTGGGACTTAGTGTCTGGATCCACTGTTCCTGGAGGCTATATTTTTCCCTTTTGTTGCCCTTGTTTTTTTTTTCAATCGTTGTTGTGGTTATTATTATTATTATTGAATTATTGTTATTATTGATGTCATTGTTGTTGGATAGGACAGAGAGAAATGGAGAGAGGAGGGGAAGACAGAGAGAGGGAGAGAAAGATAGACACCTGCAGACCTGCTTCACTGCCTGTGAAGTGACTCCCCTGTAGGTGGGAAGACGGGGGCTCGAACCTGGATCCTTGCTCAGGTGTGCACTTAACCTGTTACACTACCACCCGACCTCCTAGACATTCTTCTTTTTTTTCCTTTTTGTTTTTATTGTCATTGTGGTTATTATTAATATTGTTATTATTGATGTCATTGTTGTTGGATAGGACAGAGAGAAATGGAGCGAGAAGGAGAAAACAGAGGGGGGAGAGAAAGACACCTGCAGACCTGCTTCACCGCCTGTGAAGCCACTCCCCTGCAAGTAGGGAGCTAGGGGCTTGAACCGGGATCCTTATGCCAGTCCTTGCACTTAGCGCCACCTGCGCTTAACACACATTCTTTTTAAGTACCAGCAATGTTGACAGGAATTTTATGACTGGGAAGAAACATCTTGGGTAGCTAGCCCAGCACTCATTTCCCAACCCCTTCTCCCACATAGATTTGGAGGCCGGAGAGAGTGGGAGGGGTAGGGAGAGGGATACATTTTCACTACACAGCAAAGCCAAGTGGATTGCAGAAAAGCAGCTACCAGTATTCCTGAGCCCCTGCACCATGTGGGGTAAACTTTCATGTGGGGTAAACAAAACCACACTTGTTGTGACCACTCTTGGTCACATTTTCCTTCTGTGTTGCCAAAAGCCTCCCTGATGACATGTTGGCAATAGGTGATCTGTGATTCATGGTGTTCACACACATTTCTTGGCTGGTTGAAACAACAGAAGACATCTACTTTTGATTCTTCCCCAGACCCCGCCAAAACAGTAGTTGTGGGATTTTTTTTTTTCAAATATAACACCGTAGCAACGAGGAGACAAGAAAAATAGCATGGAAAGGCTATTGAGTAGTTAAACAAGTTGAAGCTGACTCAGGAAACCCCAGAAATCTGAAGTATAAGGCAGTCTTGGGGAAAAACCAAGAACTAACCAGATGTGCACTGCAGAATTCTCTGAGAAGTTCAGGAAGTGACAGAGATAAGAAGGGTGGAGGGAGTCGGGCGGTAGTGCAGTGGGTTAAGCGCAGGTGGCGCAAAGCGCAAGGACAAAGCGCAAGGACTGGCGTAAGGAACCCAGTTTGAGCCCCAGGCTCCCCACCTGCAGGGGAGTTGCAGGTGAAGCAGGCTCTTGGAAAAAAGCCATGAGTTCATCTGTTATATTATTTGTGCAAAGGGGCTTATCAAAATATTGGACAACATGGGAAATAATCTCTCTCTAATTACCACCCTGCTTCTTTTCATTGTCTCCTGGCTACTTACATCTTAAGTCTGTTGGTAGGATGGTAGGGCACCTGCTGGGAGTGAGAGATGCAAATCAGATATGAGGTCAAGGGCCGGTGCAGGTGAGGTGGCAGACCAGGTATGTGCTCTGCAGATCAGGTGACATCCAGGTGTGTAGGCAGGGTCACTAGGTGGGGAGCCAATCAGAGTCTCTGGAATATTCTCCCAAAGGCTCATCAACCCTTTCTTATTCTGTTACAAGCTAGCTTTTCCACTTCCTAGGTGTTTACCTGGAGAATACTTTTTAAAGAGACCCTGGTACTCCCTGGGGCATTATTTAAAATAGCTGAGGTATGGAAACAATTTAACTGCCTGTTGATGGGTGGATAGTGCAGTAGGGTAAGCGCACATGGCACGAAGTGCAAGGATCGAAGTTCGAGCCCCCGGATCCCCACCTGCAGGGGGGTCTCTTCACAGGCAGTGAAGCAGGTCTGCAGGTGTCTGTCTTTCTCTCCCCCTCTGTCTTTTCCTCCTCTCTCATTTTCTCTCCATCCCATGCAACAACAACAGCAATGACAAGAACAAGGGCAACAAAATGGGGAAATTGGCCTCCAGGAGCAGTGGATTCCTAGTGCAAGTACTGAGCCCCAATGATAATCCTGGAGGCCAAAAAAAAAGGAAGAGGCACAAGATACACAAGGACACAAGGGAATGGGAGTAAGGAGAGGAGAGAGGAGGGTGGGGGGAAGGAAACTAAACTGGAGGGACTGGTTTGCATGTTTTCGGGAAAGCAGCTGCAGTTTGGTAACCTCCTTTCAACTTGTCTCCTACCACCCAGCCCCACCTGAGCAGATGGGAGGAAACTGGAAGGATCTTCCCTGGAACTTCAACAGAAGTTCAACAGAAGCTGAAGCCAGGAGTTCTAAACACTGTTCACCAGACCCCCCCCCCCCCCCGTCCCCCGTGAAGAGACATGATCACATCTGCTGCGTTAAAAATAAATAAGTCAGAGAGACAGAGACTAGAGCACCACTTTTTTTTCCCTAATAGAGACAGAGAAGCAGAGAGGGGGGGACAACACTTGGTTGAGCACACACATTACATTTCACAAGGACCCAGGTTCAAGCCCCTGGTCCCCACCTGCAGGGGAAAAGCTTCAAGAGTGGTGACGCAGGGCTGCAGGTGTCTCTCTCCTTCCTTCTCTATGGCCCTCTCTTCTCTCAATTTCTCTCTGTCTCTACCCAATAATAAATACATTTAAAATAAAGATTTAAAAACCCTAATAAATCTGCCAATTTTATAAGGGGGGGATGAAAGAGATAACAGCACTGAATTTCCTTCAGTGCAGTGGGGGCTGGACTTGAACCTGGGTTGTGCATGTGGCAAAGCAGGGAACTATCCAAGTGAGCTTTTGTCCCAGCCCTCTAGAGGACCACTTACTTCATCATATGTAGTTCCAGAGATTGAACTTGGGAGCTCACACATTCAAAACCATGTGGTTTACCCATTGAACCACCTCCCCAACCACTAAATATTTTTGAATTAAAAATAATTTTAAAAAAATTAATTTTTAACACTAGAATTAAAAAAAACTGGAATCCCACATCCAAATATTACAGTTTAAGTAGCCTGGGTTATGATCTGGGCATTGGATTTTTAACTCTCATATAAGTTGAATGGATCCCACCAAAGTCCATCAGAGCTGCCTAAGCTGAGTCTTCCAAGGCAGAACCTCCTGGAAACATTTGGAATTAGGGTCTAAGCTTCACTTGCAGACTAAAATTTCCTGAGAGACAGAACCTGTAGCTCCACTGGACACTTTAAAAGCCTCTCATATTCAGACAGGAACATGTGATCATTACTCTCAAGCTCGGCCCAGTCCACTCCCTCCTTGGCAAAGCCAGCACCCTAGGATTCATCCTTGACATGCCCTGTAAACTCTGCCTTCTGAACCCCTCATGCCCTCCATTACTTCCAGGCCCCACTACTCCCCAGTCTTCATCTGCTCCCATCATGCTCAGCTGCTTTCAGTAGTCACCAGAAGGTAACAGTTTTATCCTCTCCAGCCATGTTTGTCCATTCTCTACACCAAAATGAGGCAAAACTAAAAATTGTCCTGGTGTGTTTGTGTATTTAGTTTTCTGGGGTTGCAAATACAGGACCACACACTGGGCAGCTAAAATGAAAGAAACAGACTGTCTCTCCATTCTGGAGATCACAAGTCTGAGGTCAAGGTTTTGGCAGGGTTGGCTCTTCCTTGAGGGCTGGGAGGGAGGGTCTGTTCTAGCCTCCCATCTAGCCCTGGTGGCCTCAGGCATTCCTTGGCTTGTGGATGACATTTTTTTCTTTGTCTCTTCACATAGTTTTCTCTCTGGGTCTGTGTCCAAATTTCCTCTTTTTTTATAAGGACACTAGTCATCTTAGATATGGGCCTATCCTAATGATCTCATCTTGATCATCTGCAAAGACCCTCTGTCCAAATGTTAAAAGAAATGGTGGTCCTAAAATCGAAGTGCTTGTGCTGAGCCTACCAAGACTCCCTACCTAATCTGTGGTATCCACTTCTCCTGGAATGTAGCCTCAACTGGTTTATGTGGAATGTTCAGGTCAGCACCAATGAGGACATTTTTTCCACACCCCAAAGAAAGGTGAAGTCACCTGCTGTAATACCTTCTTCCACTCCCCACAGTAGATACCTAGTGCTAAAATTGTTCTCTCTTATTTGTAATAGCCAAAACCTGGAAGCAACCCAGCTGTCCAACAATAGATGAGTGGCTGAGCAAATGGTGTTCTATATACGCAATGAAATACTATTCAGTTGGGAGTCGGGCGGTAGCGCAGCGGGTTAAGCGTAGGTGGCTCAAAGTGCAAGGGCCGGCCTAAGGAATACTATTCAGTTATTAAAAATGATGAATTCACCTCCTTCACCCCATCATGGATGGAGCTTGAAGGAATCACGTTAAGTGTGATAAGTCAGAAACAGAAAAATGAATCTGGGATGATCTTACTTCAGGCAGAAGTTGAAAAACAAGATCAGAAGGGAAAACTCTAAGCAGAACTTGGACTGGAGTTGGAGTATTGCACCAAAGTAAAAAGACTCTGGCTTGGGGGAGTGGGGAGGCCAACTGATCTTGAGAAGAAAGAACAGAACTGGAGACATCACATTCCCAGATCTCAAATTGTATTATAGGGCCATCAAAACTGCTTGGTACTGGAACACAAATAGACACACTGACCAGTGGAATAGAATTGAGAGCCCAGAAGTAAGCCCCACACCTTCGGACATCTAATCTTTGGTACAGCATTTACAGAAGCCAGACCTTCCACCTTCTATACCCCATAATGATCCTGGGTCCCTACTCCCAGAGGGATAAAGAATAGGAAAGCTTCCAACAGAGGAAGTTGGTTCATTCTAGTCTTCCAAGTGGGGTGAACAAAACCACACTTGCAACCCCTTTCGATCAGGTTTTCCTGAGGGGATGGGTTACAGAGTTCTGGTGGTGGCAATTGTGTGAAATTGTACCCCTTTTATCCTATGGTCTTTTCAATATTTCCATTTTATAAATAAATTTAAAAAAATTAAAAAATCTATTTCCAGAACTCTTGCTTACTCTGTACAGTGTATATGTCAGATTAAACCAGTGTCTCACCTCTATGATTCAGTGCCCCTTCTCAACAATAGATATTGAGTAACATTCCCCAAATGAAATTCTGCCAAACAAGAAAATACCCAGTCACTGACTTGAAACTCACACATACAGCATGGCCACAAAATGTTCAAAGCCTAATGTAAAGAAGAAGTAAAAGGAAGGTGATTTATACTAAAACCACTATTGTAATCCTATTTGGATAAATTCCATGACTACACCAAAGACCCCCCCCCAAAAGCATGCAGTTCAGGAAATGACACACATCTGCAAATAACATGAATGTCACAGTTGCAAGTCCAAGCTGCTACAGAGCTTGAAATCAGTGGCTCCAAAACTCCCATTAGCATTGCCAGGAAAACTTTATTTTCTGAGATAAAAAATCCCTGGGAAAGTTCCAAAAAGAGAATGAAAGAAATTGATTTAATGCAGTAGCTGCAACCTGCCCCCCCAAATTACTTGACTATAACAATGCAAAAAAACCCACCCAAAATAAACCTCATTTGCATTTCTACTTAAAATAGAGTTAATACTTGAGTCTCAAAAATAAAGGGATGGAGGGAGGGAGGAAGGAAGGAAAGAAGGAGAAGAAGGAAGGCAGGAAGGAAGGAGAGGAAGGAAGAGAGAGAGAGAGAGAGAGCACCAGGCTGTGGCATACTCTGTTGAGTGCACATATTACCATGTGTGAGGAACTAGGCTTGAGCCCCCATCCCTCACCTGTAAGGGGTAAGTTTCATGAGTGGTGAAGTAGGTGTGCAGGTGTATGTCTTTCTCTCTCCCTATCTCCCTCCTCTCTCAATTTTTATCTGTCCTATCAATTTTTATCTGTCCTATCAAGTCAAAAAAACAAAAAAGGGAAAAAATGGCCTCCAGGAGTGGTGGATTTGTTATATATGCATCGAACCCCAGTGATAACCCTGGTGGCAAAAACAAAACAAAACAAAACAGATTCCTCCCTATCAGAATGGCTCTCTGAGTGTGGTCCCTGGACCAGCAGCATCAATACCCCAGGAGCTAGCAAGGAAGGCCATTCTCTGCCCCCTGCATACGTCATAGATCGGGACTCTGGGGCACTGTCCAGCAATCTGTGTTTTCAAGTCCTGCATGATTATGTCTAGCTTACAGGGACATGAGGCTGGGTGTATAGAAGCTATGCCAAAGACTAGACACAACAGATGGACATTCTGTCTACTCCAGGACCTGTGGCATCTTTGGTTAGTACACTCCCACCCCCACACCAACACTGTAGCAGCAGTAGTGATAAATACCCACCCTCCCTGCTGAGGACCACCACAGCAGATGGCCAGTTAGGATCCTGACTGCTCAGCTGTCCTGAGGCTCCTGAGCTTAGGGTTGCACCTGCTGGGGGCAAGTGACGTTAGTGTAGGAAGGCGGCAGGAGAGGAAGCTGAGCAGCCCACCAGCTGCCAGAGCTTCTGGCTGAGCCATGCTGTTTACCAAAGTCAGGGCTGAAAGATGGCTGGTTTCTGTTTCAGATAACTGGGAATCTGGTGGGAAAGGGAAGCCAGCCTCTCCAAGAGCCTTTCAAACAGCAGCTGAGAACACTCGTGGAAAAAGGCCTGCTCTCAGCTCCCTGGATGGTGCTGGGGCAAATGCTTCTCTTTGACGCAGCTGTGACCGTCTGTGAGGTCCAGACATGAGTCTGGGGCATCCCAGCCGACTCTTGTCAAAGGGCGAAGAGTGGCAGTCTGCTGTGGGCTAGACAGCCCTGTCTGGGAACCTGGGGTTCTCTCTGGCCTGAGAAGGGAGCTGAAACTAAAAGCCTCCCTCCAACCATACACCCCCCCCCCCTAACCCCCTTTGAGCTGCCCAGAGCTATGCCCCTAGCCCACCCTGGTCAATGACAGCCTCATCTCTGCCCAACAAAACTGGCAGAGAGCTACAACCCTTAAACCTCAAGATTTGGTCCTACCAGCTTCATCCGGATAGTGGGGGCAGCTGAGCCAGCAGCCCAACCCCCTTTGTTGCAAGCCTGGCTAGAGAACAGCCAGGAGGTTGGGAGGTGGCTCAGTGACTAGAGTGCAGGGCCTGTATGTGTGAGGCCCGTGGTTCAATCCCTGGCACTGTGTGTTCTGGGAGTAATATTCTGCTTGCTCTCTCTCACTCCTTCCCTCTCATGAATCCGATCAATCTTTTTAAGTCAGATGGTGGTTGTATTGGCAGAGACATTCAGGGTTCATCAATCACCATACTGTACTGTCTGTCCACTTCTTGCAGGGCACACAGACTGTTTCTCACCTCCCTTGCTCTTGGGTGTCACCACGTGACTGAGGCAATGAGGCACAACCGAAGCTATATGCACCATTTCTGCCCAAGGTTATTTCTCTTGGAAATGCAGGAAGTGGGCAAGAAGAGGCATAAATTCAGGGCCTCTCCAGTGCTTTTCATTCTACACTTGCAGAGACAGAAGAGGAAGGAGAGAGGCACCAAAGCACTGCTCCACCACCCATGAAGCTCCAGCCATTTTGGTCCATGATGCCTCTATGTGGTTCTGGAGATCGAACCCAGGGCCTCACACATGAAAGGTATTTGCACTGGGTCACCTACTGGGTCACCTCCCTGCTCCTCTGTAAGAACAGTCATACCCCAAGCAGCCAACTAAGCTGACCTTAATCTCCTCCCCATGGATGCAAACAGCAGTCTCCCAAGGGACACCTTGGAGACAGCCCTTCTCACTAAATATTCATTTCATTCCTGGCCACCTGCTGTCTCCAACCTGAGGCTTCAGACAGGTATTCGAGGTGCCTTTGGAAAGCTCCAGGGCACAGTGGCCAGAGTCCACATTGACTAGGTCATCCTGTCCATTTGTACCAAATGTCTCATCCCAGATGGCTGTGGGGTCAAATACACCCCTGATCTCTTGGACAAGTGGGGCACCCTCTGTTCCTAAGAGCCTCAGGGCTATTCCTTCCTTAATCATATCCAATATATCTACATCCTGCCACAAAACACACAGGTGGCCAGGCAGTGGTGCAGCCGGCTAAGTACACATACTATTAAGCACGAGGACCCAGGTTTGAGCCCCACCACTCCTCACCTGTGAGGAAGGGAGGTAGGTGTACTTCACGAGTGGTGAAGCAGGTCTGCAGGTGTCTGTCTCTCTCTCCTTTTCTCTATCTCCCCTCCTCTCTCAATTTTTGTCTGTCCTATCTAATAAAAATAGGGAAGGAAAAAGAAAAATATGCTGCAACAATAACAACAACAAGGGCAAAAGGGGAAAAATGGCCTCCAGGAGCAGTGAATTCATAGTGCAGGCACAGAGCCCCAGCAATAACCCTGGAGGGAAAAAAAATGCCACCGGAAGTGGTGGATTCATACTGCTCACACCTAGCACCAGCAATAACCCTGGTAGCAACTAAAAAAAAAAAAAAAAGAGGGGCCAGGCGGTGGCACACCTGGTTAAGTGCCCACATCACAGTGCACAAGAATCCAGGTTCAAGCCCCTGGTCTCCACCTGCATGGGGAAAGCTTCATGAGTGGTGAAGCAGGGCTGCAGGTGTCTCTCTGTCTCTCTCCCTCTCTATCTCCCCCTCCCTTTTCAATTTCTCTTTGTCTCTATCCAATAATAAATAATATAAAAAAATTAAAAAGAAAAAAAAAGGCAGACAAGAATCTGACTATACCTCCTCCAGCCTCACTTTCTTTTTCTGTCAATTTGGCTGCAGACCACTAGGACCTAAATGATGGTGGGACCTCAAGGTGGAGGGAGTCAGGTTCCCAAATCACTATGGCCTGAAACACCACATAAAGACCAGAAGCATCCATCTTGGACTTAAGTGAGAAGTCAATTTCCATCGTGTTTATGCCACTCTATGATTTGGGGGTGTGTGTGCTCCACAGCCTGCACTAGCTATCATTCTGTTAGCCTAGCACTCGGTGACCCTCAGTCACATCTGCCGCAGCTGGCAGTGGGGACAGCACTTGCCAAGACCTTTCCCGCCCTCCCAGTGGAGCAAGAGTCTCTAGCACTCACCCCAGCCCCAGCCACCTAGACTGTGATGATCTGAGGAAGGACCACAGCTGTCTCTCAGCACCCACGCACACATTCATCAAAGGCCAGTGCGTGGCCACAGCACAGCAGGCCAAAGAATAATGTCATTTTATGATAATGTCAATAAGAAACAGAACCTCATCAGAGCTGAACAAAATAGCACTGGAGGACCTGGTTTTCTCTTATGACATTTCACTTAAAGTCAGTTTCCAAGAACCCATCAAGGGTGTTAAATGAAGACTCATTGGAGACCAAGCCAGTTTGAGCTTCTGGGGGCACAAGGTAAATGGGACACAGTCCAGCCCAGGACTGTGGAGACAGGCCTATGGCCATGAGGAAGAGTAGAAGGCAAGGAAGGAGAGAGGGTGAGAAATTCCAAGGAAGGAGGGTAGTGTGTGCCAAGGCCAGGACCGTGAGTGGTCTTCTTGCTTAGGGAGTGAGGAGCTCCTTGGGGTGACCCTGGCACCATGGAGAGTTAGAGATAGGCTGCAGAGGGTTGTGGGAAAGGTCTCTACTGGGACCAGATGGTGGATAGTCTCACATGACACACCCATATCCAGCAAGAACTTGCAAGGTTCTGAACAGTGGAATGGCACCATCTTCACCATCCTCATCCCAGAGCTACTGACTGGGAACTAGCCCACCAGCTGCATCCAAGCATCTCATCTGACCCTACTGTATGCCCAGGACCACCCAGCAGCAGGGCTGTAACTCGAAGCCAGAAGCTTCTATTCATTTTGTCCATCTAGGTGACTTCTGACACCTGGCTAAAAATCATTTACTTGTTAATTAATTTTCTTTTTTTATTAGTTTATGGTTTACAGTACACAATTGTTGGCACATAAGTATAATTCTCATCTCCCTGTGATAGGTGTCTGCAAAACACTCTCACCCCCTAATCTAGGTAATTTTTTATCATCATGTATCAGGACCCCAAAGCCCCTCTTCCTCCCACACTCCTCTCTGTCCTCCTTCCCCAGAGTCCTTCAGAAAGGACAGTAACAACAAATGTTGGAGAGGTTGTGGGAGTAAAGGACGCCCCCCCCCCCCGCAGTGCTGGTGGGAATGTAAATTGGTCCAACCCCTGTGAATAGCAATCTGGAGAATTATTTGAAGGCTAGAAATGGATCTACCCTGTGACCTGGCAATTCCTCTCCTGGATATATATGCTAAGGAATAAAATAATAATAATGATAATAATAATAATAATAATAGATCTATGTATACTTATATTCATAGCAGCGCAATTCCTTTTTTAAAATCTTTTTAATTTTAATTTTATTTTTTTATTTACTTATTTTCCCTTTTGTTTCCCTTGTTTTTTTTATTGTTGTTGTAGTTATTACTGTCATTGTTGTTGAATAGGACAGAGAGAAATGGAGAGAGGAGGGGAAGACAGAAAGGGGAAGAGAAAGATAGACACCTGCAGACCTGCTTCATCGCCTATGAAGCGACTCCCTTGCAGGTGGGGAGCTGGGGGCTCAAACCCGGATCCTTATGCCGGTCCTTGTGCTTTGCACCATATGTGCTTAACCCACTGCACTACCGCCCGACTCCCAGCAGCACAATTCTTAATAGCCCAAACTTGGAAGCAACAACATTATAATGGCTGAGAAATTTGTGGTATATATCTCATCTTTTAAAATTATTATTATTACTTGACAGGACAGGGAGAAATTGAGGGAAGAGAAAGAGATAGAGGAGAAAGAGCGAGACCCGCAGCAATGCTTCACTGCTCATGAAGCTTCCCCCTGCAGGTGGGGACCAGAGGCTTGATCCCAGGCCCTTACCCATGGTAATTAACTCAACCAAGTGGACTACCACCCAGGCCCCTAGCTCTTTAAATCTTAAAACACTGTCCGACACATTGGAGGCCCTCAAGTGTTTGTGAAATGGATTTATCTGATTCCCAAACCCACAGTGCTAGACAGATTTTTATTTAGAAAGATGCCCCCTGGCTACAGTTGGACAGAGAGTAGCGGAGGCCAGGCCACAGAGAAGGCTTGCGGCCTTTCAGGAGAATGTGGTCAAAGGCAGCAGCACAAGAGACTGAGGTGACATGAAAGAACAGGAGTGGGCAGACTGTGTTGACCCACTAGATACCGAGACTGACACTGATTGAACAACTACGAGGTGCCAGGCACCATCCAAACACTTCACCAACTCCACGCCACAGAGGAGTAAACTAAGGCACAGAGAGGTGAAAGGCCACAGAGCTACTAGCAGCTCAATGTCAGGCACTCAGAACCAGGGCTCCAGGCAGAGAAGAGGAGGAAGTGAGAGGGCAGGAAGGTGGCTCAGTGGTGCAGACATGGAGCCAGCCCCTTCACAAGACCACCTGAACTGGGAGCCAGGATGTCGAGACTCACAGGGCCCAGGTAGCAAGGAAGGAGGGGATAGCTAGGGGCAGAGGAAGGACAGGGTCCTGTTTGAGTCCGTCCTCTGAGCAGAGGCCTCCCAACCACCACATGGCCCCAAGCAGGAAAGGAAACAGGAGGCTTCTCAAAATAGACCAGGAGTGTGCAGCTCGGCTGCATTTCCCTGCTCCCACCATCTGGCCAAGCCTGGGCCGGAAGAGAAGCTGGGAGTGGGGAGGGGAGAAGAGGGGGTGTGGATGGGCCTGCTTGCTGAGGCCCCAAACAGAGCTGTGCACCCAGTCCTTCTCCCTGCCACACACCTGTCCTTCTTCTATGGAATCTTCCAGCACTGTGGTAAGAAGAGGATAACTGATATTTGAGAAGTTACAAGGTGAAGGGAGGGGGGCAGATGGTGGCACACCTGGTCGTGTGCACACATTACAGTGCACAAAGACCCGGGTTCAAGCCCCCAGAGCCCAGCTGTAGGAGGGAAGCTTGACATGTGGTGAAGTGGCACAACAAGGGCCCCTCCTCCTCTCTCTTCCTCTGCCTATCTTCCCCTTTTCTCTCTATTTCTCTCGGTCTCTAACCAAAGTAAATAAATGCAATTAATCAGTTGATTAATTTTAGACATTTTTAAAGATCTTTAATTTTAAAAATTACTATGGATAGAGATAGACAGAAATTGAGAGGGAGACAGAGAGATAGATAAGACACCTACAGACCTGCTTCACTACTCATGAAACTTCCCCCCTGCAGGTGGAAACCAGGAGCTTGAACCTAGGTCCTTGCACACTGTAATGTGTGCAGTTAACCAGGTGCACCACCACCTGGCCCCCTTAGTTAATTAATTTAAATAAATGTGGGTCTGGAGAGAGACAGGATAATGGTTATGCAAAAATAAATCCAAGTAAAGTACGAGTTAAAAGAAAGATAACAGAGGGGGCCAGGTGGTGGAACACCTAGTTAAGTACACACACTACAGTGCGCAGGGACCCAGGTTCAAGCCCCTGGTCATCACCTGCAGGGAGAAAGCATCACGAGTGGTGAAGCAGGGCCGTAGGTGTCTCTCTCCTTCTCTATCTCCTCCTCCCCTCTCAATTTCTGTCTCTATCCAATAATAAAATAAAATAAAAATATTTTTATTTTATTAAATAAAAATATTAAATTAAATATTATTATTAAATATTAAAATTAAATAATATTATTTAATATTATTAAAATATTAAAATTAAATATTATTATTATTATTTTTAACCAGAGCACTGTTAAGCTCTGGCTTATGGTGGTGCGAGGGATTGAACCTGAGACTTTGGAGCCTCAGGCCTGAGAGTCTGTTTGCATAACCATTATGCTATCTACCCTCTGCCCAGTATTTTAAAAAAATAAGTGAGAAGGGGGCCGGGCAGTAGCACAGTGGGTTAAGTGCACATGGCGCAAAGCACAAGGACCAGTTTAAGGATCCTGGTTTGAGCCCTTGGCTCCCCACCTGCAGGGCTGGGGGGCGTCGCTTCACAGCCAGTGAAGCGGGTCTTCAGGTGTCTGTCTTTCTCTCTCCCCCTCTCTGTCTCCCCTCCTCTCTCGATTTCTCTCTGTCCTATCCAACAACAGCAGCAATGACAACAATAATAATGACAACAATAAGGGTAACAACAAGGGCAACAAAATGGGAAAAATGGCCTTTATAGTGCAGGCACTGAGCCCCAGCAATAATCCTGGAGGAAAAAAAAAAGTGAGAAAATGGAGGCTCAGAGAGGTAGAGTGGTTTTCCTAGTGAGATGACAGTCAGCGGACCTGAATCAGGGCTGAGCTGACCCCCACAGCCATGGGGGGGAGAGCAATAGCAGTCGTGACAGGCTGTACAGGTCCATCTTTGCCCCCTCTCCCCCTGCACCCTCCATGACCCATGCACCTTGTAGGACAGACTTTGGGGCTTGAGGCTCCCTCACACTAACAGCTTCCAGCTGCCATGACAAGCGAGGAGGAGGATTACAATGACCTTCTGGGTAGGACCCAGAATCAGAGACTGCGCTGAGCCATGGAGACCTCCCAGAAGCAAGAGTTTCCACAGCTGAAAAGCTCTTGCCTGAGGCTGGAGCGGCAGAATTTCATTAGTCCTGTTTGGTTTCCTTGGGGTGCAGTTCTGATCCCCAAGACTGAAACCCAGGGAAGCCAGCTTTCATGTAGAATCAATCCTACCAGGCCCTGCTGGTCCTTGACCCAAGGAAATTCCCTGACACGAGGTGGTGGTGGTGGGGAGGGGGGAAGCATCTGCTTGAAGTGCCTGAGAGGAAAATTCTTCTCAGTCTGCCAAATATGCATGATTATTTCCGCCGCCTCAGCCAGGACCTCTGCCCTGCCTTGGCCTTGAACCTCACAGTGCTGGATGACCTCCATTCTGTTCACGTGGGAAGAGAAGTGGAGCCTCCTTGGGGGAGTCAGCTCAGCCTCTCGCCTATACTGCCTCCCGGCTCCAGATGGGGACAGTTATTGCACCAGACCAGGGCTCATGAGTGGTGGGATGGAACAGCTGTGGTGGGCCGGTGACCCAGATTTCATTTCCTGTCCTGCTTCTCTCTATTCCCAAATATCAACTGAAGCTGGACCCTGTCCTCAGGTCAAAAGGGGAACAGGCTTGAACTTCACTGTGGCTTTAAATGGGATATTCACTAAGTCCACTTGGTTCCATCTGGGGTACAAAACTATGTCTTTTCTTACTGGAATAACCATGAGCTAGTCCAGACACCCACTTTCCATCTGATTCAGGAAGAAGCTGAGCTCCAGGACAGACCAAAACTACAAAATAGTGAGTTAGCAGCAGAGGGATCTGACTGTAGGTTCTCCAAATATTCTCAATAAATGAATGAAGGAAGAATGAATGGAGGGCTGGCAAAATAGCTCACTTGGATAGTGTGCTGCTTTGCCATAATGTGTATAATCCAAGTTCGGGCCCAGCCCATACCACATGGAAGGAAGCCTCAGTGCAGTGGTCTCTTTCACTCCCTGCCTCTCTGCTTTCTCTGTCTCTACCTAAAAAAGAAATAATAATGAATATATTTTTTAAAAATTAAGAATGAATAGAGGGGGCTGGGTGGTTGAGTGCACATGTTACAATGTACAAGGACCTGGGTTCAAGCCTCCCAGTCCCCACCTGCAGGGGAAAGGCTTCACAAGTAGTGTAGCAGGGCTGCAAGTGTCTCTCTGTCTCTCTCCCTCTCTATCACTCCCTTCCTTCCCAATTTCTGGCTGTCTCTATCCAATAAATAAATAATGATAATAATTTTTTTTTTTTAAGAATGAATCGAGTGCCTGAAGCCACAGGCTTTGGGTGTGAGATCACTTCCTTTCCTCCTGTCTCTTCTTTTCTCAAAAGCTTTCCCATTTACTTTCCTTCTCCCTCAATTTTCTCCTTCTCCTTCTTCCTTCTTCTCCTCCTCCCCCTCCCCTTCCTCCTCCTCCTCCTCAAAAGCTTTCCCATTTACTTTTCCTTCTCCCTCAATTTTCTCCTTCTTCTTCCTTCTCCTCCTCCTTCCTCTCCTCCTCCTTCCTCCTCCTCCTCCCTCCTCTTCCTCCTCCCTCCTCCTCCTCCTCCCCTATCTCCTCCTCCTTCTTCTTTTCCAGAGCACTGCTCAGCTCTGGCTTATGGTGGTGTGTGGAATTGAACTTGGGACCTTGGAGCCTCAGGCTAGACAGTCTCTTTGTATAACCATTATCCTTCTATCTACCCGCACCCAATTTTCTTCTTTCTTTTCCTTTTCTGTGGTCCCTTTCAAGACCATGGTAAGGCAAGGCTAGCTGACAACAGAGAAGTCAGGAAATGGAGGCCCAGACAGGTAAAGTGACTTGCCTGAGGTCACACCACTGAGGAGTGACAGAGCAGGTGGACCTAAGTCAGGGCAGAGCTGTCCCCACAGCCATGAGAGGGACAGCAATAGGAGGTGTGGCAGCCTACACAGGTCCATCTTCCATCCCCTACAGGGGCTCCAGCTTACCACCTCCCTCCTCTGTGACCCCTAACCCACCCATGCACCTGCCAGCATGGGCTTTACAACCTGAGGCTCTCTCACACCTGCCCCTCACAGTTGCCAAGAGAGAGTGGGAAACTCGTTCAGAACCTGTATGCCTCCTTTCAACGCAGGAGAGACATGAGGACAGAGATTCTGAGTGACTCAACACATGCTCTTGGATTTCATCTTTAAATAGTCCTCTAACACAGAGGACTCCGGGAAGAAGAAAGAGTCAGCTCAAGGGACGGGAGCCCAGCTTTCTCCAGGAAGAAGGGGGAGGGTCAATTAGGTGGCAAAATAAGAGAAAGAACCAACTGGAATGTGGCAGAAGCCTGTGGACCTAACTAAGCCCTGCCTTCTCCAGGGCCCACATCTTCCCTAGGAGGAGTCTCCATCCCAGAGTGAATCTTTATTCTGCCTCCAGGATCTCTTCCTTGCAACTAACCCTTTTTTTCCCTAAAGACATTTTCAGGGGTGAGAATGTTTTGTTCCCTGCAGGATATACCTGGGAACTGCCTTTTGGTCACAAACGCAATTTATGGTTCCTGTTCTCAAGTGAAATGCCTCCTCCCCCCCCCCTTGTTCTTCCCTCTCCTCCTCCTTCTTTTAGAGATGGGGGGGTGGCGGGGGAGAGGAAGGGGGAGAAAGTACACAGTGGAAGAGATCACCAACACCAAAGCTTCTTTCCATGCAGGTGGGGGCCAGGCTCAAACCTGGGTTGCACGCATGCTAACACAGCGCACTATCCAGGAGAGCTATTTCTCTAGCCTAAAATGCCTTCTTGAGCTGTTATAGCCTGGTTGGCATTCTGTCAACAGGAGTGAGATGGAATAGACAGGTGTCGGAGAAAATGGTTATCACATGTGACAACAGCTGAGAAGCGGGATGATGTCATACGAACGGGGGCAGCACAGATGATAGAAGCATGCTATCTAGAGATAGCTTGGGTGGCAGAAATGAGGGGTCTGCTGAAGGAGCTGGTGATTGAGTGGAGGAGGGGTAAGAATGGCTTCCGGGGGGCAGGTGTTGGCACACCTGGTTGAGTGTACACATTACCATGTGCAAGGACCTGGTTTGAGCCCCCACTCTCCCCTGTAAGGAAGAAGCTTTGAAAGCAGTGAAGCAGTACTGTAGGTGTCTCCCTCTCTAACTCTCCCTTCCCTGTCTAGTTATCACTGTCTTTATTCAATAAATAAATAAAGTATTTAAAATTAAAATTAAATTAATACAGAATGGCTCCCAAGTTCCTGGCACCACTGGCCTGATGGGAACAGAGTCATAGATTGGGGGCGTCTAGGGAACAGAATGCTCGCTTCAGATGAGTTACATTCCCAGGAGAGAGGCTATGGAGGCAGCTAGATTTTGGCAGCACGACAACCACCGTGATGATCAGATGCGATCTGTGTTCCTATTTTTGTGTTGCCATGTGATTCCCCACTAGACAGTGCCCTTCCAGGGCAGAG
This sequence comes from Erinaceus europaeus, assembly GCF_950295315.1. Classification (NCBI taxonomy): domain Eukaryota; kingdom Metazoa; phylum Chordata; class Mammalia; order Eulipotyphla; family Erinaceidae; genus Erinaceus; species Erinaceus europaeus. The sequence continues at coordinate 17,790,568 of NC_080178.1, forward strand.
GTTGAACCTGGATTTGCTCCTAACCCTGAACTCAGTGTATTATCCAGCACTGGCCCTGGGAGCGGGAAGTGGGGGGAGGGTTCAGTACATATCTGCCCAGTAAACAACTGGGCAGACAGAGGCCACTGGGTGTGCAGAGGGAGCTGGGGAATCAAGGATGGACAGGGTCCAAGCTGCCCCCCTGAGAAACTTGGCCCATGGCCTCCAGCTTCCCATCTCTAACTGTGGCCTTCATCCCTTGTGGTTCCACTTCCTGTCAGGAAGCGGAGTCCCTGGGCACCAGCCATTAACCAGAAACATCTCTCACAGAGGAGCTATGCTTGAGTTCTCAAAACACTTTGCCTTCCATTATCTTTGGCACTGCCCTGGGAGGTGGGTCGAAGTGGTGCTCGAAGGGAGGCTGGACAGCATCCTCTATCTTCCACCTAAGGAAGATGGGTCCTGAAATTGGGGCAGCTTGGAACATTCCTACTCATGACCACAGAATGTGAGCTCAGATCTACAGGGATGAAGAGATCACATAAGCTCCTAAGATGAATATAAGCCCCAGATCACATCAAATCAATGAGGTTTACAGTCAACAATATTTATGCACCTTTCCTATATTTGGGAGCTACTTTCTTCCCTGATGCAGCCTTCTGGTCCTTTTTCCAGCCATGACATCATCTCCCCAGACAATAAAGTGGATCTACCTGCATATAAGATGTCAGGCTTGGGAAAAAAAAAAAAACAGCCAAGAAACTAGTATAGTCATGGGCCCTTTGGAATATAACTAAAAAGGCCTACTAACTATCTACAAAATGGAGACCCCCAAATCTTCATCTGCAATATTCTAGCCTTTAGGTTCATGATTAGTCAACAATTTGTTTGGCTTTATATGTTAACTCTTCTTTCAGCTACCAGGTCCCAGATGCTACCATGATGCCAACCAGACTTCCCTGGGCAGATGACCTCACCAATGTGTCCTGGAGCCCCACATCCCCAGAGCCCCACCCCACTAGGGAAAGAGAGAGGCAGACTGGGAGTATGGACCAACCAGTCAACACCCATGTTCAGTGGGGAAGCAATTACAGAAGCCAGACCTTCCACCTTCTGCACCCCACAATGACCCTGAGTTCACACTCTCAGAGGGATAAAGAATAGGAAAGTTGTAAGGAGAGGGGATGGGACATGGAGTTCTGGTGGTGGGACTTGTGTGGAGTTGTACCCCTCTTATCCTATGGTTTTTGTCAGTGTTTCCACTTTATAAATAATTTTTTTTAAAAGTGGTACTCCCGGCAGGAGGGAGGGGAGAAGCAACCAGGGTGCTGTTTGCACAGCTGAGGTCAGGAACACCGGTGTTCTGTCTCCCTGCTTCCCCAAGAATTCTGGGGAAATCGGCGAGTGTCGGCATGCCAAGAACACTGCACTTAACACAGAGTAGCTGAGAACACCTAGAAAGAAGGAGTGTTACAGGCTGGGTGGTGGTGCACCTGATTACTAGGACCTGGGTTTGACTTCCTGTTCCCCACCTGCAGTGGGGAAGCTTCATGAGCAGTGAAACAGGTCTGCAGGTGTCTCTGTCTCCCTCTCCCTCAATTTCTCCCTCCCCTCTCAATTACTATGTGTTCTATCTAATAAAAATAAAAAGAAAGACAAAAAAAAAAAAAAAGAAACGAAAAACGGCCACCAGGAACAGTGGATTTGTAGTGCTGACACCAGGCCCCATCGATAAACTGGGGGCAGAAAAAAAAAAAAGGAATGCTGATAGTGGCATTACAGCCTTGGAACATTGGGACATCTTCCAAAGGGGGGGGGGGGTAAGATGAGGAGGACCCTGGTTATAGAGGGCAGAACTTGGAGTGTCAGAGCTCTCCACACAGCCCACCATCACTGTAGAATAGGATGGGGGGGGGGTCAGACTCTCTCCATATTGTTCCATGTTCCAGAGTTCCTGCTACTTGACAACCATCCTCACTAACTCCAGAAGAAGGCTCCTTGCAGGAAGTTGAGAAACAGCTGGTGAACTGGGTTAAATGAACATAGCACTAAGTGCAAGAACCTGCACGAGGATCTGGGTTTGAACCCCGCTCCCCACCTGCAGGGGGGACGCTTCACAAGCAGTGAAGCAGATCAGCAGGTGTCTGTCTCTCTCTACCTCCTGTTCCCCAATCAATTTCTTTCTGTCCTACCCAATAAAATGGGGGGCACCAGAAGCAGTGGATTCACAGTGCTGGCACTGAGCCCCATCAGTAACACTGAAGGCAAAAGAAGGAGGAGGAGAGAAGTCTCTTTTTTTTATATATTTTCCACATTATTTGGGGTTTAATGGATTTTAGCATAGTTGTTGACACATAAATGCAATACCTCATCTCCCTATGATAGAAGTCTGAAGAAAACTTTTTTCCCTAGTCTAGATCCTTTCACATCATCATGCCCTAGGACACCATCCCTTCCTGTCCATCCCCAGAATCCTTGGCTTTGATGTAGTATACCACACCCAGTCCAAGTTTCACTGTATGTTTTTCCTTACTGTCCTCACTTCTTATTGTCCACCTTTGAGTGAGGTCATACAGTATTTGTCCTTCACCTTCTGATTTATCTCACCCAACAAGATACATTTGAGGTCTGTCCTAGATATGGCAAAGCAGATGACTTCATCGTCTTAACGGCTACATAGTAGTCTATTGTGAATATATACCATAACTTCCTTAGCCATTCACCTGTTGTTAGGCATCTGGGCTGCTTCCAAGTTTGGCTAAAACAAACTGTGCTGTTGTGAACATAGATGTGCACAGGTCTCTTGGGGTAGGTGACTTTGTTTCCTTTGAATAGATCCCCAGGAGAGGAATTGCTGGGTCATAGGGTAAGTCTATTTCTAGTGTTCTGATGAGTTTCCAGATTTCCACAACTCCCCCCACCACACACACACACAGGAATCAAAGAAATTTACATTCCCACCAGGAACTCTCCTATGTTGCTGGTGGGAAAACCTTCTTACTTAGCCTAGGCCTCCATTTCCCCATCTGATAAATGGAGAGTTAGATGGAATCAGACATGTCCCTACAGTCCTCCTAGACACTGATTCAAAGGTTCTTAGACCCTGGCTCTGGGATTCCTCCAGCAAGGTTGACAGGCTCCCCCTCTCTCCCATAGCACCTGCCCAGGGCCCCTACTCTGGTAATCACAGGAACCCCTGGCAATTTCCCAGCAGCCTCTGCTCAGTCCAGCAGGCACAGGACACCTGCTCTCTATGTCTACATCCTGTGGGCCACCAGGGCTTGGCACCGCTCCCTCTGTTGGGCAAAGCTGTAACAGGAAAGGGACAGGACCTGACCTCTGCTTGGAAAGCCAGTTGTGCAACCCAGCCCTGTGAGGGGAGGCACAGGGCCTCTGGGAAGGAGGCCTGAAGAAGCCAGCGCCTTCTTTGAAATGAATATCTTGGCAAGGCCCACAGAGAAATGTCCTGCTGGCCACCGTTCACTCTAGGTCACGGCTCATTTATTCAGAGCTCAGCGGCAATGTCCCTGTCTCGGCAGCCTGCAAAGCCTTGCTAGGGCACTGTCAAGTGCACTGAATACCACAGAAGTAGCAGGGAGCCCCCCTCCCCTTCTGGCTTCCCCACACCCATGTCTTTTGGCTTTGCTCAGAGGCAGGCTAGATATGCAGGCAATTTACCTGGACATTCTCTCTCAGGATCAGCAAGTAACAGGTTCTCAGTCAGTCACCAGGGAAAAAAATCCCTTTGTCTCTAGTCTAATAAATACAGCAGATAATGTTGTTTGGGGGCTTATAGGAGGCAGAGGTGGAGGGGAGCTTTTAATGGCTTAGCTATAGTGAATTTTTTAAACTAAGATAAAGTGGTTCTAGTGATCACGAACTATTTGCAGACTCTGGAGTAAGTGCAGAATAATAGCATGTGTACTGGACATCTTCCAAAGATTCGAAAGAAAACTTAGGATTTTTTTTAAGATTGAATTACTAGGGGGGGAAGCACACAATACTATTAAGCTCAAGGACCTGCTTAAGGATCCGAGTTCAAGCCCCCATTCCCCACCTGTAGGAAAGAAGCTTCACAAGCAGTGAAGAAGGTCTGCAGGCATCTATCTTTGTCCTATCCAATAAAAAAAAAGAAAGAAAAATAGCTGCAGGCAAAAAAGAAGAAGAAGAAGAAGAAGACTGATAGACTGATTTACTATGAAAGAGAGAAAGACTAAGAAGTGGGCATGGGTAGATAATGGTTATGCAAAGAAACTCTCATACCTGAGGCTCTGAAGTCCCAGGTTCAACCCCCCACACCACCATAAGCCAAAGCTGAGCAGTGCTCTGGTGTATCTCACTGTGTCTTTCTTTTTTTTTTTAAATTTTTTAATATTTATTTTATTTATTTATTCCCTTTTGTTGCCCTTGTTGTTTTATTATTGTAGTTATTATTGTTGTTGTCGTTGTTGGATAGGACAGAGAGAAATGGAGAGAGGAGGGGAAGACAGAGAGGAGGAGAGAAAGATAGACACCTGCAGACCTGCTTCACCGCCTGTGAAGCGACTCCCCTGCAGGTGGGGAGCTGGGGTTCGAACTGGGATCCTTATGCTGGTCCTTGTGCTTTGCGCCACCTGCGCTTAGCCTGCTGCACTACAGCCCGACTCCCATCTCACTGTGTCTTTCTATCTCTGCATCTCTCTAAAAAATATAAATAAATAAAATACTTAAGAAAGAAAGGAAGGAAGGAAGGAAGGAAGGAAGGAAGGAAGGAAGGAAGGAAGGAAGGAAGGAAGAGAGAAAGAGTAAGAGGAGAGAGAGCATGTAATATTGGAGCACTGCTCAGCTCTGGTATAAGGTGGTGCAGGGGGTTGAACCAGCAGTTTCTAGGACCTCAGACATGGCACAAGTTGTGCTCTAATGGACTAAGCTCTCTCCCCAGTCCCAGAAATGAGAATTCTGTGCACATTTTCTGTTCTTTTCAGACATCTTTGAAGGGCAAATTAAAAAAGAAAGCAAAATCACTTGTTGACTTCAGGTTATTAAGGTTACCTATCTCTTCTTGAATCTACTTTTAAAAAACAATTTGTCATTCAGGCCAGGGAGATAACTCAGTGGCAGAGCACAGGATTTGTAAACCCTAAAGACTCAGGTTCAATCCCTGGCATCACATATCCCTGACCTAGGCAGTGCTCATTTCTTCTCCTTCTTCCTATTGTTGGTGTTGTTGTTATAATAATAATAACAACTATTATTATTATTATTATTATCCCTCTTCTTCTCCTTCTCCTCCTTCCCCTTCTTCTTCTACTCTTTCTCTCTCATAAAAGTATTCAATTAATGAACTCTTAAAAATAAATGCATACACTCTCCACATATGTTGGCATAACCTCTTCAATGCCTGCAGGCCCTTGGACTGTGCCCACACCTTCTTTCTTGATGTTGGCAATTTATGTTCTTGTTTCTTGTCAGTTCCCCAGATGAGGAAATGGACGTGTCCACAGTTAGCAGCTGAAGAGTTAGAATCCAAGCCAGGGCTGTCTGCCCCTCCCTTCCTCCCACCGGGGCCCCTGGTGAGTATTTTTAACAATGTTTAATGGGTGACTCAGACAAGTGACCCAGACTTAATATCTTGATCTCTCCATATGTTCTTTAAAAAGTCACCCTTGGTTTCAACCAAGGATAATATATCCTGCTAGACTTTCATTCAAACTAGATGGAGGGATCAAAACCTTCTTAGACAAACAACAGTTAAAGGAGGAAACCATCACCAAGCTGGCCCTGAAAGAGGTTCTAAAAGACCTCTTATAAACAACAACATCACTATAATACTTGCAATATATCAGAGCAAACAAAATTTTTTTTTGAACAGTGGCACTACAATACATTAAATCCATAATATCAATGAGCGTAAATGGCTTAAACTCACCCATCAAAAGGCACAGGGTGGGGGGATGGATCAGAAAACATAACCCAAACATATGCTGCTTGCAAGAATCCCATCTGTCACAACAAGATAAACACAGACTTAAAGTGAAAGGATGGAAAACTATCATATAGGCTAACGGACCACAAAAAAGGGCAGGAACAGCCATTCTCATCTCAGACACGATAGATTTTAAATTAAATAAAGTAATAAAAGATAGGCAAGGACATTACATAATGATTAGAGGATCAATCAGCCAAGAAGTCTTAACAATTATTAATATCTATGCACCCAATGAGGGACCATCTAAATACATTAAGCACCTACTGAAAGAATTTCAAAAATACATCAATAGTAATACAATAATAGTGGGAGACTTCAATACCCCACTCTCACACTTAGACAGATCAACAAAGCAGAGAACCAATAAATATACAAGAGAATTGAATGAAGAGATTGACAGACTAGACCTCTTGGACATTTTCAGAGTCCTTCACCCCAAAAAACTGGAATACACCTTCTTTTCAAATCCACATAACACATACTCAAGGATAGACCACATGTTAGGCCACAAAGACAGCATCAGTAAATTCAAGAGCATTGAAATCATCCCAAGTATCTTCTCAGACCACAGTGGAGTAAAACTAACATTTAACAACAAACAGAAAATTATTAAAAGTCACAGAATTTGGAAACTAAACAACATACTCCTTAAGAACCACTGGGTCAGAGACTCACTCAAGCAGGAAATTCAAATGTTCCTCGAAACAAATGAAAATGAAGACACAACCTATCAAAATATTTGGGACACAGCTAAAGCAGTACTGAGAGGGAAACTTATAGCCATACAATCACATATTAAACACCAAGAAGAAGCTCAAATGAACGACCTTACTGCACACCTCAAGGACTTAGAGGAAGAGGAACAAAGGAACCCTAAAGCAACCAGAAGGACAGAAATCACTAAAGTTAGAGCAGAAATAAACAACATCGAAAATAAAAGAACCATACAAAAGATCAATGAAGCCAAATGTTGGTTCTTTGAAAGATTAAACAAAATTGACAAACTCCTAGCCAGACTCACCAAACAAAAAAGAGAGAAGACTCAAATTAATAGAATTGTATACGATGGAGGATATATCACAAGTGACACCACAGAAATCCAGAGAATCCTGCGAAACTTCTATAAAGAACTATACGCCACCAAGCTAGAGAATCTGGAAGAAATGGAACAATTCCTAGAAGCATATGCCCTTCCAAAACTGAACCAAGAAGAACTACAAAATCTAAATGCACCAATCACAGACAAAGAAATTGAAACCGTTATTAAGAATCTCCCCAACAACAAAAGTCCTGGACCAGATGGCTTCACAAACGAATTCTACAAAACTTTCAGGAAACAGTTAGTACCCATACTTCTTAAGCTTTTCCATAAGATTGAAGAAACAGGAATACTCCCTTCCACCTTCTATGAAGCCAACATCACCCTGATACCAAAAGCTGATAGGGACAGAACAAAAAAGGAAAACTACAGGCCAATATCGCTGATGAACATAGATGCCAAAATATTAAACAAGATCTTGGCCAACCGGATACAGCAACATATCAAAAAGATTGTTCATCACAACCAAGTGGGATTCATCCCAGGAATGCAAGGCTGGTTCAACATCCATAAGTCAATCAATGTCATTCACCACATCAATAAAAACAAAGCCAAAAACCACATGATTATCTCAATAGATGCAGAGAAAGCCTTTGACAAAATCCAACACCCATTCATGCTCAAAACTCTACAAAAAATGGGAATAGATGGGAAATTCCTCAAGATAGTGGAGTCTATATAGAGCAAACCTACAGCCAACATCATACTTAATGGACAGAAGCTGAAAGCATTCCCCCTCAGATCGGGGACTAGACAGGGCTGTCCACTGTCACCGTTACTCTTCAACATAGTATTGGAAGTTCTTGCCATAGCAATCAGGCAAGAGAAAGAAATCAAAGGAATACAGATTGGAAGGGAAGAAATCAAGCTCTCACTATTTGCAGATGATATGATAGTATACATAGAAAAACCTAAAGAATCCAGCAGAAAATTACTGGAAGTTATTAGGCAATATAGCAAGGTATCAGGCTACAAAATCAATGTACAGAAATCAGTGGCATTTCTTTATGCAAACACTAAATCTGAAGAAGACGACATCCAGATATCACTCCCATTTACTGTTTCAGCAAAATCAATCAAATACCTAGGAATAAAGTTGACCAAAGAAGTGAAAGACTTGTATGCTGGAAACTATGAGTCGCTACTCAAGGAAATAGAAACTGATACCAAGAAATGGAAAGATATCCCATGCTCATGGATTGGAAGAATAAATATCATCAAAATGAATATTCTCCCCAGAGCCATATACAAATTTAATGCAATATCCATCCAAGTTCCATCAAGCTTCTTTAAGAGAATAGAACAAACACTACAGTCATTTATCTGGAACCTGAAAACACCTAGAATTGCCAAAACCATCTTGAGGAAAAGAAACAGAAATGGAGGCATCACACTCCCAGACCTTAAACTATATTATAAAGCCATCATCATCAAAACAGCATGGTACTGGAACAAAAATAGGCACACAGACCAGTGGAACAGAATTGAAAGCCCAGAAATAAATCCCCACATCTATGGACATCTAATCTTTGATAAGGGGGCCAAAGGATTAAATGGAAAAAGGAGGCTCTCTTCAATAAATGGTGGTGGGAAAACTGGGTTGAAACATGCAGAAGAATGAAATTGAACCACTTTATCTCACCAGAAACAAAAATCAACTCCAAATGGATCAAAGACCTAGATGTCAGACCAGAAACAATCAAATACTTAAGAGGAAAACATTGGTAAAACAGTTTCCCACCTACACCTCAAGGACATCTTTGATGAATCAAACCCAATTGCAAGGAAGACTAAAGCAGAAACAAACCAATGGGACTACATCAAATTGAAAAGCTTCTGCACATCCAAAGAAACTATTAAACAAACAAAGAGACCCCTCACAGAACAGGAGAAGATCTTCACATGCCATACATCAGACAAGAAACTTATCACCAAAATATATAAAGAGCTCGGCAAACTTAGCACCAAAAAAGCAAATGACCCCATCCAAAAATGGGCAGAGGATATGAACAAAACATTCACCTCAGAGGAGATCCAAAAGGCTAACAAACATATGAAAAACTGCTCCAGGTCACTGATTGTCAGAGAAATGCAAATTAAGACAACATTGAGATACCACCTCACTCCTGTAAGAATGGCATACATCAAAAAGGACAGCAGCAACAAATGCTGGAGAGGCTGTGGGGACAGAGAAACCCTTCTGCACTGCTGGTGGGAATTAAATTGGTACAGCCTCTGTGGAGAGCAGTCTGGAAAACTCTCAGAAGGCTAGACATGGACCTTCCATATGACCCAGTAAGTCCTCTCCTGGGGTTATACCCCAAGGACTCCATAACACCCAACCAAAAAGAGGTGTGTACTCCTATGTTCATAGCAGCACAATTCATAATAGCTAAAACCTGGAAGCAACCCAGGTGCCCAACAACAGATGAGTGGCTGAGAAAGCTGTGGTATATATACACAATGGAATACTATGCAGCTATCAAGAACAATGAACCCACCTTGGAACCCACCCATCTTGGACAGAGCTAGAAGGAATTATGTTAAGTGAGCTAAGTCAGAAAGATAAAGATGAGTATGGGATGATCCCACTCATCAACAGAAGCTGAGTAAGAAGATCTGAAAGGGAAGCTAAAAGCAGGACCTGATCAAATTGTAAGTAGGGCACCAAAGTAAAAACCCTGTGGTGAGGGGTAGACATGCAGCTTCCTGGGACAGTGGGGGGTGGGAGTGGGTGGGAGGGATGGGTCACAGTCTTTTGGTGGTGGGAATGGTGTTTATGTACACTCCTAGTAAAATGTAGACATATAAATCAGTAGTTAATTAATATGAGAGGGGGAAAATCAATTGTATGTCTCAAAGTTTTTCAAAACACAAACTGAATCTTTTTTAATATATAGGCTGTGTATCTGATATGTGGACGCTCTCAAAAGCCTAGACCAAGTAGATAAGAAGCAACCAATAGCACAGCTATATACAAGATACTGGGTACTGTACAGCAAACCCTAACAAAAGGACTTTTCAAAGTTAACCCAATTACCAAATAATGTCATGATAACATTAACTATCGATTGTCTTTTTGAACCCTAAGACAGCAGGAACCTCACATCCCCACTATAGAGCCCCTACTTCCCCCAGTCCTGGAACCCTTGGATAGGGCCCACTTTCCCGTATGCCTCTCCCAATCCATATCAAATAATACTGCATCCGCCGATCACAACCTAACCAACGCAACGATTGCCACCTCAACATGCTTCAGCTCAGACTGTGTCCAGAGACTTCACGTGTGGAATGACAACCCTTCAGCTTCATTACTCGGGTGAGACCTTTCCTTTCATAGTACACTCTAATTTCATCTCAGGTGGTTCACTTTCTAACAAAGTCCCAAAACTTAGATATACACCAGTTTCTGTGAGAGAGAGCATATGTTCACACATATCCATAAACTAGTGCAAAATATATACCTGAAAGCAGAAGTACACTAGAGTTTGCAGTGAGTACCCCTCTAACACTTCCTCTCCACTATTCCAAGCTTTGGGTCCATGATTGCTCAACAATTTGTTTGGCTTCGTATCTTAACTCTCTTTTCAGTCACCAGGTTCCAGATGCCATCAGGATGCCAGCCAGGCTTCCCTGGATTGAAGACCCCACCAATGTGTCCTGGAGCTCAGCTTCCCCAGAGACCCACCCTACTAGGGAAAGAGAGAGGCAGACTGGGAGTATGGACCGACCAGTCAACGCCCATGTTCAGCGGGGAAGCAATTACAGAAGCCAGACCTTCTACCTTCTGCATCCCACAATGACCCTGGGTCCATGCTCCCAGAGGGATAGAGAATGGGAAAGCTATCAGGGGAGGGGATGGGATATGGAGATTGGGTGGTGGGAATTGTGTGGAGTTGTACCCCTTGTACCCTGTGGTTTTGTTAATTAATCCTTTCTTAAATAAAAAAAAAAGTCACCCTTGTCCCCTTGTGACCTGTGTCCAGCAGTATTTCCAGTGCCTCCACTCCCTCCTGGCAACCCAAACATCCAGTCCCTTCCCACACCTGCTCTCCCTCCACAAAGGTCCCCACCCTTCCTCTCCTCTTCTCAGAGCTGCCTCTCTGCCTTCTGAAATGGCCCCCTAGCCAGTCACTGTTTCCTATGCTTTTCTTCTTCACTCCCCTGACCAACACCCAAGGGCATCCTGTAGTTATCTGGTGACGCATGGCCTGTCTCACCACCACCCCCATACTTCCACACACATACACACACTGGCCAGTGCATTCACAAACACTAGGACCACACCTGTGTACCAGGCACGTAGTAGGAGGTCAGGAGATATTTCTAAATGATGTTTACAGCCACACCACCCCAAACACACCTGATCTCATCTGATAGTTCTAAATGAATGAATGCTTCAAAGCAGTGGAATTTTTTGTGGGTTTGCTTCATGTAAATATTCTGTAATTCATACTTGGTCTCCTGCTTCTCTGTAAGTTATTCTAAATTATCGTGTTTTTCTTAGTGTATCTTTGTTCTAAGTGTGTGTGTGTATACATATACACATACACATACACATAAATATACATATATGAGAGACACACAGAGACAAAGAGACAGAACCCCTTCCCAGCACCTCACCCTTTCCTAATGCACCCAGAGGTCGACTGACTGGCAGATGACAGGGATAAAGACCTACCCCTCAATCCTCACTTGGGCCTGCAAGGTCACCCCACCCTCAGAGTGACCCACTGCTCCACCACCCACTCCTATTCCCTCCCCTTGGTTCCTAATTAGAGTGCTCCTTGATTGTGGCCTGATTACAGCTCTGCATGAGATCTCCTTCTCAGACTTGGGGCCTGGGGCAGCCTGATCCATATAGCTGACAGGCAGAGTCTCCATGGCCAACTTATTGGCTTTCTTTATTGGCATGCAAGTGTGTGTTTCTCACATTGGGATAGAATGCAGCACTATCTTCTGAGCAAGAGTCCTTAGCACTCAGACCTAGAGCTGACATGCATCTAGACTGGCGATTCAAGATACGTATCTTAGATGGAGAAGGTCTTGGGGTGGGGAAGGCTGGGATTGAGGATCCTGGGAAGATAAGGGGAAGGATAGAGTCACTGAGGGTGGTCATTCTGGATAAAGCTCAGCCTCTGTCACCCTATGGAGCAGGAAGGGGGTACTTTCGGAGCCCCCATGACCCCATGGCAGTCCCCCAGTGAGCTAAGCCTGAATATGTCACTATGTTTCCTCAGCAAATAGATTCTGACTTTTCAACTCTTTCAAGGTCACAAGGCCCAGCAGAGGGCCCTCTCCTTTGAGCTCTTCTGCAGGGATTTTGCTCTGAGTGGAGGTAGAAAAAGAACAGGATTTGGCATGGGAATGTTATGGAACTGTATACCCCTATTATTTTATAATTTTGTAAATCATTAATTTAAAAAATTAAAGAGACAGAACAGGAGGGTGTGTGGTTATGCAAAAAGACTCTCATGCCTGAAGCTCCAAAGTCTCAGGTTCACACCATAAATCAGAGCTGAGCAGTACTCTGGTAAAAGAAAGAAAGAAAGAAAGAAAGAAAGAAAGAAAGAAAGAAAGAAAGAAAGAAAGAAAGACAGGAGACTGTGAAGGTGCCTCCCACAGGGCAAGGAAAGCAGAAGAATATGGTAGAGAAAAAGCAGTCTGGTGTCCTCAAAACCTTGCCCCAACCAGGCAGTGGCACACCTGGTTGAGCACATGTCACAGTGCACCCAGACTTGAGTACAAGCCCTCAGCCCCTACCTGCAGTGGGGAAGCTTCACAAGTGGTGAAGCTGTGCTGCAGGTATCTCTCTTTCTCTCTCCCTCCCTTTCCCATGACCCTCTCGATTTCTCTCTGCCTCTATCCAATAAAAACATTTTTTTAAAACTTGCCCCATACGGCTGGCAGGCATAGTCTCCATGGCTACAACCCACTCTGCCAGGATATTCTGCCAAGACATCAAGACAGGGTCATGAGCAGAGGGTCCCCACACTCAGATTCTGGGCAGCAGAAAGCAAACTTCTGAAAGCGGAAGTCCTTGCTGGGTAATCACCATGGAAGCTGGAATGGGCGGCAGAAAGGAAAAATCAGCTAGTTCAGGAGAGACCATATAAATCACTGCCTTTGGAGAAAGGGATTTTTTTTTTTTTTTGTCTCCAGGGTTATTGCTGGGGCTCAGTGCCTTCACTATAAATCCACTGCTCCTGGAGGTCATTTTTTTTCCCTTTTGTTGCCCTTGTTGTTTATTGTTGCTGTTGTTATTGTTGTTGTTACTGCTGTCGTTGTTGGATAGGACAGAGATAAATGGAGAGAGGAGGGGAAGTCACAGAGGGGGAGAGAAAGACAGACACCTGCAGACCTGCTTCACCGCCTATGAAGCGACCACCCTACAGGTGGGGAGCAGGGAACTGGAACCAGGATCCTTACGCCAGCCCTTTTCACTTTGTGCCACCTGCACTTAACCCACTGCACAACCGCCTGGCCCCTGGGATTTTCTTTAATGTGCAAACATTAATCAAAAATGACCCTACAGAACAAAAAGGAAAAAGCTGTCTACGTAGCAGACCCTGCCTTCCACCCATATCCCGCACGCCCCAGCTTGCAGCTTCAGAGGCAAACACCTGTGGTTCGATTCCAGGGCTTCCTCCAGCCACAGGGGGAAAAAAAATACTCTTGACCCATTTGGGGCAGCTCAGAAGTGCCAGGGAGTTAACACCCTTTAGAAGCTGGCCTCCTGGAACTGACAAATAAACCCCAGCTTGTGGCCCCTCCTGCAGTTCTCCACGAAGACCCCACAAAGGACTGCTACATAGTGGTGACCGGCTGGTATTGGTCTCCTTCCTGCCCTGTCAGGCCTCCCACCCCTCATGTCTCCACTAAGCTGAAGCTCAAATCCTTGTCTCAGGGCTCACTTCTAGGGCAGCTGAGAACAACCACATAAACTGACATTCTGAAAAGGAGAGCAAGTGGTGGTGCCTGGAGTCAAACCCTCTCCTACAAGCTGACCTGAACCTCTGAGCCTTGATTTCTTCATTTTTTTAAATGGGGGTGACAGCAATAGTACCTGCCTCAATAGTTTGTTGTAAGGATTGAAGGAGGTAATGCAAGGAAAGCAATTTTCACAGTATCTGCTGCTTTGTTGATATGCAAAAACTACTGGCTATTACCACAAGCTGCCATAGCACTGAGAGCCGAGAGACAGTACCACAAATGACAAGCAAAGGACTATTTTCTCTAACATACGAAGACCTCCTTAAAAACATTAACAAAAAGACTAGGTAGAAGCAACAAATGCTGGAGAGGCCGTGGGGTCAAAGGAACCCTCCTGCGCTGCTGGTGGGAATGTCAATTAGTCCAACCCTATGGAAAGCAGTCTGGAGAACTCTCAGAAGGCTAGAAGTGGACCTACCCATGGACCCTGCAATTCCTCTCCTATATGGGGATATATCCTAAGGAATCAAACACACCCAACCAAAATAATCTGTGTACACCTATGTTCATAGCAATGCAATTTGTAATAGCCAAAACCTGGAAGCAACCCAGGTGACCAACAACAGATGAGTGGCTGAGCAAGTTGTGTTCTATCTACACAATGGGAAATACTACTCAGCTATTAAAAATGGTGACTTCGCCTTTTTCCACCCCATCTTGGATGAAGCTTGAAGGAACGGTGTTAAGTGAGATTAGTCAGAAAGAGAAGGATGAATATGGGATGATCTCACTCACAGGTAGAAGTTGAAAAACAAGATCAGAAGGGAAAACACTAAGCAGAACTTGGACTGGAGTTGGTGTATTGCACTAATGTAAAAAACTCTGGGGTGGGGGGAGGGTTCAGGTCCTGGAACAGGATGGCAGAGGAGGACCTAGTGGGGGTTGTACTGTTATGTGGAAAACTGGGAAATGTTATGCATGTACAAACTATTGTATTTTACTGTTGATTATAAACCATTAATCCTCCAATAAAGAAATTAAAAACAAAAAGAAAAGAAAAAGACTAAACTACTCTGTAGGATAGAAGTAAAGAACATGGATAGGGAATTCATAGAAGAATAAAGGAAAGTTTCCAAGAACTAAAAAATATAAAAAAATACTAAAAGATATTCAACCTTGAGCCAGCAAGACGGCTCACCTGGATAGTTTACCTGCCTTGTTGTACATGCAATACAGGCTCGAGCCTGGACCCCACATCCCTGGAGGGAGCTTCGGTGCTTATAGTGTTCTTACCCTTTTCCCCACCCTACCCCATCTCTCTGTCTATCTGAAGAATTTGACCTGGAGTGAAGTCACAGTGATGACAAAAAAGAGAGAGAGAGAGAGAGAGATGGAGAGAGACAGAGAGATGGAGAGAGGCAGAGAAAGCAACACTTTTAAGAAACTGGTAACATCTCGTTATGGTAAACAGTGAGGAGAAGAAAAAAAAAACAAGTTGAGGAAAACAGAAATTGCTCCAATCTTGCTGTCAGAGAGTTTGGCAGTTCTTGTTCCAATTTCAAATTTACCAACCCCTTGTAAAAACTTCCACAGGAAGTTCACACTTGTGCAAAAAAAAAAAAAAGGCTCAGGTGCGAGAATATTCATGACAACATTATGGAGAGGAAAAAATAAATTCAGATCCAAATGATGGTGGATAGGAAATCAAATGAATAAAGTATGCCATTTCCAAGTGATAAATCCCAAGCAGTATTTACAGGGAACGAGAGATTTACATGCCCTGTCAAGATGTGATTTCTTATGAGGTAGGAGAGGAAGTTGCACAATGTCACCAGCAGCAGGATTCATCTTCTGACTAAATAATACTTTCTATATCATTATATATTCCTGTGATTGTATAGATATGTCTGGAAGTAGCATGTACTAAGTAATGGTGGCTATCTATTCCTGATGTCTGAGACCAAAGGGGTTTTGTACATCCGCTACATATGTCTGTACTGGTCGGATCTTTGTGCGTCTCTGGGGTGACTATAAATGGAGCAGCATGAATGGGGCTTACAAGTGTGAGACCAGGTTCAGTACTCATCACCACACACCTACCAGTGCTCATCTTAAAACTCATGATTATATTAAAGTTCACTCAATGTCACTGGATGAACAAATATTAAAATCAATAGCATATTAGAAACCATTACATAGGCAAATATTTAATTTTTTTTAAAAAAAGGCAAAAATATCATACCAAACCTTTGTCCCAGTTCTCTTAAACTAGTAAGACATGGTTTGAGAAACACCACGCCACCTCCTAGGACCACAGGCTGGGAATGAGTTGGCTAACCGTAGACACCAATGAGAGTCCCAGCCTCTCCTTGTAAGTGAAGAAAAACAGTACATGCATTGTAAGGCGAGGATATGAACGTCAAGGAAAAAGCTGGAAGAAGAAATACGTATCAGCAAGAGAGGTTCAGTGAGTGACATGTGTTTCTCTTTAGGGCACTGCAACGACCTCACACACACATGATTCCATGGCTCTGAGTTGACTTTTTTTCATTCAGAAAGAAAGAGCCAGACAGAGAGGGAGAGAGGCCATAGCACTGGACCTTCTCCCAGTTCCACTCTCAACTCCCCCTATGGTGCTGGGGCTCAAACCTGAGACACATGCCTGCCAAAGCAGCAGCCCCACGCCATTCTTGCCCTCCACCCCCATATTTCTCATACTTTCCACATTGAACAGATACTGAATTTTTTTTGGTCAACACAGGTCCTAGTTTATTTATTAATTTTTTATTGATTTAATAATGATTGGCTAAGCCGTGTCCTAGTGTTTCTCTATATCTTTCTCTCCTTATCTCTCTGATTAAGATAAATAAATGAAAATATTTTTAAAAAATAAAATTAAATAATGATTGACAAGACCATAGGATAAGAGGGGTACAGTTACCACCACCAGAGTTCCGTATTCCACCTCCTCCATTAGAAACTTCCCTGTTCTTTGTCCCTCTGGGAGTATGGACCCAGGATCATTATGTGGTGCTTTCTTATGCAATGTTGAGGCATGTACTTAGAGCCTTGCACATACACCATAATGCTGAGCAGCCTCTCCCAAGCCAATTCCTTTTTCATTTTTATGTAGAGAAGAGATAGGACAAAGCTTCTTCTGGTGCCATGCATGGTGTCCCTCTGTAGTGTTGGGCTCAAAGCCAGGGTCCCTGCATATATTAAGTTGCACCCTCCACCAATGAACCGTCTCCCAGCCTCTTCCCCCCCCCCACTAGGTTGTCATTGGAGCTCGGTACTGGCACTACAAATCCACTACTCCTGGTGGCTTTCCTCGCCTCCCCCTTTCTATTTTATTTGATAGGACCAAAAGAAATTGAGGAGAGAGAGATAGAGAGAAGTACCCTCCCTGTAGGTAGGGATCTTGGGCTCGAACCAGGGTCCTTGCTCAAAGTAACATGTACACTTTGCCAGGTGTGCCAGTGCCCACCCTGCCCCCAGCCAGTTCTTTCATAAATAGAAAGTGTGTGAATTTGAAGATGTTGGGGGTGGTCTCATCTTGACATCGCAGAGACTGACCTTCCAGGGGATAAACAGAGAATGTTCTGGTAAGTGAGTCCACTATACCAACACACTGAACAAACAGGTCACGTCAGATGAGTCTAAAGCTTCTCTGAGTGCCTGTTTTTCTGTTTTGTTTTTCTTTGTTTTTTCTTGTTACAAAAACCTGCACTGCCACAAAAATATGGGACCTCTCCACCAGCCTCGGGGAGAGAGCACCATGTCCTCTCAAGCTTGGGTCTCCGTCAGGTTCTCCTGAAATAGAAATTCACTTTGGCCAAATATAAGCCACCCAGAGTTGGTTCATGTGGATCCTCTCCAGCCCCAGGCCAGATTGAAGAGGGTGGGGGACTATTAGAAACATGACTCTCTGGGGGTTGGATGGTGGTGCACCTACTTAAGCACACACAGTACCATGCTCAAGCACCCAGGTTCGAGACCACTATCCCACCTGCAGGAGGGGAAGCTTCACAAATAGTGAAGCAGTCCTGCAGGTCCATCTCTCTTTCTTTCCCTCTCTCTCTCTATTCTTCCCCTCAATTTCTCTCTATCCTATTGAATAAAATAGAAATAAGGGAGGGAAATGACCACCAGGAGTGATAGACTCTCATTGCCTGCACTGAGCCCAAGCAATAACCCTGGTGGCAAAGGAAGAAGGAGGAGGAGGAGGAAGGGGAGGAGAAGGAGGAAGAGGAGGAAGAGGAGAAGGAGAAGAAGGAGAAGAAGGAGAGGAAAAGAAGGAGAAGAAGGAGGAAAAGGAGGAAAAAAGTAAGAAAGAAAGATGACTCTCCCAGAAAGAACAATGACAACACTAATCAGTACCAGCAGCTCTCCCAGTGAGCCCCCAATCTGCATTCTCTCCCCCTCAGGGCTGAGGTGGGCTGCTCTCTAGAGAGCTGAGCATGCCTTACCAGGTCAGTTGATACAGGAGCACCAGCGAACGAGCGGGGAACTGGACCAGGAGGTGATCCACCCTCCCTTTTATTGGCAGAAACCGCACCTTCCCCTCTAGGAAGCTTTATCCTTCTCATGAGGGTTTTAAAGGTGTTGATGTGATGTTTCATCACCCCTGATCAGCACCACCTCAAGCCAGGAGAGAAAGAAAACAGGTCTCCCCAGCTCCAAAGGATGGGCTGATGACGGGTGGCTAGCTCCCTGCCCAGAAGGAAGCAAGACCTACCTACAAGCGTAGGCAGAAGGTTTTTTTACAGGGTGGAGGCTAAAGAGGGTGTTTTTGGGTCCTTTGTTCCATCCACCCTGCCAGGGTCCCAGAAGAGCCTGTTACTCACAGCTATCTGCACAAACTCGCAGCAAGTGAAGATTTGTGCACATTTTTTTTAAATCATCTTGTTGGAGAAATAAGGATTAACAGGTCAATTGCTGGCAGGTCAGTTTTCATCTCCCACTATCCACTGAGTCCTCTTCCACTAGCATGCACTGTGTTCCCAACTCCTATCTCCTTCCCATTCCCCCCCCACCAGATTCCTTAGTTTTGCTGCAATATTCCACACCCAGGCCAAACTTAGGCTGCTTTCTGTTTCTTACTTTGTTTTTACATTCTACCTTAAAGTGGTATCATCTGATAGTCATCCATCTCCTGGTTTATCTCACTTAGCAGGACTCCATCAAGTTTCATCAAAGATGAGGCAAAGAAGTTTACTGTATCATTTTTCACCACACAGTAGTATTCCACTTCTTCTAGCGTTTGCCCTTCTTCTGTAGCCAGTCAACAGCATCAGGTTGAGCCTGATGTAAAGTTTCGAGACCTCCTTTGAATCTGGAGAGGTGGCAGTCGTTGACTATGTGGGTCATAGTCTGTCTGGAGCCGCAGGGGCAGTTCGGGTCATCTCTGGCTCCCCAGCGATGGAACATAGTGGTGCACTGGCCATAACCTGTTCGATAGCGATTGAGGAGGGCCCAATCATAACGTGCTAGGTCAAAGCCGGGTTGACGCTTGCAGGGGTCTGTGATGAGGTGTTTGTTCTTTACCTCAGCTGACTGCCAGCTCTGTTTCCAAGAGACTGGAACAGGGAAGTTCAGTGTAGGCATAGGGGACCAGATTGGGTGACGAGACGTCAAGCGTTGGACAGGGTGGGCGAAGATATCCACGTATATTGGCAGGTCCGGTCAAGCGCAGACGTGGGAAATGAACTTAGATGATGCCGCATCCCGACGAATATCTGGCGGGGTGATGTTGCTAAGAACTGGCAGCCATGGAACCAGGGTGGAACGGATGGTTCCAGAAATTATCCTCATGGAGGAATACAATTTGGAATCGACCAAGTGGACATGGGGGCTACAGATTCCACTGTGTATAAATAGCATGACTTTCTTGGTCACTCGCTTGTCTTTGGTCTTCTGGGTTGTTTTTAAGGGTGAACTTTTACAAACAGCACTGTTCCATCCACGGAGCTTTCCCTGGTGCTGTAATGCTTCTATGTGGTGGCAGGGCTTAAAGTCAGGGCCCTGAGACAGGAAGGCATGCACTCTCCTGGGTGAGTTATCTTTCAACCCCTACAGTAGACCTGGACCCAGAAGTCTCCTATAGCTGTCCTCATGGGACACCCTATACGGGAAAAGACATCTCTCCAGGTGCGCTGAAACTCTGGGTCCCCTTTGGAAAGAAGGTGGTGCTCTGATCAGGACTCCTGTTCCTCTCTCTGGGAGCCAGAATGACGTCGTGTTGTGTAAGCTGGGCAGCTCTGGCAGTCAGTGGGACCAGCTGTCATTGTCCTAACAGATTCTTAGATACTCAGATGTTTTCATTTTGTTAAATCTTCCTGAATGATTTGACAAGACAAATAAAAGGCATACACACCTGTTCGGCAAACATGGGACTTGGGTCTTGATGTAAATGCTATTTTGCAACTTTTTTTTTCCACTTTTAGCAGTAGGTCAAGGGGAGCTTCCAGCCCAGACAGAGCTACCCAGATATACCAGTGGGAGTCGGGCAGTAGCTTAGCGTGTTAAGCACACATGGTGCGAAGTGCAAGGACCGGCAGAAGGATCCCGGTTTGAGACTCCAGTTCCCCAGCTGCTCCCCAGAGGAGTCCCTTCACAGGCAGTGAAGCAGGTCTGCAGGTGTCTATCTTTCTCTCCCCCTCTCTGTCTTCCCCTCCTCTCTCCATTTCTCTCTGTCCTATGTAACAATGGCAACATCAATAACAACAACAACAATAACTACAACAACAATTTTTTAAAAGGACAGCAAAAGAGGAAATAAATAAATAAATAAATAAATAAATAAATAAATAAATAAATAAATAAATAAAACTGCGCTGATGAGGTGTTGGGGGCTGAGTGGTGGAACACCTGGCACCTGGCTAAGTGCACATACTACCGTTAGTGAGGTGTACCTGCTACGCAAAGAACCATACACGCTGAATGTGTGCACTTTGCTGAGTTTGGACTTATGTACACACCTATGAAACACTCCAGATAACAACCCAGAATGTCGTGTGTGCGTGTACATGTGTGTGTGTGTGTGTGTGTGTGTGCGTGTACACGTGCGTGTGTTTTAAGAACACTTGGCATGAGATTTACCCTCAGCATATCTTGAAGTGCTCAACACCACTTTGTTAACAATAAGTGCTGTTGTTTCTTGCTCTGTAGGCTTGGATTAAGTATAGTATATAATCTGCAGGGATGAAAATTCACAAGCAGTGAAGTAATGCTGCACGTGTCTTTCTCCCATTCTATCTCCCCCGCCCTCTTGATTTCTCTCTGTCTCTATCCAATTAGTCAATCAATCAATATTTCTTGTGTTCCCAACTGGATGCACCACCAGCCAACCCCTACAATCGATAGTTCTTAAGAGTAAAGTACATCCTTGTGTGGTTTTTTTTTTTTTAATGACATCAGATGTCTTCATGTATTTCAAGCCCTGTGATTCACCTTGCTAAATAACTACAGTTTTGAAAAGACAAATTACCACACTCCTCTACACATATCTTGATGTCACCAAATACAGGTTTCTGGAGGCTGGGTCCCTTCAAGGGGAACTTCTGGGGCCAAAGGGGAACTTCTGACCCATTTTGAGAGACCAATAATCAAGTTGCCGTGTGCTAAATTTGTCACAAAGTCAACTCTAGTGAACAGTTAACATGAGTCCCTGTTTGCCCCAATTTTAAAAGTTATTTTTTAAAGATTTTTACTTACTTGTTTTCATTAAAAAGACAAGAAGAAAGACCAGAATACTATTCAGCTCTAGCATATGGTGGTTCTGGGGACTAAACCTGGGACCTTGGCGTCTGAGCCTATCAGGCATGGAAGTCTGACAAACCTTCCCTGCCCCAGAGTCGCTTATTTTATTTTTCCCAATGTGATATGCCATCAAGTTGTTCCATCTCTGTCAACTTTCTAGATAAGAAATGACAGTTTATTAGAGAGAGAGAGATGGAGGGAGGGGGAGAGAGAGAGAGGACATTAGAAAATTCACCTGAAGAGACCCAGAGGGCTAACAGACACAAGAGAAAGTACTCAAAGTCACAGATCGTCAGAGAAATGCAAATAAAGCCAACAATGAGATAACTCTTTCCACCCATGAGAAAGAAGGCATGGAAGGTAGACAAAGAGCAAAGGAATTTTTCTTTTTTCAGAGCCAATTCTCATGCATGCATGATTTCACCCCTCTTGGATACTTTTTTATTGAGAGAGAGACAGAGACACAGATAGAGACAGAGATAAAAAGAGAGGAGGAAACACCACAGAACCAGAACGTCCTCTGGTGCCATAGCATCTCCCAAGTGGTGTTGGGGTTTGAATCTGGGTCACAAACAAAGCAAGGTAGGTGCTCTGTCTTCCCAGATCCACAGAGTAAATTTTCTAGTGACGAAAATACCAGCAAAGACAATAGGACAGTGAGCAGCGAGTGCCCATTTGAGGCGAATAAGAGCAAGTTCAAGAAGCAGCAATGTAGGGAATGTGAGCCCATGTTGACAGGGCAACAGCCAAGCGCCAGTCTCTGAACTCTTTCCACATCCTGCCGCCTACCTCAGGGCTTCTCATCAAGACACGTGAGTCATACTGTATTCCCACTTTACAGAGCAGAGACCTCAATAACACAAGAGAAGAGGGTGTGGAGAGAGAGGAACTCTACTATCTTCCTGGTGGGAGTGTAAACTGGCACAACCACTCTGATGAACAGTATGGAGAATTCTTAGACAAATGCAAATGGATATGCCATATGACCCAGCAATTCCACTATGAGGCATATACCCAAAAGATATAATAGCCATTATTTGAAGGGATATATGCACCCCCTATGTCTATAGAAGCCTTAATCACAATAGAAAAAAACCTGGAGATAATCAAAATGCCCTTCAACAAATGACTAGATAAAAAAGTTATGGGATATATACTCAACAGAGTATTATGCAACAATAAAAAAGGATGATAGTGTGTCCTTTGGGATCAAGTGGATGGAACTGGAGATTATGTTCAGTGAAGCAAGTAAGGAGGTAAAGGACACCTACAGAATGGTTTCACTCATATTTGAATACAGACAATTGACTATACAAATATGAAAAAAATCAACCTATTTTCAAGACTGTGGGAAGACTATAGTGGTGATCTATTGAGGTGAGGATGGTCACACTAACCTTTGGTGATGGGAGTGATGAAAAAAATGAATAGATAAATAAATAAAACAGAACAGAGACCTGAACTGGAAATGGCTTTCCCAAGATCCCACTGTGAATGACCTTGGCACTGGTCCTCAGGGGTATCTGTTGTGTTTTTGCAATATCTGGCCCCTGGAGAGTTAGTTAATGGTCCAGCTTAGGCGGAGCACTGGAGTAGGAGTAGTGGACAGAGTACTGGGAAGGCAGGCTGGCAGCCCTGAATGCCAAGGTAGGGATCTGCACTGGATTCAGCAGACAGTGAGGAATGGTTTGATCTCGAAAGTGCCATGTAAACCAAAGGGATGTGTTTCTTTGGCATCAGCATTGATCTTCTTTAGTGAATGCAGTTTCTGGCTTCAAAGGCAGCCTTTTTCAAGAACCAGCATCCTCTTACTAAAAGAGCATTCACTGAGAAGAGGGAGATGCCAAGTTCCAAAAGCTACTATGATGCCATCCTGACTTCCCTGGGCAGATGACCTCATCAATGTGTCCCAGAACCTCACCTCTCCAGAGTCTTACCCCACTAGGGAAAGATAGAAACAGGCTGGGAGTATGGATTGACCTGCCAACATCCATTTCCAACAGAGAAGCAATAACAAAAACCAGAACTTCCACCTTCTGCACTCTATAAGGATATTTGGTCCATACTCCCAAAGGGGTAAATGTTAGGGGAACATCACCAGAGGTCTCTGAACCCCAACTGCATAGGGGCCCAGAACTTTTGTGACAAGGAACCTTTCTTTTTGCATCATCACTGAGAGAGGGAAGAGATTCTGGAGAATACCTGAGGAAGTCAGGCATTGTTTCTCTTATCTAAAAGGGAAGAGGAAAAAGGAAGAACTATGGGATAATTTCACTTGCTAGTGGAATATAGAGAACTGAAACACATGAACTTGAAAGAAAGAAATATATATAATCAATTTATAACTATGACTTTGTGAGAACTATGGTGGTTACCATGGGGGGGGGCATTAGGATGTGCTAGGAGTGGTATGGAATTATAACCCTGTTTTCTTATAATCTTGTAAATCACTAGTTAGAGAGAGAGAGAGATGCTGGGGGGCGGGGGGGCCTTGACCACTGGCTGCTATTAGTCTCCTCTGTAGTCCGTGCCCTCCTCTCCATCACTACCTGGTGCCTCCTCCCAGGATGTTCTGTTTCTTGGGGTATGTGAAGCAGAACCAGGGGAGTGTCAGCCCATGGTTTACCCTCTGTGATCTGGGATTTGAGAGTGGTGCTAAAAGGAAAGAGGAAGCTAAGTTAAGGTAAAGTTAATGCACCAAGGTGTGGCTTGGGTTAAAGCAGGTCAAAGCAACCTTTGGGGTGGACAGCTCCAGAGCTCAGCTAAAGCTTGCTGAGATAAGCTGGGTGTAGATGGGAGCTGCAAACGTGTGCATATTTCATTTTCAGTATGTATGTACATATATACATATGAACATCATCATTTTGTGTTGAGTATCTTTTCAGGTAAAATTCAAAAGGCCCAGCATGTGTGTATACCAGGAATACAGGGCATACTAAAAAAAAAAAAATTGTCATTTTCACTTGTTAGTTGTAGTCTGTGAACTGCCAACTAACTTTGTCCATTTTTTCTATTGATTTTATTTTTCTTTTGCTTTGTTAATTGAGATATAATCTTCATGTATTCTAAGTTTTACATGCCCTTGGATTATGAATTGCAAGTGTTTTCATCCTGTATTTTTACTTTGTATATGATGTATTTTATCATAAAGATGGTGGGGTTTTTTTAATGTGACTATAAAGACAATTATATGTTTTCTGAGAAAAAAATGTCTAAATCTGTCTGGAATTTATACGTGATGTGAGGTAGCAATTTATTTTTGTGTTTTTCCATATGGGTAGTTATTTTTTCCCAACAGAACATACTATATTACACTTATTATGCTTGCTGGGTTTTTTTTAATGCTTCTCTATTTGTTCTATACTCTGAAGCTTGGATAAATGGCTCTGTTTCTACTTAAATCCATTTCATTCTGTGGTCTAACCTGGCCTGCTTATCTTACCTTATTATTGCTCAAATACAGTGCTTAATTATTATTATTGATTTTTCAAATACTTTTCAAGATTTGTCTTTGAAAAGTATTTATTTATTTAGGATACCTCCAGTGCTTCAAATCTTTGGGGTGACTTTTTCATATAGAAAGAGTGAGACAGAGAAGCAAAGACAAAGAGGGAAACCACAAAGCCTCCTTTGTGGAAGTGAGGGCCAGGCTTTAATTTGGGTTCTGCACATAACAAAGTAGTACACACTCCAACTGACCTGTTTTGCTGGCCTTTCTTTTTTATTTTTACCTTCTTTTCTTCCTCTCTTCCCTCCCTTCCTTCCTTTATCTCTTGCAACAAGAGGTTTTTTTTGTGTGTGGGGGGCTTCATGCCTACATGGCAGACTATTGACTTATTTATGTATTTATTTATTTTAGATAGAAGGTGAGAGTGAGTTTCCGGAGGTGGGGCTACGAAGCAGCAGCAGCTGTGTTTCTCTCCTCTCCTCACCTGGGTCAACTAGTAATACCAAAGGAGACCACCTGGGACCACAACAGAAACCCACCAAATCACCAGTGAATGCAAACACGTGTGGCTCTTAGACAGCAAGGAGCCTAGGGAGAGATTAAGTGGCTGGTGACAGTCCAGCAGTTTACCAGTTGAGACACCACCTCCAGTCTGTTTCACCTACAAAAAGAAGGCTGAAGGGAGGAGAGGACTCCCCTAAGACTGACCAAATCCAACTGTGAGTCTCCATTGCTACTGCCTCAGAATCTGGAAAAGTGTGTGTGTGTGTGGAGTGCGGGGGGGGGGGGGGGGGGGGGGCTTTGCTGACACCAGGGGACAGAGAACTTAACCAGGAAACTCAGGAGAAGATCTATACCTCGGTGCCTAGTGGTGGGGCTGTGAGAGTCTCACTGAATTATCTCTGCCCCACCCTGCTTTATCTCTTGGTCAGGAGTCAGTCATTAAGCTAAAAAGCCTACTTATAGTTTAAAAGCCCTAAGGCTCCCAAAGCCTACAGGGAATAGAAGAACAAAAGATGCTTTTAAGCCACTGTGCTCTAACTCAGGGATTAAAATAATATTGAAACAACTGTCAATTTCCACAACTGTGAACCCTTTAATTACCTTACTTAGACACAAGTCAATCCAAGCCAGAGTGATCAGTACTTTGAAAAGTACTGAGAGTGGGACCTCATAACATACTATACAAAATGGTTAAACCAACAAGATGAAATATTGGAGAAATGAACCAGGACAAGAGTCCAGCTAAAAGCCCCCCAAAGGATGAAGCACAAAATAATGAGGTCAGCATCCAAACACTAGTTAAGGAAATAAATCACAGGAGTGAGTAAAGAGTTTGAAAGAATTGTCATCAGAAATGCAGAAACAAGTGAGACTCTGGAAGAAAACACTAATTATCTCAAGGTCATTAGAGAGCTGAAAGCTGAAATAGCTGAGCTAAGAACACAACTAGATGAACAAGCTAAAACAGTATCAGAATAGGGCAACAAAATAGATGAACTACAGAAAACAGTAGAGGGAAGAGAGAATAGAATAAATGAGGCCAAAAACAGAATTAGAAATCGAGGACGAATTAGAGACAACTAAAAAAGAAGAGATCTCTAAAAAAGATTAAGAGATACTGAAAAAAATAACAGAGACCTATGGGATGACTTCCAAAGAAATAATATACGCATTATTGGCTTACCAGAGGAAGAAAGAGAGGAAAAGGATGAAAGCATTCTTCAGGACATAATAGACTCACAAAACAAAAAAGGGATAAGAACCAAATAAATTGGATCATAAATGAAAAAGGAGGTATCACAACAGACACTGCAGAAATTCAGCATATCATGCGAGAGTTCTATGAACAACCAAGCTAGGGAACCTGGAAGAAATGGATGATTCCTAGATAACTATGAACTTCCAAAATTAAGTAAAGAGGAACTAGATAACATGCTATTGAAATTGAAACAGTTATAAAAAACCTTCCCAAAAATAGAAGTCCTGGACCAGATGGTTTTACAAATAAATTCTACAAAACCTTCAAAGAAGGACTAATACCTCTACTTTTAAAAGTCTTCCAGAAGATTGAAGACACTGGAATATTCCCTTCCAGCTTCTATGAAGCCAACATCACTTTGATACCAAAAGCAGACAGGGACACAACCAAAAAAGAAAACTACAGACCAATATCTCTGATGAACATAGATGCTAAAATATTGAACAAAATTGTAGCCAACTGGATACAGCAATATATTAAAAAGATTATTCATCATGACCATGTGGGGTTTATCCCAGAGATGCAAGGTTGTTTTAATATACATAAATCAATCAATGTGATCCACCACATCAATGAAAGCAAGACAAAAAACCACATGGTCATATCAATAGATGCAGAGAAAGCCTTTGACAAAATACAACATCCCTTTATGATCAAAACGCTACAAAAAAAATGAGAATAGATGGAAAATTCCTGAAGATAGTGGAGTCTATATATAGCAAACCTACAACTAACATCATATTCAATGGTGAAAAACTGGAAGCATTTCCCTTCAGATCAGGTACTAGACAGGGCTGCCCACTATCACCATTACTATTCAATATAGTGTTGAATGTTCTTGCCATAGCAATCAGGCAGGAGCAAGGAATTAAAGGCATACAGATTGGAAGAGAAAAAGTCAAACTCTCCCTGTTTGCAGATGACATGATAGTATACACAGAAAAACCTAAGGAATCCAGCAAGAAGCTTTTGGAAATCATCAGGAAATACAGTAAGGTGTCAGGCTACAAAATTAACATTCAGAAATCAGTGGCATTCCTCTATGCAAACACTAAGTTAGAAGAAGTTGAAATCCAGAAATCAGGGAGTTGGGCAGTAGTGCAGTGGGTTAAACGCAGGTGGTGTAGAGCACAAGGATGGCGTAAGGCTCCCTGTTCAAGCCCCTGGCTCCCCACCTGTAGGGGAGTCACTTCACAAGTGGTGAATCAGGTCTGTAGGTGTCTATCTTTCTCTCCCCCTCTCTGTATTCCCCTCCTCTCTCCACTTCTCTCTGTCCTATCCAACAACAACAAGATCAATAACCACAGCAATGTTAAACAATGTAAAACATTAATTCCCCAATAAAGAAATTTTAAAAAAAGGTGAGAGGGAGAAAGAAGAGAGACACCACAAAACAACTCCACCACTCATGAGCCTTCCCCTTTGCATGATACTCCCATGTGATGACTTGGGGCTGGAACCTGGGTCCTCATGCATGGAAAAATGGTTACTCTACCAAGTCAGCTATCTCCTGGCCCCCAAATACTAGTGTCTTAAAGAATGATTAAGCCATTTCTCTTCAAACATGTTTTTGTTCTTCTAGAACAATTACTCTTCAATATGAGTATCCCCCCAATCTGATAGCACAGCTAAAATTAGAGATCAAAAGAATAGTGTCCACACATCCAATAAACTTTTCCTTCTTATCAGTGCTGCAACCACAATCCAGTGACCTGAGAGAAAAAACCTCCAGTCAGAGACTCCAATCAGACTACAAGTATCAGTTGCGCTGCCTCTGTCCCTCTCAGCTTTTCTGACCTTCAACTTGGAACTTGTTTATACCCCAGTTTCCATGTCTTAAAATAGAGATGAAAATAGAATCTACCAAATATGGTCATCAGGAGAGTTAAACCAGTTAACGTGTCTAAAGAGATTTACTTATTACTAGGTAATTTATAAGTACAGGATTAATGTGATTAAATAAGGGTTTATCTATTGATATCAGACTGCCCGGAAGAGAATTGGCTTCATCATTTATTCAGTAGGAAAACAAAACAAACTCTTTTGTGAGGTATTGTATGACATAGAAGACAGATAAAGTGGAGGTACAGTAGATCTTCTATTCAACAATTACAAGGGAAACACCCTTATAGTTGCTGCCAGGTAAAGAGCCTGACTACTGTCCAACTGGTATACCCCTAACTCCCCCCATCCTTATTGGAGGTTGTCTCTCCACCCTCACCCCCACCCAGAGATGAGAACTGTGGAGATTCATCATAAACAAAATCTTGACCCCTTTTTAATGATCCTCTTGATCTCTACAAATGCTTTGTGCTTTTAAACCTAGTTTGTCCAGTATTCATGTAACTATGTCCATTATTTTTGTTTAATATTCACATGGGCTGAGTTCTCATTCTTTTCTCTTCTGTGTGTATATGCATTCGTGTTTTAGATTCATCTCATGCAAACAGTTCAACTTTGGGGGTTAGGCAGTGGCACACCTGATTAAGTGCACCAATCACCAAGCACAAGGACCCAGGTTCAAGCCTCTGCTCCCCACCTACAGTTTGTGAAGCAGACCATCTACAGGTGTCTTTTTCTCCCTCTATCTCCCCTCCCCTCTCAATTTCTCTCTGTCTTGTCAAGTTTAAAAAAAAAAAAAAAAGAAGGTAAAAATGACCTCCACGAACCATGGATTCATCATACAGGCACTGAGCCCCAGTCATAACCCTGGTAGCAAAAGTAACACATAAATAAACAGCTCAGTCTTTAAGTTCATCTCACATCCCTATTTTCTGCCAAGTCATTGGATTAATTGTTAGTAAATTTACTGATTGTCTTGGTTCTAAATGCATCATCTTCTGTTGTGTTTTCTACTTAGTCCATGTATGATATTTTATTTTTCCCCCCTTCATATGGGTTGAGCAACAGTTCACCACTCCATGCTCCAGGCGCAAAGCAATTCATCCTACATCCTCACTGCATCCTTCAAAGAAAGGGCAAAGAATTCAACAAGCATCTGGCAAATTGATCTGCTCTCTGGGTCTTTCAGGGAAGGGTCCATTTGGAGTGTTATCTGGGAAGCCAATGCTTCCTTAAACAAACAGAAGATAAAATCAGGTCTTACCACTATAGTGGGGGAGACTCCCTTACATAGAAATAAGAGCTACTATAAATATACTTTGGGAGGAAATTTCTGTTATGCTTTCAGGGTTTTTCCCATAAAACTCGACTATTGATAAAGACTGTTTGTCCCCTTAATGCCACTTATTCAACCCCTTCTTTTATATGCTGTCAATAGTTCTGCAGAGTATTTTCATTTCATAATTTGAAGACTGCACAGATCATTGCCGTCAGTTTACAAAGCTGGTACACTTTCTTATTAGACTCTTCTTTAGCATTGTCTTTCTTTTTTAATATTTTATTTTATTTTATTTATTTATTTATTTTGGATAGAGACAGAGAGGAATTGAGAGAGGAGGGTGAGATAGAATTGGAGTGGGAGAGAGACACCTGCAGTTTTCCTTCACCACATCCCCCCAGCAGGTGGGGAGCGGGGACTTGAACCAGAGTCCTGATGCACTGAAATGTGTGTGCTCAACCGTTTGTGCCACCGCCCAACCCCCCAGCATCACATTCCTTATTAATTCCTGCATTTCTAACCTCCCAGCTATTCTCCCTTTTGCCTGAAACTCTTTTTTAAATTAATTAATTTATTTTTATATGTATTTATTTATTTTCCCTTTTGTTGCCCTTGTTGTTTTTTATTGTTGTTGTACTTATTATTGTTGTTATTGATGTTGTTGTTGTTGTTGGATAGGACAGAGAGAAATGGAGAGAGGAGGGGAAGACAGAGGGGGACAGAAAGATAGACACCTGCAGATCTGCTTCACTGACCTCATTCTTTTAAAACCTTTTTGTTAAAAAATTTCAGGCATACATAAAATAAATAGTATAAGGCACATTATCTGCATATCACAAGTTTCAGAAATCTCCAGCTTCTGGTCGACCCTGTTTGTTTGGGTTTCCCCATACACATCCTGCCCCAAATTATTCAGCAGCATACATCAGACAATATATCACTTCACCCATAAATTTTCCTGGGTAGAGGGTAAATAGCATAATGGTGATGCAAACAGACTCTCATGCCTGAGGCTCCCAAGTCCCAAGTTCAATCCCCCACACCACTATAAACCAGAGATGAACAGTGCTCTGGTAATACATAAATATTAAAATATATATAATATTTATATATTTTTTCCTATCTGGAGCCGGGAGATAGCTTATTTGGTAGAGCACACACTACACCATGTGTGAATCCTTGATTCTAGCCCCTGGCACACCACATGGTAACAACATAGATGGTCATACATAGATGGAATCCAGGAGATGTTCCATGAGCAGTGGAACAGTGGTATCTCTCCCTTTCTCGCATATATATATATTATTTGCCACGAAGCAAAGCATGGTGTGGATTCTTCTTCAGAGACTCCAGGAAGAGTCAATTCTGCCAGCTCTGTAGATTAAATGTGGGGAACACTAACACAGCTGGCCACCACAAGAAGTCCACCCTCCAATGTAGCCCTTACTCTAAATTCAAAGGTGTGTATCCTTTTTTAAAAATTATTATTTTATTTTAATTTTTGTCACCGGGGTTATTGTTGGGGCTCAGTGCCAGCACTACAAATCCACTGTTCCTGGTGGCTATTTTTTCCATTTTTTTCTTTCTGTTTTATTTGAAAGGACAGAGAAATTGAGAGGGAGTGAGGAAGACAGGGATGGAGAGACATCTGCAGACCTGCTTCACCACTTTTCAAGTGTCTCTTCTGCAGATGAAGAGTTGGGGCTCGAACCCTGGTCCTTGTGCATGGTGATATGTGTGCTGAATTGAGTGTGCCACTGCCAAGCCCCCTAAAGGTGTGTGTCTAAGCTATTGATCTCATACTATTTTTTTTCCTTTTGACATCTCATAAAAACCACTCCATACATACCTATTGAGTAATGAACACTTGTAACGGTAAACCACAGAGACAGAAACCTCTGCTTCCGTGGAGTTTTCATTCTAGAGACTTAAAAGTCCAGTTCTTGGTACTTTGAATCCTTGGAATCCCCCCCCTGCTCCCCATGTTATGGTGAATATATATGCAGATATATATTCACACACACACACACACACACACACACACATATATATTCACTGCAGGGGTACTAAGACAAAAGTTCTGGGGTGGGAGGCTGTGTTTAATGAGTGAAGAAAATACAGAACACTGTAACACTGACTAATTCAGGAGAAAATGGGGAGTGAATTATCCTTCAGTAACTCAGCCCACATCCCTCATTCTTTTAAGTGAGGATTCAAGAACAGCGCCCTCACGGCTTACAGAAACCACCTCAGTGTTCTTCCACTTACTGCCTTTCATTAGATGTTTCTCTTTTCTTTCCTGACCTGGGAGCTCCTTTTTTTATATCAAATGCAATCACAGTCCCCTCGCCTAGCCCACCACAAGGGTTGTGAGCATGTCAAAGAAATCTTTTAGACAATGGAGAATGTGGGGATGGTGTTTGATTGAGCGCTATTACCTTCCAATTATGATTACAGAAACTGCGATTTCATTTTTAGCATATGCATCCAAGTGAAGCCAAAAACAAGAACTGTGGGATATACATGGATACGGAATCCACAAATGAAGCACACGTCAAATCTACCATTCAGAATCATTCTGTGCAAAGAACATATTATATAGCAATTATCTTGGTGCCTGGGTAAATAGTTCTGACTTATCTCATAAACTCTGCAGATTGAGCACTGGATGTACTTTGATTCCAGGTCATGCTGTGCAGTCTTTTCTCTGAGACACTAGATCTGAATGAGAGGGGGTCCCTAAAAAAGATTTAAAAAAAAAGATAAAAAATGCTTCTTGGAGTTTGTGATGTAGCCTTATTATGGTAGAGCCTAAGTGTCCACATTCACCAACCCCTAAGGTAACTACAGTGCACAGAAGCCCTGCTCCTGGCTCACTGCTGGGGTTATAAAGGACATTCTCCTTTTGACTGATAGAAGTTTAATACTTGACCTGATTGGCAAGCTGATATAGCACATCCTTTCTTGTACCTGTAAGTGACCAGAAACGACCTGTGTCCTAGGTCATATCTCAATCTGCCAGACTTAGCCCTGACACCTATTATTAACACATAAGCCCATTCTCCCTCAGAAAGCTCTCTCTGATCAACCACAAGACTGTGCAACCAGACACAGATGTCAGTTTGAGATGGCTTCTAAGGCCACTGCTGGTATTGGTGTGAGTCACCAGAAACACCTCAATGACATAAAATTCTAGTTAAATGTTAGAAAGAAAACAATTCCATTTCCCTGGGAACAATTACTACCCAATATCCTTCTGCATAGGTTTCCAGAAGCCCAGAGTTATTTCCATGGATCTGGGAATCTGAACACCGGGATGAAGGGGCACATGGCGGGCTGGAGTGGAATAAGCCTGGGTTCTATCTTTGCTCCATATCTGGGGTGAGATTTTTGAGGACAGGCCCTTTTCTTCTCTGAGCCACCAATCACACACTCTCTCATCCTTACAGATGAGAAGAGGGCTTAGAGGAAAAGCCAGTGGAAGAGTGGAGGGGAAAGTAAAGGGCTCTATTCATTCAGACATTCAAACAGTGTTTATTGGGTATATACTATGTAGTAACAGGCCCCAGAGATTCAATGGTATCAAAAGCAGATATGATGTCTATTTTTAAGAACCTCAAAATAAACAGACATGGATTGACTAATGAAACAAATAAATGAGGGAGGGAGGCAGGAGTTCTCTCTCCCGGTAGAGCTCCCCTTAACATGTGAGAGGACCCAGGTTATAGCCCCTAGCACCTCCTCAGAGCGCCATAAACAGTGTCAGAGGGAACCCTGTGAATGAGGCAGCAGTGCTATGGTATCTCTCCTCCCAATATCTCTCTCTCCATCTCCCTTTCTCCATCTTCTATCAAAAATTAAATGAAAAAAATAAAGTCTCCCAGGAACAGTGGAGTTGCACATGTGCAAGGCCCCAGGAGGCCAAAATATCAAGAAGGAAAGAGCCAGAAGTACAATAGTGGTCAGCACTAAGACGTGGGTCAGTGGCCAAAGTCACGGTGGGGGGCTGGCTGTTCAGGAGCGCTGTGGAGGGTGATCCAGAGACACTGTAGAGATACGTGTATAGAGAAACTAGAAGCGTTGAGCACTGCCTGTTTAAAGAAAGGCACTGGTAGGGGCGAGGTGGTGGCACCCCGGGTTAAGTACAAATGATACAAAGTGCAAGGACCCACACAAGGATCCCAGTTCGAACCCCTGGCTCCCCAGCTGTGGGAAGGGGGGGTTGCTTTACAACGGGTGAAGCAGGTCTTTAGGTGTCTATATTTCCCCCTCTCTGTCTGTCCCTATCCTCTCAATTTCTCTCTGTCCTAGCCAATAAAACAGAAAAAAATGGTTTCCAGGAGCAGTGGATTCATAGTGCAGGCACCAAGCCCTATTAATAACCCTGGATATGGGCCCAAAGTCAGATCGATGGAGCTTATAGTTAATGGTATTTATATACTTTTCTCAAATTTGGGAGCTACTCTCTGCCACAAAGTCCAGCTTTCTAGTCCTAGTCCCAACTCTGACACCATCTCCCCCAAACAATACCTTTGGTCCACCTGCATGTTAGCTGTCTAGCCCAGGTAAAAATTAGTAAAGTCATGAGACCCTTTGAATATACCTAAGATAGACTACTTAGCTTCTTCCAACATGAAGACCAAAAATTTCACCTGCTATACTCTTACCTTTAGGTTCCTAATTATTAAACAACTTGTCCTGCTTTATATCTTAATGCTTTTGAGCCACCAAGTTACAGATGCTACCATGACACCAACCTGACTTCCCTGGGCAGACAACTTCACCAATGTGTCCTGGAACCCCACCTCCCCAGAGTCCTACCCCACTAGGGAAAGACAAAAATAGGCTGGGGTTATGGATCGACCTGTCAACACCCATGTCCAGTGGAGAAGCAATTACAGAAGCCAGACCTTCCATCTTCTGCACCCCATAATGATCCTGGGTCCATACTCCCAGAGGGATAAAGAATAGGGAAACTTCTTTTTTTTTAATTGATTTAATAATGATCAACAAGACCATAGGATAAGAAGGGTACAATTCCACATAATTCCCACCACCAGAATTCCATATCCTACCCCCTCCATTGGAAACTTTCCTCTTATTTATCCCTCTCTGGGAGTATGAACCAAATTTCTTTTTGGGGTACAGAAGGTGGAAGGTCTGGCTTCTATATTGCTTCTCTGCTGGACATGGACATTGGCAGGTCAATCCATACTCCCCAAATAGGGAAGCTTCTAATGGAGGGGAGCTTTCACCTAGAGGGTACTACCAAATCATGTGACCCTTGACTTTGGGGTCCTGTGAGTTGGTAGAGATGATAAACAGATGTTGTCAGCCACGGAGTCCATTAAAGTTGAGAGATCAACAGAAGCTTAAGGAGAAACTATTACAGGACCCAAACGCACCACTCACCTTCCCCAGAAAATATACCAGTAAATCTTAGCACTGAATTGAGAAGGAAAGTGTTTTGCTTTGTTTTTCTCCTGCAAAGTCATAACTCCTAATGGGCTGTCAGCGGTTGCAAGGTCTGAATTTCCATTCTCTGGTTAAACCAAAACATTTCAAGCTGCAGCTTTAAAGTATCCCTCTGGAGAGTTTGGTATGAACATAGACGCAAGAAGCAGAAGATTGCCTCTTCCTTTCCTGCATGTTCAAAATGGTAAACAAAAGAGAATAGTGTGGACTCTGGTATATAAACCACAGACTCAAGAAATACAAACTGACTGGCAAAAAACCGAATGTTTTCACACAGAAAGTCATGTAGGTGAAATGCAACAGCAACTGGCCAGGGCTAGGAGACAGAGTTGGAGAGCAAGCCCAGTCAAGAGTGACAATTAAAAAAAAAAAAAAATCAACCATTAGCCAAAGTCTCACTGTAAAAAAGAGTCTCTTAATTCCAGCACCATGGTATTCTAGGTTCATAATTCTTTGTTGACAGGACCACAGATGGGAAATTTCGTAGCATCCCTGCATTCTGCCCACAGCTGCCAGTAGCACCAACCCCCCCTACACATACACACCATACTCTGTCAACCAAAGAAGGTCTCCAGACATTGCTAATTACTCCCCAAGGAGTAAATTGTTCCTGGTGGATAACCACTGCTGTAAAATAATAAACTGAGATTCCTGTGTACAACCCAAGCTAGAGATCTGATAGGTAGGGACTGGAGATGGAGAAGCCTTATTTTGGGGTGGTAGGAGGTAGGGTGAGGCAGTGAATGTGCAGAGAGAACATATAATTGCCCAGTGGCAGCAAATCTCAGAAATAGCCAGCAAAATTATACTTCTGGAAAGAAACCTCCACAAACAGCTATGGCAGGGAAATCCAACTCATGACATGTCTTTTCTTTTCTTTTTTTTTCCTCCAAGGTTATCACTGGGGCTTGGTGCCTGCACTACGAATCCACTGCTCCTGGCACCCATTTTTTCCATGTTGTTGTTGTTGTTGTTGGATAGGACAGAGAGAAATCGAAGAGAAGAAGGAAAAGCAGAGCAGGGAGAGAAAGACAGACACCTGCAGACATGCTTCACCCCTTGTGAAGCAGCCCCCCTGCAGGTGGGGAACTGGGGGCTGGAACTGGGATCCTTATGCAGGTCCTTGCACATCGTGCCATGTGTACTGAACCCAGTGTGCTGCTGCCTGGCCCTGGTTTTTTGTTTGTTTGTTTGTTTTGAGTTAGAACAGAATCAATGTAAAGATGCTAAAGAAGAAGAGTGAACAAGGCCAGTAAAGCCGACCAGATGCAGAACAATGGTCAGGGAAAAAATATGCCCATGGAATAACTGAAGAAAAAATTATTAGATAGAGACAGCCAGAAATCAAGAGGGTAGAAAGAGAGAGAGAGAGAGAGAAAGAGAGAGAGAGAGAGAGAGACCTGCAGGCCTACTTCACCACTCGCAATGCTTTCCCCCTGCAGGTGGGGACCAGGGGCTCAAACCCGGGTCCTTGTGCACTGTAACATGTGACCTCAACCAGAGACGACACCAACCAGCCCCATGAATAGCTGAAAATTTATCAACACAATGAATTGCCTGCCCCTGGAAAGAAAGACCACAAAGCAGAACTAGAACAACTCAGTGGAAAGATGGCAAGAGGGTGAGTGGAGATGAAACAAGAGCTGGACATACTGAAGGATGACATGCCAGAGAGAAAGGAAGATGTAATTGGAAGAGGGACTTAGACATAGCACAGTAGACAAGGAGGGCAAAAGTTTAAAAGAAAGTGAAGAGAAGGAGACCAAATGAAGAGAGTCCTTTTGGTTTAAGAGACAGAAAATAACAGATGTGGAAAGGAAAGAGAAAGAGAGAGTTGGGGGGAGGAGAAAAAGGCAGAGGGGAGGGGGAGGGGAGAGAGAGAGAGCGAGAGAGAGAGAGAGAGAGAGAGAGAGAGAGACCTCCAGACAGGAAAAACAATGAAATAAAATAAGAACTTTGAAATAGAATTGAAGGAAATCTCTTTGAAATATTTCAATTACAGAGGAGGTGCTATGTATTTCAGAGAAAGTCAACCTAGAACAACCAACTTCACAAGTCTCTTAATAAAATTATCAGATGCTAAAAAATAGAAGCCATCTCTTTTGAGCCACTAGGTTGTCCCACCAAAACAACCTCTCATAAAGGGATAAAAAGCAGACTAGATCCTACAATATTCAATACCAAAACAGTGGCACAGAACACGGGCACTTAAGGAAAATTATAAATATGGTCCAGTAGTTGCAGATGTATTTATAGAATTTATTGTATTGATCGATCTAGGAAGAAAGTACTTAGTCAACTCCATAGATGCCAAAACAGCATCTGAACACATTCACCTTGTTTTTATAAAAAACATTCAGTAAGACAGGGATCATTGGGTATTTTCTTTTTTCTTTTTAAGTTTTTATTACATTTATTTATTGGATAGAAATAGCCAGAAATTGAGAGGGAAGGGGAAGATAGACAGGGAGAGAGACACCTACAGCCCTGCTTCACCACTTGTGAAGCTTTCCCCCTGCAGGTGGGGACCAGGGATTCAAACCCAGGTCCTTCTGCCTTGTAACAAACATGTGCACTCAACCAGGTGTGTTACCATCTAGCCCTACTGAGTATTTTCTTTAAAGTATCCTGGTTCTTGTTTGCTGTTGTTGTCGTCTGTTTGTTTGTTTGAAGTTTTATTACATAGAACTATAGCCATGTTCAGTGTAGAGTTAGTCCTGTCCATTCCTCAAGCAAGCTCTTCTGAGTTCTCTTCCCAACCATCCATGAACTGTGAGGTTTCCCAGTCAGGCTGGCAGGACTGGCATCATTCTTAACCCTGTGTGAACACCAGTGGTGGTTTTTCTCTCCTTTTGTTTGGGCAGTTCTTCCCCCCAGCCTCACACACATGATCTATCTGACCAGTAAAAAGATTCTCTACAGTCACATTCTTCTTACTTTTTTTTTTTTTATGTAGTACCTGGAATTAAACCCAGGGCTTCATGCATGCAAAGCATACCTCTACCACTGAGGCACTTCCTGACCCCCCACAACAGCTCTGTCTTCCCGGCACACTTGGGCCACCTCATCCTCCTGACTCTCAGTTCCTTCCTCCCAGTGCAAGGACTTCACCGGGCTCTGACAGCATCTTGCTTCCTGAGCCTTCCTGGAAACTCTCTTAAGACAATTCCATTGTTCTCTGGAACAATAGAAGGCCCATATCATTTTTAAAAATATTTTTTTTATTTATTGATTTATTGATTTATGAGAGGGATAGGAGGAGAGAGAGAGAAAAAAAACAGATATCATTCTTGTACATGTGCTGCTGGGGATCGAACTCAAGACCTCACACTTTAGAGTCCAACACTTTATCCACCATGCCACCTCTGGGACCACAACCACATCATTTACCTCCTATCTCAAGGTTTCCTGTCCTTCATGCCTGATGTCCACTAACTTGACAGTTACTGTTTCTTATATATTTTTGTCTGATGCGCTGGACTTTCAGACAGAAATGTAGATCTATTCCTGTTGCTCCTTCTTTGTTTGGTTCAGGGCTAGCTTGGCAGTAGCACACTCTGTAGAGTACATGTTACTGTGCACAAAAACCAGGGTTCAAGCTCCCAGTCTCCACCTGTGTGTGTGGGATGAGGGTGGGGAAAGACACCACAAGGGGCAAAACAATGTTGTAGGTTTCTCTTTTCTCTCTCCTTTTAAAAAAAATATTTATTTATCTATCTATTTATTTATTTATTCTCTTTTGTTGCCCTTGTTGTTTTTATTGTTGTAGTTATTATTGTTGTTCTTGATGTCGTCGTTGTTGGATAGAACAGAGAGAAATGGAGAGAGGAGGGGAAGACAGAGACGGGGGAGAGAAAGACAGACACCTGTAGACCGGCATCACCGTTTGTGAAGTGACTCCCCTGCAGGTGGGGAGCCGAGGGCTCCAACCAAGATCCTTCTTGGGTCCTTGCGCTTTGTGCCACCTGCGCTTAATCCACTGCGCTACCACCCGACTCCCTCTCTCTCCCTTTATATCTCTCGCTTA
This sequence comes from Erinaceus europaeus, assembly GCF_950295315.1. Taxonomy (NCBI): domain Eukaryota; kingdom Metazoa; phylum Chordata; class Mammalia; order Eulipotyphla; family Erinaceidae; genus Erinaceus; species Erinaceus europaeus. Next base: position 17,830,141 of record NC_080178.1, read on the forward strand.
CTTCTCAATTTCTATTTATTTATTTATTTTAACCAGAGCACTGGTCAGCTCTGGTTTATGGCAGTGCAAGAGATTGAACCTGGGACTCTGGAGCCTCAGGCATGAGATTCTCTTTGCATAACCATTATACTATCTCCCTCACCCCCTCTCAATTTCTGTTTGTTTTTTTTTTTCTCCAGGGTTATCACTGGGGCTCAGTGCCTGTACTATGAATCCATTACTCCCAGTGGCCTTCTCCTCCTCCTCCTTCTCATTTGATAGGACAGAGAGAAATTGAGAGAGAGGGAGAAAGAAAGATCTTTCTTTCTCCCTCTCCTGCAGACCTGTTCGCTACTCATGAAATATCCCCACTGCAATCTCAGTCCTATCAAAAGAAAGGAAGAGAGAGCAAGAGAGAAGGAAAGAATAAATTGCCAAAGCCTTTGGTTAGCTAAGAAGAATGGCAGTGTCTTCTGTAAAATTTACATGCTATCTGCATAGAATATGACATATACAAAGAGACTGCACTTTCACTTCCAATTCCCTGGGCTTTTTTTTCTTGCCAACTGAAGAGAAATATATAACAGATCCATCGGAGCTCTCCTTATTGCTTGCAACTTAGCCGTTATCCTCTGGCCTCAGCAAGGAGTTGGGACCAGTTTTCCTTAGGTGGCTTAGTCCAGTTTGTCCTGATCTTTAAATGCCTGAGGAATCTGCTTAGACAGACCAGCCAGTCAGCTGGTGATTCTACTTGCCTATCCCAGAAAGAGTAGCTTTATTTTAAAATATATATATTATTTATTTATTAATGAGAAAGATAGGAGGGGAGAGAAAAAGAACCAGATATCACTCTGGTACATGTGCTGCCAGGGATCAAACTCGGGACCTCATACTTGAGAGTCCCATGCTTCATCCACTACTCCAACTCCCAGACCCCGCAGGAGTAGCTTTACACACCGTTCTACAGACACCGTTCCAAAGCTACTCTGCCCCTATACAGTCTTTTACAGGATCCCTAATAAGTGCATTGCTCACCACCTTGCTTCTTTCACAAAAATGTGGACATTTTCCAAGTTGGAACAATACTTTGTTTTTATTTTTACTGCTATATAATGAATGATTCCATTCTTCACAGATGTGCCCCGGCTTATATAGTTCAATTGCTGAAAATTTCCTCTTCTTTACTAATGCAACACATGCTCCAAGGGTGCAAATTATAAATATATATATGTACAAACTTATAAATATAGTAAGAAATTTGAGAGAGAGAGAGAGAATATGTGTGTGGCAGCCTCCAACGTGGCTTCCAATGATCCTTTTTTGTTGATATTCACACCCTTGGGTAACATCCTCTCACATTAAATGAGGCTGAGCACTTGTCAGGGAAAGTCTGTCACCAGGTCATAGGGGCACTCACACAGCCCTCTAGCTGTCCTCTTTCTCCACGTGGAGAGGAACTGAGGCCACCTGCCAATTTTTAGCCATGTGAGTGTGCCATCTTGGAGGTGGTAGTCCTAGTCAGCTCTTCTCATGGCTAAAGTCCTAGCTAACTCAGACTCCAAGCTCGTGTGTAATCATATCAGAACCATATCAGAGCCATTCAGGCCGGAGCTGGGCAGTAGCTGAGCACCCAGGTTCAAACTCTTGCTCCTCATCTGTGGGGGGGGGGGGGGGGGTTTCACGAGCACTGAAGCAGATTTACAGATGTCTGTCTGCCTATCTATCTATCTATCTATCTATCTATCTATCTATCTATCTCCTTCCCTCTCAATTTCACTCTGTCCTGTCAAATAAGAAATAATAATAAGGTAAAAATGGGGAGGGTTGGGCGGTAGCACAGCGGGTTAAGCGAACATGGTGTGAAGCGCAAGGACCATTGTAAGGATCAGGGTTGGAGCCCCCGGCTCTCCACCTGCAGGGGGGTTGCTTCACAGGCGGTGAAGCAGGTCTGCTGGCATCTATCTTTCTCTCCCCCTCTGTCTTCCCCTCCTCTCTCCATTTCTCTCTGTCCTAGCCAAGAACAACGACATCAATAACAACAACAATAATAATCGCAACAATGATAAAACAACAAGGGCACCAAAGGGGAAAAAATGGCCTCTAGGAGCAGTGGATTCGTAGTGCAGGCACAGAGCCCCAGTGATAACCCTGGAGGCAAAAAAGAAAAATGACGAGGCTGGGTAGTGGCACACCAGTTGAGCACACATGTTACCGTATACAAGGCCCTGCTTTGAGTCCCTGCTCTTCACCCGTAGGGGAGAAGACTCATGAAAAATGAAGCAGGCCTGCAGGTGTCTCTCATTCTCTCTCCCTCTTTATCTCCCACTCTCCTTTCAATTTCTCTCTGTCCTATCAAATAAAATAGAAACATAAAGGGGGTGAGGGGAGGTGGTCACCAGGAGCAGTGGATTCATAGTGTAGGCACTCAGCCCCAGTGACAACCCTGATGATGGTAATAAAATGATGATGATGATAAATAAAAAGAAAAAAGTGAAAAAGAAAACCATTTTGGCAACCAAGGTGCTCCTACACACTGGCCAGAGACTTCATGGGAGATACTCGACAAATACTATTATTTATGCCAGTAATGCCAATGAATTGGGGGTGGGGGGGCAATTATTCCATAGATTTTAGTAAATACAAGTAGGTACTGATGTTTAAAAAGTGTGTGTGTGTGTGTGTGTGTGTGTGTGTGTGTGTGTGTGTGTGTGTGTGTGGGTGTGTGTGTGTATCTATGTCTGTGTCTCCATCCATCCATAGTGCTGGCCTAGCAGGCCCCAGGCCCTTACAAGTTCTTCTCCCTCATGGTCTGAAGCAGAGTCACTACACCCAGCAGCCTTCTATGGGGTTCACATTTTAACACTCACTAGTGAGCCTCTGAACAGACATCAGCTGACAGAATGGGTTTCATGGGGAGTGGAGCTGGAGGTAGCCTGCTCAGAGGGTCTGGCCACTCACGTTCTTGGCACCGAGTCAATAGGGTAGATCTGTCATAACCTTCCCCCAGAGGCTCAGAGGGAAAGTTGGGGGTCACATGAATGCTGGCCAGCTGGCCCAGAACAGCTCCTGGTGGGGACGGAGCAGGCCGGTGGGACAGCGGTACTCCAGCTAGGGCCCCAGTCAGCAGCAGCATGATGCTCAGGCTGTTATTTTGGGTCTGGCATGAATTATTCAGCACAGAACAGCCCAGCCCAGCGTTTTTGGGACTCTCCCCAAGACTGGGAGAGAGAAGTAGGGTGGAGGCTCTGTTTGCTCAGAGAAGAGTGCTCTGTCTCCCTGTGCCTACATCTTCTAATCCATCTAGTGAGGGTCAAAGGTTTGCTCTCCAAGCTCACTGCCCAGCTGCTCACCCCCAGGACCAGGATTCTAGGGCCCAGGATTCTAAAGGACTAAAGTGTTCTTTTTTTGTCTTTTGCCTCCAGGGTTATTTCTGGGGCTCGGTGCCTGCACCATGAATCCACTGCTCCTAGAGGCTATTTTTCCTCCCCTTTGTTATTTTATTGTTGTTATGGTTATTATTTTTGTTGTTATTGTTGTTGGATAGAACAGAGAGGAGAGAAATGGAGAGAGGAAGGGAAGACAGAGGGGGGGAGAGAAAGACACCTGCAGACCTGCTTCACTGCTTGTGAAGCAACCCCCCTGCAGGTGGGGAGCCAGGGTCTCGAACCAGGATCCTTATGCCGATCCTTGTGCTTCACACTATGTGTGCTTAACCCGCTGTGCTACCACATGGCCCCCGGGACTGGTTCTTAAGGTCTTTTAAAGCTTCAGAACTTGAAGTCTGGAGGGCTTTTAGAGAAGGGGCAGGGGTCCAGGCAGTGGCACCCGGTTGAGTGTGCATGTTACCATGTACAACGACCCAGGTTTGAGCCCCTGCTCCCCACCTGTGGTGAAGCAAGTGTGCAGGTGCCTTTCTGTCTCCCTCTGTCTCTCAGTTCCTCTCCATCCTATGAAAAGAAGAGGAGAGGAGAAGAGAGAAGAGGAGAGGGGCGGGGAGGGGAGGGGAAAGGAATGGGGAGGGGAGAGGAAGAGAGAAGAGGAGAGGAGACAACAGGAGAGGAGAGGAGAGAAGAGGAGAGGAGAGGAGAGGAGAGGAGAGGAGAGGAGAGGAGAGGAGAGGAGATGAGACAACAGGAGAGGAGAGGAGACAATAGGAGAGGAGAGGAGACAACAGGAGAGGAGAGGAGAAGAGAGGAGAGGAGAGGAGAGGAGAGGAGAGGAGAGGAGAGGAGAGGAGAGGAGAGGAGACAACAGGAGAGGAGAGGAGAGGAGAAGAGAGGAGAGGAGAGGAAAGGAGAGGAGAGGAGAGGAGAGGAGAGGAAAAAATAACCACAAACAGCAGTGGATGCATAGTGCAAGCACTGAGCCCCATTGATAACTCTGGTGGCAAGGGGGAGAGGGGGCAAGAGGTGACACACCGAGTTGTGCACATGGTAACATGTACAAGAACCTGGGTTCAAGTCCCCAGTCCCCACCTGCAAGGGCAGGGGGAAGCTTCTCATGAGTAGTGAAGCTGTATTATTGGTCTCTCTCTTTCTCTCTCTCTCTCTCTGTCTCCCTTTTCCCTTTCAATTTCTCTCCATTCTATCAAGTAAAAACAAGTGGGGGGAGATTAAAATGGGCATCAGGGTAATCCTGATGGCAGTAAAAATGAGTAAGTAAATAAAGTGACTAACTCAAGTCTACCAGCAGGGGGCAGAGCCACGCTAGTCTCTGGCACACCTGTCCCAAAGAAGATTCTCCCTGTGCCACTTCCATCCTCTGCGCATACTGAAGAACATCTGGGGAAGGGGGCGGAGGAGGCCGATGCCCACCCGGTCAGGACACCGAGACACCTTCTTTTCATGAGAAACCCAGTTCTAGGTCAGGCTGGTGGAGAATACCCTCCCCCCATGAGAGACTGAAGGAAAAGGCTTTGCATTCCTGGGGCCATAACAGACCCAGTAGTGATGCCAAGGTTTAAGGAAGATTCACATCGGCTTCTCTCTCAGCTAACAGCCACGGAGTCCATGCTATGCTCCACCTCCACAGGCAGCTCAGCATCAGTGAGGCCCCCTGGCCTTGCCTTCAGGCTTGGGCAAAGGCAGGTTTAGAGAAGGAGAGCGCGAGTGACAGACCCAGAGGCTCAGGCCCAGGACCAGCATGGGCTTGCTCATTCCTTCAGAGAGAACTTCAGCACCAGGCCACCAAACCTCACAGCTCTGGCAAAGGAGCCCAAGAGATGTGCAGCGGGACCAAGGAAGACTCTAGAAAATTCGGAAAAACAAGTTCCAGTGGACTTTTAGTAGTCTCCACTATAATCTGCCCAGTGTGAGACAGAGGCCACGTGAGTGTTCTTCCCACAACAGAACAAACTTACCCCCAATGGAAGCCAACCCCAGGCCCTATCTAGCTATCCTTCCAGATCAAAGTGCAGGATATCTGGAGGAAGGATGTTCCCTCCTCAGCCACAGTAACACAGACTGCAAGACAAATAACGTGCCACACAACTTCTTGGCCACCCCCCACACCCCAACACAGGGTGGTCAGGGAGAGGAGAACACATCAAAACTCCCCTTTGGAAAAGGGAAGAATGGGACTGGGGACAGACAGGCAAGGTGCTGGCAGAGGAGAGTAGTCTGGCCCACTGGCTCTGGAAGATTCTCCTCTCCCCATCATCCACCTGTGGCCACAGCTGCCCTGGGTGTTAAAAGGATGGGCCTCCCTCGGGGTAGCTTTGAAGATCAAGAAGTCCTAATCACTGGTCAGCTCCTACTTATCTTGGCAACAAAGTTCCTGAACTGTTGTCTGTGCTCCAGCTGAGCTAGGTGCCAGTATCCAAAACCCCCAAGATGTTTTCCCAGCAGAGTTCTGAAGCCTGTTTTATTACTTTGTGTCCTGCTCTGACCTAACCCTCTCCCAGTAATATTGGCTCCTTGGGGAGGATTCAACAGCACTGCATTCCAGTGGGAAGACAATAGCCTTTACTGACTTTGCTCCAGAGCTGGCTCCTGAGCCGGGCTTCCTGGGTGGCCACTGGGAAAGACTCCAGCTATTAATACAACAGCTGATCCTCTTTCTTTGGGGTGACAAGGGAATGGGGGGTGCTGGGCTGGGCTTGCACCTCTGTGTGACTCTATGCCTTCTTCCCATCTCTCTTTCCATCAATACGTTGCTATGTGTGTGCTTAACCAGGTGCACCACCGCCTGGCCCCCATCAATACATTGCTAATGAAGCCACACTAGGGCCCAGTGTCTGGTGCCATAGAAAGCCCAACTCTCACACATCCTCTTGGGACTTTGCATAAATGGAAACAGGGAAGGTGTGATAAAGGCAAAATGTTGTTCAGATCAATGTTCCCCCTTGCAAGGAGTGTCAGTCTTTTCTCTAGGTGGGTGTGTGTGTGGGGGGAAAGCCTGGAGTTTGATGTGGAGTGAATCAGGGAAGTCTTGAAGGCCCCCAAATCTACCCACCCACCACAACACTTCCTCTTAGTTTATGGGGAAAACTTGGGCAGAAGGAACAGGGGCTGTGGATCTCCTTTCTGTTCTATAAGTAGTTGAAGTCGCTGCCATCCATTGCCCCAGGGTCATATCAGACAGCCTAAACCCAGTTGTTTTTTTTATTAAACCTTTTTATTTTATTTTATTTATTTATTTTCCCTTTTGTTGCCCTTGTTTTTTATTGTTGTTGTAGTTATTATTGTTGGCATCGTTGTTGGATAGGACAGAGAGAAATGGAGAGAGGAGGGGAAGACAGAGGGGAGGGGAGAAAGAGAGACACCTGCAGACCTGCTTCACCCAACTCCCCTGCAGGTGGGGAGCTGGGGGCTCGAACCAGGATCCTTACTCTGGTCTTTGCACTTTGCGCCACGTGCGATTAACCTGCTGCGCTACCACCCAACTCCCAACCCAGTTGTTCTGAAGGCCCTTTTAGCTTCACTATCAGTCCCCAGGAGCAGCCAGTGTTGACTAACAGAAATTCTGCCTCTTGTCTAACCACTCATCCTAGAGCAACGAACTTGGTTAAGATGCCACCAACTCTCCAAAGTATCCTGGAAATGGTTCTACCTACTGCTTCTCCAAAGGGAAGGAGGGGTCTCCAGCTTTCTAGCCTGGAGACTCTGCTTATCACTTGCAGAGAAACCAACAACGGTGCCTCATATTTCAGAGGATTTATTAGCACAACCACTGCCTGATGCTAATTGTTGCTGATTCAAGGAAAGAGGAGGTTCCTATCATAAAGAAACCCAAGAAAATGATTTAGTGACTCAAAGAAGATAGACCTATGTCTGTTGTATGTGCATGGTATTCATTCTAGACTGCTAGCTAGCTCTCCAATATTATACTGGGGCCAGAGCCCTTCCATCTTGCCTCTCTGCCACCCCCTAGGCCATGTCCATTTAGTCCTCTCTAAAATGATGCCCACCGTCTCTGCCTGTGCCATCGAGGACCTAGGTGACCAGTAGGGCAGCTCTAAGAAATTGCTAGGTGGTAGTAGGCTGTGCTTGCCTGGGTTCTGGAGAAACAGGTGCCAAGGTGGCATTAAACCTGCCAGGGTTTCATTAGGAGACATATCTATAGCTGGGAGGTGGCACACCAGGTTAAGCACATGCATTACAGCACTCAAGGACCCAGGCTCAAGCCCCTGCTCCCCACCTGCGGTGGGGGGGGGGGCACTTCATGAGTGGTGAAGCAGGTCTGCAGGTATCTCTCCTTCTCTATCTCCCCCTATCAATTTCTCTCTGTCTCAAGCCAATAAATAAAATATTTTTTTAAAAGGAGACATGTCCATGAGAAATGAAGTAGAAAGAGAGAGAGGCAGTAAAGGTTGGGAGAGTCAATCAAGGGAAGAGGGGTTGTCCACAGACCATCGGGCAGTCTAAGAAAGCTTCCGCAGAGGCATAGCAAACTCCATGTGCCCAGGCCCCAGGTGGGGCTCTGCTTGGATCCTCAGTCCTCCACACAGTCTCCGGGAGAGGCAACATGTGTGTGTTGGGGGGGGGGGGGGGGACGCAGCCAGAGGAGGTGACTTCAGATCAGCACAGACACAGGAGGCCAGCCAGACCCAACATTAGGGCTGCAATAGGGCAAATGGTGACAAGTGGGGGTTCACGAACTTAAGAAAGCACATAGGTCTGGAGCATTAAAAAAATAAACAAACAAAAACTGGTCTACAGCCCAGTTCACCACCGCCTCGCTGTGTGGCATTGGGCAGGAAACTCAACCCCTATGATCCTCAGTTACAAAGAAGTTGAGCACCCAGGGGGGGCACTCACTGGTGGCCTTTATCCTCTCCCCGTTTTGGCACAGTCCCCACCAGTGGGAAGTGGGGGGTAATAGTGACCCCCCCCAAAACACGCTCCTTCATAGAGGTTTCCAGAGTCCACGGTTAAGCAGAAACAACCCCGCCCCGAGCAGGCCCGGAATTGGCACACCCCAGGCTGCAAGAGGCCAAGCAAACTGGCTTTTAAAGCCTTCCAAGAAACACCCTGATAAATATCTACCCCCAGGGTCAAAGAGAAATATTTAGAAGAGGCCGCCAACCAGGGCTGGGCTGGTTACTTGCTACCTCCTCTGGGCTCCTGCTTGTTTGAAAACTGTCACCCAGGCTGGGACTGTGGGACTGAGGTCCAGGTGGGGAAGGGAAGGGTGGGAAGGAGGCATCTCCTGGCGTGAGCTGTAAATGCAGACAGCTGGGCTGGCTGCCACCCATCCCTGGCACACCTCGTTTCACTCTCCTCCCAGAGCCTTTCTTCAGGGCGCTCCTTTCGGACTAGCCTTCCCTCCCTCCTACTCTCTGGGGCTCACTCGCTCACATACCCTCTCTTCACTTCTCTCACATACCCTTACTCGTTTCAGTCTCCCCCATGTTCTTACTCTTGAATCTGTATCTCTCCATCTCTCTTTGTCTCTGAGCTGCCCTGTCTCCCCCAGGGGGCCTCACTCCCCTCCATCTCTCCGCTTCCCATGCTCTCCTGCTCCCACACTGCTATGTGCTTCTTTCTTCTTCTTGCACCACTTGGCCTCCCAGTCCAGCCCAGCCTGGTCCAGCCTCCTCCCCCATGGGATCTATGTGCTGCCTTGGACTCTCTTCAAAACACCAAGAGGAGCTGAACCTCTGAAATTTCACAAGGACTTCAGAGGACCCCCCTTCACCCCCGTGTGTCCCCCCCACCCCCTGCCTTTCTTTGTGCAGGGCAGAGATTTAGAACCAGAGAACACACCCTGAGACCACAGCACTCCAAACGCAGCCCCACCCCACCCCAACATACCTCCCTGGACCTCTTCAGCATCACCCGAACTTCTTTCTATATCTGACCCTTAGAAAAAGCTACCAGTGGGAGTCGGGCTGTAGCACAGCGGGTTAAGCGCAGGTGGCACAAAGCACAAGGACCGGCATAAGGATCCCGGTTCGAACCCCGGCTCCCCACCTGCAGGGGAGTCGCTTCACAGGTGGTGAAGCAGGTCTGCAGGTGTCTATATTTCTCTCCTCCTCTCTGTCTTCCCCTCCTCTCTCCATTTCTCTCTGTCCTATCCAATAATGACAACAACAATAATAACTACAACAATAAAATAACAAGGGCAACAAAGGGAATAAATAAATAAAATAAATATTTTTTTAAAATTAAAAAAAAAAGAAAAAGCTACCAGTTATAGGCAAAACTAAGAAACCAGGATTAACAGGACATCACTCTCATACCAAAGCTTGGAGAACTAATTAGTTAAATGTAGAAAATCTACTAGAATTCTATTTAAACTAACATGATAAATCTACATCAACTGATGCTAAGTAATAATTAAAAGAAGCAAAAAAATAAAATAAAAAAGCATGTGGAATATGGTACTTGGAAGATAACCCTCCCCCCTTTTTATAAGTCAATATGCATACAGAAGCCAAACACAACCTCTAAAGTCCAACTCAGGGTGATAGGACTATAAGTGATTTGTATTTATTTATCTATTTCCCCTAGAGAAAAAGTCAATCCAGCCATGACCACAAATTTTTCAGTCAAGTTTCCCACATTAATTTTTTTTTTTTTACTATTGGATAGAGACAGAGAGAAATTCAGAGGGGAGTTGGAGATAGAGAGGAAGAGAGAGAGAGACAGACAGACACCTGCACCACTCATGAAGCTTTCCCCCTGCAGATGGAGATCAGGGGCTTGAACTTGTGTCCTTGTACATTATAATGTGTGTGCTTCCTCTCCAGAGCTCTATCTACCCCACTAGGGAAAGATAGAAACAGGCTGGGAATATGGATCGACCTGCCAATGCCCATGTTCAGCAGAGAAGCAATTATAGAAACTAGAACTCGTACCTTATGCACCCCCAAAGTAATTCTGATCCATACTCCCAGTGGGGGAGAAGTGATAGGAGGAAGAGGATAAGAATGCTCTGAACTCCAGCTCCATCCTCCAGAGAAAAAGGAGGAAAAAGGGAGGGGCATGTGGATGTTGTAAAAGGGTTATGTGTGGCTTGGAGGGGGAAGAGAGGACTGGACCTGGAAGAAAAGGGGAGGCAATTATGTAGAGATGGAGACAGATAGCTATAGAGATGATAGCTACCCATATCTACAAACTTAGAACTGCTGTGGCTTGCAGTGGTTGGGTCGGGGGTTCAGAAGTCTGGTGGTGGGTACGGTATGGAATTATACCCCTGTTGACAGTTAACTTTGTCAATCAATATAAAATCACTAATAAAATGTAAAAACAAACAAAAAAAAGTAATGTGTGTGCTTACTCAGGTGCGCCACCACCTGGCACCTCCCACATTTGGGGATGTGACAGCTGAGGTCAGCACCTCCTGAGATGGGCTGAGTCCTGGGAGAAACATCTTGGGGATACCAGTATCTCCCCTGCCAGGTAGACCTTCAGGTTGGTTTTTTGTTTGTTTCTTGTTTTTTTTTTTTTTTTTTTTTGCCTCCAGGGTGACTGCTGGGGCTCCGTGCCTGCACTACAAATCCACTGCTCCTGGAGGCCATTTTTCCCATTTTTGTTGCCCTTGTTGTTTATCATTGTTGTTGTTGTTATTGTTGTTGTTGGATAGGACAGAGAGAAATCGAGAGTGGAGGGGAAGACAGAGGGGGGAGAGAAAGATAGACACCTGCAGACCTGCTTCACGGCGTCTGAAGCGACTCCCCTGCAGGTGGGGAGCCAGGAGCTCGAACCGGGATCCTTAGCCAGTCCTTGCACTTTGCACCATGTGAGCTTAACCCGCTGCATCACCACCCAGCCCCCTCTGTTTTGTATTCTAATACTAGGTAATACAACTTTTTTTTTTTCAAACCAGGAAGTCGGCAAGAAAGATGTTGATCTTTTCATGTCAGCTCAACAAACCACCTACTCTGAAGCTAAACTGCTAGCGACTGAGTGGGTGAGTGGGGTCATCAGGTGTGGTGCCCCACAACCACCCTAGAGGGGTTGGCCAGGGTGACCCAAGGAGAGCCATCTGGTAGTCCTCATGAGAAAGAGGCTCTCCAGACAGAAGAGGGCACAGGGAGGGGCATGGCGACCAGAGGGGAGATGCCCAGTGTCCAAGCCATTACCTCAGACCTAAAGAGTCTGAGAACCTTTGGTTCTGCACGAGTGAAGACAGGAGTAATGAGAAAGATGAGAGGTGGCACAGTGGTAGAGTCAGTGCCTTCAATGCCTGAGGTCCTGGATTCTATCCCGGCACCACAGGAGAGGGCAACAGAGGTAACACCCACGGAACTGCATGGGTGCTGAGTAGTGCTTTGATCTCTCTCTCTCTCTCTCTCTTTCATAAAAAATAATATAAAGTTGGGAGGTGGCTCAGCAGTAAAGTCTATGTCTCACACACATGAGCTTTCCATCCCAAGCACTAATAGGAAAAGATGTGGGCTGGGAGACAGCATAATGGTTATACAAAAAAAAAGACATTCATGCCAGAGGCACCAAAGATCCCAAGTTCAATCGCCAGCACCACCATAAGGCAGCGCGGAGTAGTGCTCTGGTAAATTAAAAAAAAAGAAAGAAAGGAAGGAAGGAATAAAGAAAGGAGAGAGAGAGAGAGAGATGGGGGATGGGGAAGCAGGGGTCATGGTAAGGCAAGAGAATGTGGCTGGGTAAGCAAGGAGTTCCCAGCTGTATTATCCCCTCCCAGTCAAGTTGTTCAAACCAGCCTTGCCTTAGCGGCTTCAAGCATCCACAGACCAGCAGAGCTTTACAAACCCAGGGCTTTGCGTTGAGGGCTTTCTGTTCTGAATCATCAGCACAATGGAACCCATTGGTAGGGAGAGTTGCTGTTGTTTGTTTATTTTCTCTTCAGGGGAAGGGGACAGATGACAGCACCAAAGACCAGTCTCCCAAATCCTGGGCCTGTCCTCCTCCCTCTGAGCCAGAAGTGGGTTCTATTTTTGTGTCTTTCTTTCATTTCTTCTGCAGAGCCCAAGCACATGCAAAGTGCAGAGTACTCCAAGGCAGTTGAGGTTCTGGGGAGCTAGGTGGAGCCGAGCACCGGCCCCTACTAGCAGAGGGCGCCCTGGAACAGACACCAGAGCATCTCCCAGCTGCTCAGCCCAAAGCCTGGAGTCTCCCTGGAGGCATGGGCTGGGTGCGTGGCCCAAGTGTGCGAGCCCGCCCTCCTCTGCCCAGTGTTATTTCATACCCCCAATGGCCTCTGCTACTCGCATTGCCAACTCAGTGAATTGGGGTGTGGAGACATGCAGGGCAGCCCCTGAGGAGCGCTGGAGAGAGAGACAGATGGAAGGAGCACCCGATCGGAGTCTGGAGAGCTGACTGCACTCCCCCTAACCCCACTTTATGTGACCTCCCCTTCCCGCTCCTTCTCTTTTTCTAATCTGTAAACAATGGGGGGAAGTGGAACTCCGTGATACCCCAGTGCCCTTCAGGTTCAAACCAAAGACCTGTCCTCACCCTCCTCTCCATAAGGAGAGAGGAAAGCCAGAGGAAGTGTCAAAAGAGCCCCAAGAGTCGCTGTTTGCGCCCTTAGCGCAGGAGTGCCCGTTCGAGGGTTGTTTGTTTGTTTGTTTTGGTGGGGGCAGCCTCCACCTCTCGAGCTGCCTGCCCTCCCTCGGATCCCAGCCCTGTCTGCCTGGGTCTCCCCGCCGACTGCCTGGAAAGGGCTCAGAGACTCTGGGGGCTTCTTTGGGGGGAAGGGGGGTTGCCGGGCGCTGGTCCCGACTCTAGGTCGCTGGGCGGTCAAGTGCACCTGGGAGGGCAGCGCCGCCTCTGGGGTCGCGTGAGGTAGGCCGGAGCGCCCCGGGCCGGTGAGTCGCGACCTCGCTCCAGAGCCTTCAGTGTACGAAGTTGTGGCCACCAGGGTTCCCTGGTCCCCATTCCCACTCCCCACACAGACCCAATCTTGCCAGCCCCCTCCCCTCCCCGAAGGTTCAAGAAATCAAGAGCCGGAGGGGAAATGCACTGTGCAAATATATCGACTTTTATTCGTCTCCGTTCGGGAGCCTCACTGACCAGAGATCCAGGTAAAAAGATCGTTTCACCAACGCGATCAGCCATCGCCAATGCAAAAATAAATATCCATCCTCCGGTCGCAGCTGTAGTTACGCCGCGTACACCCCTCGACACACAGCCAGCCCCCCCCCCCCAGTCCCATCGGCCGCGCATACCGGTTACAAAAGTGCAGCGGGAGTGTGGCGGCGTGAGAGTGAGCGGGGTGGGGGTGCGGGCGGGGGCGGGGCTGCGGGCCCCGGGCGCGGGGCGGGCAGCTTTCCCGGCATCCCAGGCGCTCACGGCAGAGTTCGTACAGGGGAGAGTTGAAAAATAAACATTTACAAGGGCGAAGGGGGCGTCCCCCCACCCCAGCCCCAGCCCCAGCCCCAGCGCCGTGCGCTCCCAGGGGCCCCGGGCGAGCCGGCGTCCAGGCGTCCAGGCGCGCGGGCGGCGGCCCCCGGTCCTCGGGTGCGGAGCGCGCACGCGGGTCCCCCCGGCGGGCCGCCCAGGCGACAGTCCCCGCGGCGGGCGGCGCCGCTCACAGGGCCGAGTCGGAGTCGCTCGAGTCCAGGCTGTTCCTCAGTTTGCAGCTGCTGAGCTGCTCGCGCTGCAGGGACAGGCTCTGCGTGCTACGGCGCAGGCACTCCAGGCTCTGCAGGAACGACTTCTTGGCCTTCTCCTCCTCCATGGGCGACACCCCCTCCTCCTCCACCTCCTGGATCTCGTCGAAGGTCACCGGCTGCGTCTTAAAGCGGGACTGGCGCGGCCGCCGCAGTCGGCCCTTGCCCTTGGGCAGCTTGGCCGGCCGCACGGGCTGCGGGAACTCATCGGCCAGGCACACGAAGTGCGGCATCACCGCCTGGTAGCTGGAGCAGATGCCCATCAGCTCGCCGGGCTTGGCGGCCGCCATGGCGCTGCCGGGGCCCTCGGGGCCGGGCGGCGGGGCGCCGGGGCTGTCCGGGGGCGGCCGCTGCGCCGGGTCCTCCCGGGAGGCAGCAGCCTGGGGCTCGCCGGGCGGGGGATCCAAATCTGCTGCGGGGCGACGGCGGCCCTGGCGGGCCCGGCTCGGCGCTCCTCGGTGGGGCCCGTCGGGGGGCGCTGTGCTGTGCTGTGCGCGGCGCGGGCTCCGAGGCGCTCGCTGCCGCCGCTGTCGCCGTGTGCCCCGCGGCCGCCCGGCCCGCCGCTTATATAGCCCGCTCCTGCCCACACGGCTGCGGGCTCGGATGACAGCCGCTGCCATTTAAAGCGTGCGCGCCCCGCGCCCTTCCGCCTGACGTCGCCCCGCCGCCCTGGGAAAGCGGCCGCCCTTCGCCAGCCCCGCCCGCGGGGGTCTCCGAGGGGCGGGGCCGGCCGGCGCTCCCCAAATCCGAACCGGCCTGGTGCGCCCTCCCGGTCGCCTTCCCGGCCTCAGCGAGCAAACCAGACGCCGCGGGAGGCGGCCCTCCCTCCCCCGTCCTCCCCAGCTCGCCGCGCAGTCGGGGTGCCCTGGCTCCCCGGGAATGAGCCCGGAGAAAGCTTTGGCTTCTGGCACAAACACGCATTTGCACACAGACAAGCATGCAGGAGTACAAACACGCTGTTCTTCACTTCCCAAGAAGTGTGTTCTCACCCCAACCCTCTCTTTCCTCTCTCGTCCTTTTTTTCTTCTTTTACCAGAAGAAAGCTCTGCCTTACGGTGGTGCTGGGGGGGCTGGAACCTCGGGCCTAGGAGCCTCAGGCATGAAAGTCTTGCTGTGAAACCATTACACTATCTCCCACGCCCAAAGTATTTTATTCGATTTAATATTTTTCTTATTTGATAGGACAGAGAACTTGAAGGGGGGGTGGGGGACCAGAGAGTGAGAAAGACACACTCGCAGTTATTTCATGCTCATGAAGCTTCCCCCCTGAAGGTAAGGAATCGAGTCTTGAGCTCCGGTCCTTAGGTGCTTGGTAACATGTACGCTCAACCGGTTGGGCCACCACCCAGCCCCACAGTTGTCTTCTCTATGCTTGTCTCATCCCTACCCCCGACCCTTCCCCCAGCCCCTGAAACACCCCATTCATGCTCAGAAGGATGGCACTTGGATATGACACTAACGATGACTACTACCATCTGGAGAGCGTTACTCCAAGCCATTGTATCAGTTAAGAGTTTCCTTTTCCATATATTGTCCTATTTAATCTTCCCATTAGCTATTCATGTCTCTTGCTTCTACAGATGAGAAAATGGAGGCAGAAGAAGAGTAAGGAACCAGCCCACTAGCCACCCATGGAGCCCAGTAGGGCCACTTAAGATTCCATTCATTCATTCACTTGCCATAACCTGGGCTTCACTCCAAGTCAACTTTTTCAGATAGAATAAAACAGGGGCAGAGAGGGAAGGGCACCACAGCAACCTAGTGCAGTGGGGAACATGCTCAAACCTGGGGCCTGTGCATGACAAAGCAGGGGTGCTGTCTAGGTGAGCTGTCTTGCCAGCCTTGGAACCCACATTTAAAGTCACCTGCTGGGGTTGCTACCCACCAGCACCCCCAAGGCTTCTAAAAGAGCAGGTCCCCAGCCTGGGTTCCCCAGACTCCTAAGAGGAAGCTGAGTATTGCCAGACTGAGCCTGAGGAGTGAGTACAATTGTGCTCGCTCCCCTACCACCACCACCATCAAAAGAGCCAGTCAACAGAGAGTTATATGGAAGCTCTAGTGTACCAGCTCAGGAAAGTTCCTCAACTCATGAGAGGCCTAGGGAGAAACATGTGCTGTGGGTGGTGACAGGCAAAGAGAGATGGGGGTGGGGGGGCTCAGGAAAGGGGGACTCAGTGACACCGAAAGACAATGATAACACTACCGAGTGCTTGATGTGGGCCATGCTCGAAGTACTTGATTAAAAAAAAAAGAGAGAGTTGATTGTTCATTGATGAGAGAACTAGAGCATCACTCTGGCACATGTGATGCCAGGAATCAAATCTGAGATCTCATACAAGTCTACTGCAAGATGCTCTGAGTATTGCTTTATGCATTAATTCATTCGTGTATTCATTACTGTATTCTTCAAAAGATTGTTTTTTTTTATTGTTAACAGGGTTACCGCTGGTGCTCGGTGCTGACACTACAAATCCACTTCTCTCAGCATCTATCTCTTCTCTTTCTTCTCCTTCTCCTTTTTCTTTTCTATTTTATTTGATAAGACGAGAGAAATTGAGAGAGGGTGGGAGAGATAGAGAGGGAGAGAGAAAGAGAGACCTGCAGACCTGCTTCACTGCTCATAAAGTGGCCCCCCCTTCCACACTTAGGGAGCATGGGCTCAAATCTGGGTCCTTGTTCACGGTAATAAAAACAATATATCTGGGAGTCGGGTGGTAGCCCAGCGGGTTAAGTGCACGTGGTGCAAAGCACAAGGACCAGCATAAGGACCCTGGTTCGAGCCCCCGGCTCCCCACCTGCAGGGAAGTCGCTTCACAGGCGGTGAAGCAGGTCTGCAGGTGTCTATCTTCCTCTCCCCCTCTCTGTCTTCCCCTCCTCTCTCCATTTCTCTGTCCTATCTAACAGTGATGACATCAATAACAACAATAACAACTACAACAACAATAAAAAACAAGGGCAACAAAAGGGAAAATAAATAAATATAAAAAAATATATATCTTTATTGTATGAAAGAGAACAAGCGCGCTAGAGCAGAACACCACTCTGTCATATGTGATGCTGGGGAAATGAACTCAGGGCACCAAACATGCAAGTAATAGGCTCTATCCCCCTGACCACTAAGTTTTTGTATTTAGTCCTCTCCTTAAATCTGAGTAACAAAGCATTTTTGTAATGGCCATTTACAGATGAGGAAACCAGGGTATATAGAGGCTAGTCAACCTGCCCATCCAGAAGCAACTAGCTGAGATTTAAGTTAGATGACTTGGCTCCTAACTCCTTAAGTGCTCATCTTAACCATTATACAGAACACCTGCACCCTGTGCCCTATGCCCTGTGCCCTGTGTGAAGAAGAAAGAGGGAATCATCAGCCCGTGACCAGATGGAAGGAGAGTGCTTTGGGCAGAAAAAGCCCAAATGCAAAAGACTAAGGCAGGAGGGAGCTTGGTATATTCAAGGAACAGCAAGAAAATCCTGAAGCTAAAGCAGCTGAGTGGAATTCCAGCAAGATGCAGGGTCAGTCACAGAGGGCCTTCAGGAGTGGGTGCTCCATTCTAAGAGTACTGGTGAAGCACTGGAGAGTTCTGAGCCAGGAGTAGCACTCTCCAGTCTATGTCAAGTGCTGGAGCTTCTCTCATCTCTCTGCTTATCACTCTTCCAACCACAACTTTAAGCTAGGGACTTCTTCCAGTAAGAGAGGCAGAACTTGAACTTACCACGTCTGCTCACACCCCCACAGATAAGAGTTTAGATGCATGACCCTCACCTAGCTGCCAGGGAGTTTGAGAAACTAACATAATCCTTTGCCACAGGAGTGAGCCCTTCGTCTGACTTAATGGCTGGCCTCTGATCCACTGCCTGTGGATAAAACCAGTTGGCTTTCCCAACTCAGCATAACATTTCTTTGGACTTCCTTTTCTGTCTATCTTCTTGCAAATGAATCAGTCTGTTGGAATAGTTTGCTTCAAGCAGCACTGGCTAACCTGTACATACAAATGTTTTGGCTCTCGCCAACCATTTTTCTTTTTTTCTCCAGAATTATAGGTTCAGTCGGCATGTAGATTGTTCTCCAGATTCTCCCAAAAGATCCACTAGGCATCCACATGGACGTTAGAAGGGAGGGAAGGAGAGAGGAAGGAGACAGTTTGGGAGCCATCAGTGTGTACAGAGGAATGGATAAAAAAAAAAATCCACCTTGTAGACAGAGAAGGGCTGGGCCTAGTCAACACTGGGAGGGGGTTCAGCCAATCAAGTACCCAGAGGAATGGCCAAGAGAGGGGGTCAGTCAGTGGAGCACCTGGTTAACCACTCACATCACCATGTGTAAGGATCCTGGCACAAGCCCCTGCTTCTTGCCTGCAGGGGGGCAAAGTTTCATGAGTGATGAAGCAAGTGTCTCTCTGTCTCTCTTCTCTATCTCCCCCTCTCCTCTCAGTTTCTCTCTGTCCTATAAAAAAAAAAAAAGAAAAAAGGGGAAAATGGCCACCAGGAGCAGTGGATTAGTCATAGAGGCACTGAGCTCCAGTAATAACCCTGGTGACAAAATGAATGAATGAATGAATGAGTGAAATAAAATAAAATCCAAGAGAAGAACAGATCAGAAGCCAACAGAAGGAAGAGAAGGATGCTTGATGGTAGTAGTGTGTGCATGGGAGGCGAGTGGGGGGGGGGATTAGAATCTAGAGAAGGGTCCCCACTTGATTCTACTAGAATGTAACTGCAAGGCCTGAGGCAAAACTCTGCCCTGCAGTGGTCTCAGTACAAACACTCCTCCTTCAGAGCTGCCTTCCTGGCCACGCTGTTTAAAGCAGCCTCCGTGGCTCGACCTCCTGATTGTCCCAGCTAGCATGTCCACCTTTGCTGGAAATGGCTTTGCAGGTGCTTAATCCCATTGGAAGTATCTGCCATCCTCATCAAATTGTCAGTCTCAGCTACTGTGTTTCTGCAACACCCAAGGTGCCACTGGGACAGGTCAGATCTTCTGAGTCCTGCTGAGGGACTCACCTGCTCTCTCCACCTTGCTCTCATGCCAAACCCCACCAGCAGCAGGAGGGGGGGGTCACACCATGACCAACAGGGCTTCTGTCTCAATACACAGGGCTCCTGCAGATGGCAAACTTCTAGGTCAGCGACATAGGACACATGGACACACAGACACACACACACACACACACACACACACACACACAGCTTCTCTGGGTAGGGGCTCCCAACCTTGGCCCAGGGAGGTGAAATCAAGGAAGGGGACAAGCAGTTTCCACTCTGCCTGTAAATCTAACATCGGACCCTGCTCACAGGGACCTTTAGGAAGAGGTGGGCTGTTACAATAGACACAACTGGACCTGCAAGCCCCTGCTGACCCTTCCCACCCTCAGTATCCTCTCCTCAGGCTATCTGGGCAGGCCCTGTCAGCCTTTTCCTGCCTGCTGGAGTCAGCCGAGGCTGTTATCCTGTCAGCAAACTCAGACTCAGAGACTCTAACCCTGCTGAGCCAGGCGCTCCTTCTGTGACCTTGGCCAGGTCACACTCTCAGTTTCTAGGTTTCAAAGTGAAAGCAACAGCCTTAGGGAGTCCACACTCAGTGTGTGGAAAGCACCCAGTCTCCCACATGAAGTCAACATCCCATTTGTTTTCATTATCTCATGTTCAAAGCTCCCTAGCTCTCCAACAGGGCTGAGAAGATGTCATGGAGGAGGCACCAAGAAACTCTTCCCCAGTGAGCATCTGAGGGTGTGGGTGACTGATCTTCTTCATCTCACTCAACCAAGATTGCAGATTCAATCCCTGACACCACTCACTGTAAAGCAGGGCTGAGGTATGAGACAGAGAGAGAGAGAGGGAGAGAAAAAGAAAGAGAGAGAGAGAGATGCTAGGCCAAGGAGTATCCAACACCCAAGAAATGCCCCAAGATGCAGAGGAGGCCTCCTCAGAACTTGGGGACCTGATGGGGCCTCGGACTGACTGACCCCTTGGGTCCTCACTGGGTCTTGCTGAGCTTGCTGAGTGAAGACTGGCTGTTCCAAGATAGGTAAAGGCACCTCCCCAGATCACCAAGGGGTGAAAGGATGGTCCATCTCTCAGCGGCCCATGGCCGTGGGATTACAGAGGAGGGACAGGAAGATGTCACCTATGATATGCCTAGTACTGTGCTTTCCATATGCCCTGCCCAAGTCACACTCGTGGCATCTGCTGTGGGGGATCCTTCCCGCCCATGCCCTCATTTTGAGGACGAAAGGTGATTTGTGGCTTTGTGCGAAGTGCCTCACAGTCTGCCAGACCCTGAAAGCAGTGTTCCCTCCTTGCTCCATCCTACGGGCATGACAGAAAGAGCTGGACCAGTGGGCCAATATGGGCGTGGGGGGAGGCTGGCATTATCAGCTCCACCACCTAGACGAGCTGCTTCCCATCTCAGAGCCCCAGTCCCATCAGCTGGGAAGCAAGGAGGCTTGCTGGGAACTGAGCACTTGAGAAGCCTTGGGAAGATGCTGCAGTGAGGGGACCCACTGGCAGGAAATAGATGCTTCCTCTCAGACCCAAGAGTGGCAAATGACCCAGGATGAGGCTGCGGGGGCAGGTTCCCCTCTGTCTCCCTGGAGGGGCTGCTGGGGGGAGCAGATGGGGGGGAAGATGGCAACAGACAGGGGAGGGGCTTGTGCCACCACCTCCTCCACCATCTCCACCCACACTGTGGCTTTTGGGCAGAGCCTGGGTTTAAAAAAGCAACCACTGGTTCTTCAGCTATTAGTGGGACTTTGTTTCCAAGGGAGCGTGTGCTACCCTTGCTGGGCTGGATGGGAGCAGGGACATAGGGATTGATCTGGCATGCAGAGGGGCCTTGAAGAGCCAGCCTGGGCTATTCTGCTCATTGGCCCTGCTCTCCTTCCTGGGGCCCTGCTTCCTGTCCACCCCCCCACCTGCTGCTGGAGCCCTGTGTAGCCCTCCAAGCCCCCAGGGGTCCCTCCACACACAGCTTATGACTCCAGCAGCTCACCAACAGCTCTTGCCTCACTCAGAATTAGCAATGTGTCTGGTACGGCTTGTGAGCATAACAGTGTTTTGATCTTTTTTTTTTTTTTTTTTTTGCTGGAGGGTTGCCATGACAATCCCTGCAAGCTCCAAGAGACAATAGACACAGAGAAGGTGGGACAGACAGGGGCAGAGAGATACTCCCCCTCCCAAAACAAAACAAAACAAAAATTATATCCCTGAGTCAGACCTTGAACCTCCAGCCTCCCTCCCTCCTCCCTCTCCCCCACCACCCAACCCCAGTGGCCCCATCTAGGCCCAGATGAGCTCACTGTCTACTCTGGGCCTCACTGTACATAGTGCAAGGGGATGTCCCAGCTGTCTCAGGCCGGCTTCCGGAGGTGGCAAGGCAGGGCAGGTCCCAGAGGGGAAACACCCTGGCATGCCCACTCACAGAATAAGTATCAGGGAGCACCAGGCTGGAGTTGACAAAGCTGGAGTCCAGGGAAGCTGCCTGAGAACCCTGCCCAGCCTGTGCTGTGAGTGATGGGGCGTATTTCCCTTGCTGTCAATAGCCGGCCTTCAGGCACAGTTCTGGGGGCTGCAACCCAGTCATCCTCCTGCACGTACCACTCACCTGAGAATCGCTCCCTACCTGGCTAAGGATAAAATCCTGCATTACCCAAGGCCCTTGAGCCCTGTGAAGTAGCTTCCCCTTTGAGACCTCAGCAGCACACAGCTGTCTGTGGTCTCTGGAGATGAAGACAGGCCCAGAGAAGGGGGGTGACTAGATACAAGTCACACAGCAAGCAGTGAGGCAATCACAGAGGAAGGTTGGAACCCAGTGCTGGATGTTAGCCCAGCCTCCTCCCTGCCTCCTGGGAAGATAGGCTTTATGGATTGTGTCCATGCACTGCCCCACTGCCCTGTATACACAGACAGAGAAACTGAGGCCCAGGAATATCCCCCAGCTAGTAAGCACAAAGCCAGGGCTCTGAGATCCTAGTCGCCGAACCATGAGCCAGCCCTGTGTGTTCCCTAAAGCAAGTCCCAAGGACTTACTGGTGTCCCAAGGTTAAAGAGTCAGCCTCTGCCTTAGAAGGAACATCTTCTGGTTATTGGTGAAACAGCCAAGGGCAGCTGAAACTGGCAGGGAACACAGGAGCAAGGAGGGCAGAGGCTCTCCGGGCAAGGCCGAGTCGCAGCTGTAGAAGGCAGCCTTGCAAAGGCTTGCGGAGCCTCTGCTATCAGAGCCATGTGTCCTTGGACCAGTCCCCGTCACAAGTCCTCTCCTCCTGCATCTCTGCAGCCACTGAGTTCTGAGCTCTCAGGGAAACTGCTCTCCAAGTTCTGGGAAGCAGCTACCCCGGAATAGACATCCCCTAGAGACAGTCCCTCAATGCCTGTCTCCAGCTTGGCATAGATCCACCTTTAATTATTTACCATTGGGGTGGGGGGGTGGGGGAGAGGGGGGGAGGGGCACTGAAAGAAAGTGCTGTGGGTTCTGAACACAGCCCGCAAAGATGACTTTCCTGCAGCCTTGGTAATGGATAACAGCAAGAGAATAAGTAAATAGTGTCTTGGGCCGGCCTCCTTGGACTTCCTTGTTCTGTTTGCCAGAACGTTCTCTGCACTACCTTGAGGTTGTGATGGTCCCCGTGCCTGCCCTGAGGATGGTGACAGGGAGGGTCAAACCAGATAACTTCTGAGAACATACTGGGATAGAACCTGCCCTGTAGGAGGGTGGACTTTTTTTTTTTTTTGAAATATTTTGTTTATTAATGAGAAAGGAGTAAAGAGAGAAAGAACCAGACATCACTCTGGTACATGTGCTGCCGGGGATTGAACTCAAGACCTCATGCTTGAGAGTCCAGTGCTTTATCCACTAGGCCACATCCCAGACCACGGGTTTTTTTTTTTTAAGAGGCTCCCAAGAAATTAGGGTGAAGACAATGGTCTGTCATAGACTGTGATATTAGAACACTGACACAGGTCACACTGTCAGCCCTGTATGGAGCTAGCAACTTGCCTGGGGAGCTGGAGGATCTGTTTTCCTGAAGCTCAGAAACTGCCTGAGGTCCCCACTACACCCCATCTCTGTAAATTTGAACCACTGGGGCGGTGGGGGTTACTCCTAGGTACTCAACTTAAGGCATCTCCTTCTCTCTGGTGTCATCCCATTGGCACTTGCCCAATGGACTCGACAACTGTTGTCCCTTCCCCACTGTGTCCTCACAGTGATGCACA
Organism: Erinaceus europaeus; assembly: GCF_950295315.1. Lineage (NCBI taxonomy): Eukaryota > Metazoa > Chordata > Mammalia > Eulipotyphla > Erinaceidae > Erinaceus > Erinaceus europaeus. The sequence continues at coordinate 17,853,365 of NC_080178.1, forward strand.
AGGGGCTTAAAGGAACGCACTTTCCCTCAGCACCTACCTCATACCAAGCATCAGACAAAATCATCTCACTCCTTGTGTATCCATAGAGATAAACAAGGCCTGAATATCTCCAGGCCTTACTTACAGAGACAGCTTTGGAAATGGACAGGCAATAGTGCATCTGGTTAGGTGCACACATTACAGTACTCAAGGACCCAGGTTCAAGCCCCCAGTTTCCACCTGAAGGGGAAAGCTTCACACAAGTGGTGCAGAAGTACTGTAGGTGTCTCTCTGTCTGTCTCTCTCTCTCCTTTTTTATCTCCTCCCCTCTCAATTTCCCTCTATCTCTATCCAATAGTAGATAAATAAAAATATTTTTAGAGGGGGTCGGGCGGTGGTGCAATGGGTTAAGCGCATGTGGCGCAAAGCGCAGGGACCGGAGTAAGGATCCTGGTTCGAGCCCCCGGCTCCCCACCTGCAGGGGAGTCACTTCACAGTCGGTGAAGCAGGTCTACCGGTGTCTATCTTTCTCTCCCCCTCTCTGTCTTCCCCTCCTCTCTCCATTTCTCTCTGTCCTATCCAACAATGAACAACATCAACAATAACCACAACGAGACTACAACAACAAGGGCAACAAAAGGGGGAAAAATGGCCTCCAGGAGCGGTGGATTCATGGTGCAGGCACTGAGCCCAGCAATAACCCTGGAGGAAAAAAATATATATATATTTTTAGAAAAAAAATGGAAGAGAAGCTTCGCAAGGTGGAAATGGGGCAGGGATTTCAGCCCATTCTTCTGCAGCTCCTGGGATGATGATTCCAGGGCCTGTCCAGGGAGGGATTCAAGGGGAGGCGGGGCCAGGTGAAGAAAGAAGCTGGCAGGGCCTATGGAAGTCTGGAATTAGAACTGGAATCCTAGCTTCACTTTGCAATTACTTGTCTAGAGAGAAGAGCATGTCCTCAGGCTGAAGCAGTAGCAGTGGGGTGGGGAGCCCAGGAATGTGTGGCTGTTGTCCAGGCCCACACCTCTTCCTAAGGTAACAGCAAGAGAAGACATGGGGACTCGTCCCCATTCTCAGATGCCCCCACCAAGAGACAGAGAGAAAGCCTCACATGGGCTCTGTCACTGTCATCCCTCCAGCACCATGAACTTGGGGGTGCGGTGTGTGGCGCTGGGAGCACTGCAACACAGTCTTGTGACGGCACCTTTAGCTGAGACCTGGGGTTGGAAGCCACCATTTTGAAGATCCCAAGAAGGAAAAAAAAAAAAAAAAAGAAAACAACCAGAAAGGCTGGGCTGATGGGGGTCGGGAGGCCAGAGGAAATAGAACAGCACAGCAGGCTGCCAGAGCAGGAAGGAACCTTCCAGATGAGCTGGGTCCCTCCTTTTAGACCAAAGAGCATGGCTCATTAGTGGGGCAGACATTCCACTAGGGGTTCAGGACCAAGTACATTAAAATAATACACACTAGGGGGTCGGGCGGTGGCGCAGTGGGTTAAGTGCATGTGGCGCAAAGCACAGGAACCGGCGTAAGGATCCCAGTTCGAGCCCCCGGCTCCTCACCTGCAGGGGAGTCGCTTCACAGGCGGTGAAGCAGGTCTGCAGGTGTCTGTCTTTCTCTCCCCCTCTCTGTCTTCCCCTCCTCTCTCCATTTCTCTCTGTCCTATCCAACAACGAATTGCATCAACAAGGGTAGTAATAATAACCACAACGAAGCTACAACAAGGGCAACAAAAGGGGGGGAAAATGGCCTCCAGGAGCGGTGGATTCATGGTGCAGGCACCGAGCCCAGCAATAACCCTGGAGGAGGGAAAAAAAAATAATAATACACACTAGAAGAAAAAAGCAGACTAAACATGTCATAAAACATTGTTTCACAGAAGCTTTCGTGTTAGCTAGATGTGTGTGCAAGCTTCTAAAGAAGGTTTATTTTCTTAAGGGGGGGATGCAGGAGAGACCAGAGGTGTACTCATTGCTGACACTGAGTCTGGGGACTGAAACTGGGACCACTCGCACATAAATCCTGTGTGTTACCACTGTGTTTCTCTCTGGTCTGCAAAGTTTTTAAAAATATTTTTCGAAAGTATATTTATTCATTTATTGGACAGATAGAGAGATGCTGAGATTGAAGGGAGGAAGAGAGAGAGAGAGGAAGAGAGAAAGAAAAAGACGTGCAGCCCTGCTTCACAGGCTCATGAAGCTTCCTCCCTGCAGGTGGAGAGTGGGGCCTGAACATGGATCCTTAAGCACTGTGACATGTGTGTTCAACAGAGCACACCACCACCCGACCCCATTTTTTTAAGGGGACTGTGATCAAATTAAAAAAAAAAAAAGAAAAAAGAAAAACATTCCATTTCTTCAACCTCTACAGAAAGAAAAACTGGGGCCATGAATGGGAAAATGCTTTAGAAATAGGACAAGAGCCTTGAGTAGTGTGGTATTGCAAACAACATCCCCCGTCCACGTTTTTATTCTCCATCCTGAGGGAGACATGGGGAAAGGGAAGTGGAGAGGTGGGAAGGTCAAAGAGAAAACGAGAAGCGAGAGCGAGAGAAACGAAAGATACCTTTCATGGAGCTCCCGGGGTGCTGCCCATAGTCCTCCCATGTGGCCCAGACACAGTAGGTGTGCGTGCACTCTACCTGCTGAGCCCCTGCCTTGTCCCTCTCTCCCCTTGCTGTTCCCAGGATAGAGTGGGAAGAAATCAGTGCTTCCTATGGAGATGGGGCCATGGGTTGTTGTGACAATTTCACCCTCTGGGGCCGTTTCTTTTCTCACCCTGTCCCACCTCTGAGATGCCCTTCCATACTCCCACCCACCTGCCTCACAAGTAGAAAGCACCCCAGTTTTCTAAACCACTGCACTGAGCCCTCTGCCCCCCACCCCAAGACTCTGCACTCACTCCGTTGATACTGAAGTTGGCCATCACTCCACAACTGCATGTCCACCACAGTGAGCCCTCAGCCTTCACGTCTACAGACTCTCCGATAATAATAGCTACTAGGACTGAGACTGACACTCAATTCTTACAACCCTGTTTTAAAGGTGGAGAAAATCCGGCTGAGGAATGTGCCAAAGCCCACGCAGCCATAGAATGGAGGAGTCAGGACCAGAGCCAGGTCTGGACACCCAAATTTACACCTCTCCACTCGCCTGACTGGTTTTTGGCACCTCTCCTCTGAAGCACCCTGGACTTGGGGGTTTGGGGGGGAGGGATGGCAGGTGTGTCCTACCTTACTGCAATGAGACTAGATGACTCCACAGAAGGGAAGGGTATCAAAAGGCCATACCCACCTTCCCCAGAAGCTCTTACTCTCCCCCCCACCCCACCCCCTCCACCCTCAGAGGCAAGCGGCCAGCACTGGATGGGCCAACGTGGTCTGCCTTTCTTGCCCACCCTAGGGGTCCATGCACTCATTTCCTGTGTCCCCCTGCCCTGAGGTGGAAGGGCCAGTATCCACCTGCTAGAAGCAGACCTAAAGGCTCACTCTTACTTCCCTGTCACAGGCCCAGTGGCAGGCAAGGCAGGCTGAACAAGGGGCTCCCAGGCCTAGACTTGGTGAGCAAGTGAATGAATGAGTGAGTGAGTGAGTGAGTGAGTGAGTGAGTAGTGGTTGTGGAGACAAGCCAAGGCCTGCCATCCAGCTTTGTCAGTGGTGACACTGTCATCCCTCCTGCCCCAGCTGGGCACCATTTCCTCGCTCTCTCTTGCTGCTCTCTTCCAGCGAAGTCCTCCTCCCACATTTCCCTTATGGAGGTTGTTTTCAAGTACGAGTCTTGTCTCAGCAAGTGACACTCAGTGACAACAAAGTGGATACCAGCTGAAATGTACGGAGGGCTGGCTTCTTCTATGCAGGCCATGGGGCAGTCTCTTCTGAATTTAGGGACAGCAGCTCTGTAGGATGTGGGGTGCAGGGCCAGGTACGTCACTGACACCCCAAGCACAGCAGAAGCTTCTTGGCTAAGCTTGGATACCACTGGCAGGAAGTGAAGTTGACACAACATTTCTGGAAAGCCACCCACATTCTGGATTCACAGTCTTAACAAGATGTACTGCCCATGATCCCACTTTTAGGAATTATTCTAAGGCCTGTGGATGTGCAGAAACGTTGAGTGGGGTGGGTGGTGGGGGCTGTGCTTCTCTTTTGCCAGTTGTAAGATGGCCACAGAAATAGTGTCTTGTTTGTGGTCTACCATGGAAATCAGTTCGTCATGAGTTCATGTGTATAAAAAGATGGTCATGGTGCCCGGCACATAATCAAGCTCTAGGAAAGTGGCACCAGCTCTTTGCTTATTTGACTTGTACTGGAAGGAGATCAAAGCCAAGGTTCTTAGCCTCTCGCCATCACTCCCATAGTTTTCAAAGTCAACAAAAGTTGGGACCAGTGGTGATGCACCTGGTTGAGCACATGTGTTACAATGGCAAGGTCCTAGGTTCAAGCCCCTGTCCCACCTGCAAGGGAAAAGCTTCAGGAGTGGTGATGCAGTGCAGGAGTGGTGATGCTGTAGGTGTGTCTCTGTCTCTCTCTCTCTCTATCTCTATCTCCCCCTTCCTCTCAATTTCTGGCTTTCTCTATCCAATAAAGATAATAATAAAAAAGTCAATAGAAGCTTACTAACAACAACAACAAAAAAATTAAGGAAAGAAAAGAAAAAGAAAAGAAAAGAAAAGAAAACCAGTGGCTTAAGTATCCAGCATGAAGGATTGGTTACATAACAGTGCAAGTCTGCAGTCCTGAGCTGACACTCAAAGCCATATAATAGGACAATGGGTGTCATGCCCCAGTGTACACAGTAAGTGGAACAAAGGATGTCACGTCCTGATGTGTAATAAGCAGAAAAGGGTGACAAGACAACCAATTCAATAGAAAATGTTTTGTTTTGTTTTTTATGTATATAGGTGTGTTAGAAAAAACCCACACTGCAAACTGTGAAGACTTGTCATCTCTGGTTGTAGAGTTACAAATGATTTCTCTGTTTTTCTCTTTTAAATTGCTCACAAAGAACACACACTTCTTTTGGAGTGAGGAATAAAAACTAATTTCCAGGAGGCAAATAAAAGCCAGGTTGGTTTACTTGGATCTGTATAGAAGGCATCGTGTCTTCCTTTTATATAACCTTACTGCAACTAACACACAATCTCGGCACATAAAGGACCTGGGTGTGAAGAGAATTCCAGCCCTGCAATCTTGTTTCATCTTCTAGGCCAAGGCGTTCTGTACGGTTTAGAAATGGCCCACAAGGACTCAAAAACAACGCAGTTGGCGGGGGTGTGTTTGCGCCCACCCGCTTGGTCACTGTTTCACTGCCTGGGAGCTGCCCGGCACTGACCTGAGGGGGAGGAGGCGGTGGAACAAGACCAAGGATGGTGATTTAAGAGACCAATTACCTGGGGAGCATGTGGCCAGGCTGCTGAGAATGAGCGGAACCTTGGTCCAAGGCCACTTTGGCATCTGGGGGACTCTCTTCAGTGTGACCTAAGGGATTTCCCAGGAGAGGCTTAAGTGCAGCTGGGCCTTAATATGATCAGCCTCACTTGGGCATGTTTTCCCTTTGGGTCATCCTCCTCAAAGTCTTTGCCCCCCAGCCCCAGCTCCACACTGCTACAGAGAGGTACGGGCACTCAGGGCCACTGCCAGGGGAAGGAAAGAGGCACAGGGTCACCCATCATCCACAGAGGGACACCACACCCTGCATGAAGGGTTAGGGCTGGGGTTTTCAGAGCACATGTGATGTTTTACTCGGAACAATTAAATTCCTAAACGTGCTATGGTCAGGGGCATTAAACTCATAACCTCAACCCACCAAGGACCTCCATAAGGTGGTTCCCACATGCCTATTTCTCAGTGAGGAAACTGAGGCGGGGGCTGGATGGTGGACTGATGCCAGATGACTTGGCTAGTAAGGTCCAAGTGAGGTTCAAGCCCAGGTCAGCCAGACTCCAGCTGAGGATCCCACAAGGACTCTGGCAGGAATTCTGACAGATGTGGAAACTAGGGCAGGGATGGTGGCTATGAGCTGTTCTGGAGCCCCCAACTTGCAAACAGCACAGCAGGGCACAGGCCTTCTTGCAAAGCTACCTCCCGGCCAGTCTTGCGGGCAGCTGTCCAGTTCACTCCCCTGACGGGCGGGTGCAGAGCTCGCCTGCACTGCTTCAGCACAAGCTGCGGCAGGGAGCCTTGCGACACACATCGAACCGCTAACTGAGGATGTAGCAGACAGGGTCAGTGTTGGTGCGTGAAGGGGCTGCCTTGACAGGTGCTGTGACCTTCTGGGGCTGTCTGTACCCATGTCCCCTTTTGTCACCAGGTTCTGCGTTCAGCAGGGAATCTCAGAGGAGGGCACAAAATCTGTGCCGTGATAAGAACATGGTCTTGGGACTCAAGGTGGGTCTTCATGGCAGGTCTGCCTCATTTGCTGGGTGAGTGCCCACCTCCTCCAAACATCATTTTTCTTTTCTTTTTTAAAAAAAAATTTAAATATTTATTCATTGGATAGAGACAGCCAGAAATGAAGAGGAAGGGAGGTAGAGAGGGAAACAGGGAGACACCTGCAACACTCCTTCACCAATCACAAAACTTTCCCCCTGCAAGGGCAGACTGGGGGCTTGAACCTGGGTCCTTGTGCATTGTAACATGTGCACTCAACCACGTGCGCCACCACCTGGACCCCAGACCTCAGTTTTCCTACCTGCCCAATAGAGAGAAGAGTTCCTACACTATACTCTCTTTGGACTTGGGGTGGGGGATCCAAGGGTAAAGCATACAGGGCATCTGCTCACTCTCCGGTCTGGCCTGCCTCTTCCCAGCAGGCTGTGCGGAAGGTCTGTGAGATGTCAACCTTGCATTCAGATGCCTGCTCACCTTGACTCTCACTCCTAGACTGCCTTCCTTTCCCCTTCACTCAAGGTAAACAGAAGATAAGGGCTGACAGACTGCAGAGTGGGTATAAGGAAGAAATTAGTGGCTCATACCTTGATACATTTCTAGAACACACCTTCCAGGAAAGCTCTCTAGCCAAGGGCATGAGAGAGACACTTCTGGCTGGGAGTTGGGGGGCTGTCCTCTTCACCGTGCCTTTCCTGAGCCTGCCCAGCTGGCCCCAGTGGCCTGAATACCTCACCCTCTGGCATCCTTCATCCATCCACCAAACATTCTTCAGGCAGACAGAGAGGATACAGCCTCAACCCAGAAAGCTTTGTGGAGGCTGTAGACTATTCTCCTCAGTAGTCCTAACCATGCCCAGTCTCCAGGTAGAGATGGGGGGTGGGGTGGCCAGGGGAGCCTGTCAGAGGTTCTGAGCTCACCTACAGAGGCCACAGAGCACCCGCCTGTGCCCGCCTCTTGGAAAAGCCAGGCCCCTATGGCCAGGTCCAGCTGCGAGGCGTCTGCGCGGCTCACTCCCAGGAGCCTGTGGATCATCTGGCACTGCAGAGCAGATGCCTGTCACAACTCTCTTGCCCGTGTCCTTCCTGTAGTGGGCGGCTAATTGCAATTTGATCACGTGGCCCTCCAGAGCTCCTGTGCACCTGGTCCACCGCTTCCTCCTGCATCCCGCCAGGGTCTCAGGGCTAAGACCAAAGCGGGTGAGGCTGCTCCCCATGAGGGGAGCCTGTGACAGTCCATCCAGGCAAAGGCTGTGGTGGCAAGGGTTCAGCAGGTGGGGACAGGCCCAGAGACTCACCCTAGATGGCTGTTAACAAGTGACCTCAAAGGGCTTTCACAGGGAACACTGTATCTTAGCATCTGATCAATCCCCTTCGTACCTCAATTTCAACTACTAGTGGTAGAAGGAAAAGGAAGAAGAGGAGGAGAAAGATGAGGGAGAGGAGGAGAAGGAAGAGGGGGAGCAGGAGGAAACGGAGGAGAAGACCTCATCGATCTGCTTGCAGGAATAAATCAGGCTAGGGGTGCAATGAGCCCCATAAACTGTCAGCTACCTTTTGATTAGAATGTGAGTTGAGGGCGGATGGTAGATAACATAATGATTATGCAAAAAGACTCTCATGCCTGAGGCTCTGAAGTCCCAAGTTCAAAGCCCCACACCACCATCAGCCAAAGCTAAGCAGTGTTCTGATAAATCAAATAAAACAAGAATTTGAGGGAAAGTGTGAATTCTCCACACTGCTGGAGGCAATCTGTGAATAGGGGCTGTCCCTGGGTGATGTGACCATGATGGGGACGGTGGCAGCTGCTGTTACACCTACCTTATCAGCTCCAGGATGGCTCATTCCAGAAGACAGTCTTCTGGACAATGCTACTTAATTTATCCTGTGTTTTCTCGCTCTGATTTCAGACACCATCAGCACCCCTTCTCGCCCATCCCCCCACCCCCAGTCTTCACACTAAGGAATAGCCCCGCCCAACAAAGGGTTCTGTTCACAGGATGGGGTGATGTTTATGACTCGGTGTGGCAGTCCTAAGCCAGGTGGAAAGGGCACCGTTAGTCTGTGTTCCACTCTGATAAATAAACATCAAAGTCATTTCCCTGTTGACCCCCCAGGTATGAGAATAAGCAAATCAAAGAGTGGGTATGAGTGGCACTACAATAGCAGGGGTCTCACACTGGGGGGAAGGGGGTCCTTCCAAAGAGAAAAGGGGGAGAGTCAGGGGGAGAGTTGTATCCTGGATCCTTCTCAAGAGCGCATGGGGTGGGGGTGGGGGGAACCATGTATAAGTAAAGACTTAAACAAACAGGACACATCACTATGGAAACACTTGGCTTTTTCAAAAGGCTTTGTTTGAGAAAAATTATCAAGACTTCAGATTCAACACTTCAAATGTCTATGACCAGAAAAGGCAACGTGGGTCTTAGATGCTCTGCAGCCAAGCACAAGCTGCCAGAACACAAGGAAGAAATATTACCAACAGGGCAGGGACCCATCATTTGTCAGGCCTTTCTCCGAAGCCTTCCAAGTGTAGCCTTCTGCTCACCACAGTGCCTGCTTAACTCACTCGGGGTCTCGAGACACAACTCGAGAGACAGTGCCACTGATTGACCAGGTGCCGACAGAGATGCCCTGGGCCGGGGTCGGATCAGCCTCGGAGGCTGCACGGAGAACACACCCAAGAAGAAACGGCAGGTTTATGAGCTGCCACCCAATCCGAGCTTGTGGTTTAGTCGATGACAGTGTGAACCCCAACATCAACATCAACATCGGGGATAGTCTGATGCTAAGTGGCATACTGCTCTGACGCTCTGACGCTCTGACACTAGCTGCTCTGGGGTCGAGGCCCTTTTGGGGGGTGTACTATCTAACCTGCTGTGCTGGGATCTCTGTGGCTGGAGTTGGGATGTACTAAACCCTGGGAAGACGGACGCTGCACTAGAAGTCATTCAGAGTCCCCAGATGAACTCACAGATAGGGAGGAAGAGTCCACTTGTCTGTCTCTAAAAGTCAGCTTGGATTGGGTCAGGACATACTGTTCGGAGCCACTTGCCAAGAAAGCTGAGTGAGAATCCGTGTCACTCACTAGAATCTGGATTATCCCCCCTTCAAGTGAGTGTCTCCAGGTAAAAAGCCAGCTACTAGATCGACCGGCAGAACCTGACCAGGAGATGCAAAGGCTAGTAAAGGGGAGAGGCAGGCGCCTGCCCTCATGCACAGGGAAACCAGGTGATAGAAATCGAAATAAAATGGCCTGGCAGATCAGCAGTATAGGGTGAGCTGGATTGTCCTCTGTGAGGAATAAGCCCTGAACCTTAGGCTCCCAGGTTATGCCCAGCAAAATATGCCACTTAAAACTCAGCATGGTAGAGGAAATGGCACACAAGGTAAGGGGTAAACCCTTAAGGTTTGTTGATTTGGACTCTGCCACTTTCTAGGTCCTGCAAATCACTCAACATCTAGGAGACTCAGTTGCCTGTTTTTTAATAACAGAATAGCATATCTCTCTTGCAGGTCTGTGGAGAGGATTAGGAACTGCACATAAAAATGTAATGCAGGGGAGTCAGACGGTAGCACAGCGGGTTAAGTGCACGTGGCGCAAAGCACAAGGACTGGCGTATGGATCCTGGTTCGAGCCCCCAGCTCCCCACCTGCAGGGGAGTCACTTCACCAGCGGTGAAGTAGGTCTGCAGGTGTCTATATTTCTCTCCCCCTCTCTGTCTTCCCCTCCTCTCTCCATTTCTCTCTGTCCTATCCAACAACGACGACATCAATAACAACAATAATAACTACAAAAAGAATAAAACAACAAGAGCAGCAGAAGGGAAAATAAATGATAATTTAAAAAAATGTAATGCAGTAGCACAGTAGTAGAGTTTGGGACTTGCAGACATAAGGTCCAGAACTTGATCCCCAGAATGCTGCTTTGGCCTCTCTCTGTCTCTCTCTCTACTTCATGAAATACATTATCTTAAAAGAAAATGAAGACAGTGCCTGGGAGGAAACAGAAACACAAAAGTGGGGAGTTAAAAAAAATCAAGACTGTTTTCCTTCATGCTACAGCCCCAATATTTACTTCCACTGCTTTATTTTTCCCCCTCCTCTTATTTATTTATTTAACCAGAGCACTACTCAGCTCTGGTTTATGGTAGTGAGGGGGATTAACCCTGGACCTCACAGCCTCAAGCATCACAGTCTTTATGCATAACCATTATGTTTTCTCCCCCTCCACTGCTTTGTAAGTAATTTAGAAATACACACACACACACACACACACACACAAACACACACAAACACACACACACACACACCCTGATTCCCACTTAAGATCTACCACAGAATACTGTAACAGGTTGGCCCAGTCACTGAGTACAGCTGTCCTTTGCCAAGATCTAAAATTTCTGACCATTCCTAAAACCTACAGTTTGGCTCTATAGCAAGTGCCTACAGGGCATTTCAGAAAGGATAGTATTATCTGTGGTGTGTGTGTGTGTGTGTGTGTGTGGTGGTGGGGGGGAGTGGGGGAAAAAAAAAAGGCAGTCCGGCATTTGACAGCAGGAAACAAAACCTGCTCTCAGATGAAGGAATCCAAGTGGTAGCGCAAGCTGTCTGCTGAGGAACAGGAATGTGTTTCCCTGACAGGCATGGTAGTGATGACTGAAGAGATTAACATCCCCTTGCTCAGCTGATGCAAGGGGAGACGATGACCCCACGTTAGGAGGGATGCTGCAAGACTAGGTACCATCTGCCAGTTCTTTTACTTGTGGGAATGGAAGAACAGTTTCCCAGCATCATACTGCAAACTCCAACAAAGCTGGCTGTACCACCCTGGCCAGGTTTTGTTTGTTTGAACAGAAGAAAAGCTAGGCATTAAATAAAGGCTTTATTTCATTTCTATGGTGATTTGTACTTCCCTCGTAGAAAGGCTTACTGTGATGCTCAGCTCTGACAGAGGAGTATTTCTGATAGAAAGGAGCTATACATGTGTGGCAATGTTTAAAAAACCGGAAGAGGAAAGAGACTCCAGTGTAAGAGTGCTGGTACGAGAGTACAGCTGGCCAGGCATGGCAGTACATCTGCATGCTGACGGAAAGCCTACTCAGCCTCTGGTACTTCACCATGACGGGGGAGACGTCATTAATCTTACAGCGTGGAAAAGTACAAAAGGTCAAAAGCAAAAAGTATAGTGGCCAGGGGAAAGAACTCAGCTAGCAGGGCTTAGGACTTGCATGTCTGAGACTTCCAGTTCAACCCTAGCACCAGAGGCAACAGAGTAGTACTCTGTCTCTCCCCAGGCCCCCCCAATTCTTTCCATTTCATATGAAATAAAACTTTGAAAAAAAAAAATCCAAAAGGCTCTGTAAAATTTCCCCAGAGGCAGCGAAGGAAACTCTAATTCCCATGCCCTGTTTTCTTCCATTTAATCCCTTTTCATTCCCTCCAGTTTTCTGTCCTTGGTCAGCCATTAATCTGGCACACTGCTCCTAAACCAAGAGGTCAAGAAGACACATGCTTCAATGATGCAATAAGGGGGAGCCTTATGTGTTCTGTTTTGGGAACCTTGGTGACATCACAGACTAACCCCTGAATCACAAACACCAGTGCAGAAGAGAACATTGACTCAGAAAGGAGGAAAAAAAAAAAGTCTTACTCATGGGGTTACTGAAATCTAAAATGGAGGATGAAGAGAACTATTAGGTAACTGGTCAATTCCCTGATGGACTGTTCCTTTTTCTCTGGCTTGAGTTTAAATGACACAAGCCATTCTCCAGGGGAAACTAATCTTTGTGGAACAGCTGTCACTTGCTGCTCCTCAGTCTAAATTTCAGCCTACTTCTCGTGTCATCATTCAATGGCTGCTGCCTCTGAGGGGACAGTTTGCTCTAGTATTACAAGCAGCTCAGGTGATTTCTTCTAGAAGTTGGCCGTGTTGGAGGAATGATGCCTTCACTCTTTATTGAGAGGCCTACCAACTGTCTGAGTGTGTCTAGGAAGAATGACAGACAGGGAAGGAGACTCAATAAAGTCAATAAAGTTAAATAAAGTGCTCCCAGAATATGCAGCTTTTCATGACAACAGCACACAAGCCAGGTTTCACACCTTGTCAGGTGGACTTCAACAACATCCCGAGAAACTACCTCTGTGTGGGTTTCAGCAGCTGTCTGCCTCTGGAAGGCTCCAGAGTCACTGACCCATATTTATATATCTCCACTTCGATAAAGTCACAAGGGACAAACACGTGCAGATCTACCCCCAGAGGCAAAGTCCATTCATATTCCTTCATATAAAGCAGAGGGGGGCAGGAGAAAAACCCGAAGCAGAGCCACAGCAGTATTTAATTTGTCGACAGAAAATAGGTGATTCCAAGATGAGATTAGGGATTCCTGTTCCCAGAGCAAACATACTGTGAACATAAACTGCTGGATGTCAGTTAATGGGACTCTGGGCCAGGAAGCAAATTCCACCTATATCTTCCAAACAGTCACACACAGCAAGATCGGGATGACCCAGAATCTCGAAGCTTCTTCACGACAGGTGGTTTCCTCAGTCTCAGCATGGTTTCTTAAAGCCCTCACCCCATCAGTACACCCCTCTGGGGTCTGGATAAACTGTCCGGAAAGTCAGGTTTATTCTCGGTTCTCTGGAGTGGTACTCTTTAGGTACTCGGTGCTAAATGGGAGACAGAAATAAATCCAATGTAAACGCACATGTTTGCTCCCAAGCCATTTAAAACCTGTCTGTGATGATGTCAACATATTTCTGCTGTATCCCTCCTTAAATGTGCAGCGATCAGCTCTTCAAAATCTTGGGAAAAGCCCCCTCCACAACTGAAACCAACTCACTACAACTTGCCGGCACCCTCATAGTCAGATGCTGTCACTGCTTCTCATTGTTGCCCCTTCCCCCAACCTCTTGCCGCTTGTCCATATTTCATAAGAAAAACACATTCATGGCTGACATCAGAGGAAGGCAGGAGGTTTCACTTTTGTGCACAAGACCTCTCAGAAAGAGGACTTTAAATAATGATCTGTCTTTGGGGGTCAGAAGGCAATTCGCCCAGTAGAGTACACACCTGCCAATGTGTGAGGCCTGGGATTCAGCTCCCTGCCGCCACAGGCAGAGGGAGCTTCACAAGCAGTGGAACCGTGTCTCTTGCTTCCTATCTACGTCTCTGTCCCTGTTGTTAACTCCTGTCTAAAATTTAAAAAAAAAAAAAGAAAGAAAAAAAGTCTGCTGAGAAATAAGACCGACACAGGTGGAGTCCCAGTGATTCCTGGTAGCAAAAAAAAAAAAAAAAAGCAAACTGAAAATAAAGACATATAATTGATTATAATTAAATTTAAAAATTAGTTCTTCAGCATACTAGTCACATTTCAAGAGATGAGCTATTGTGGGTATCAGACAGGGACTGGGCTGCACAGATACTGAAAGTTTCCATCAGCGTGCAGAGTTGTACGGCATGACGCTGCTGCGGAGGCTCATTCTGACTGTCGGTAATATCAAAAAGCCTTGGAAAGGTCACTCTGCTGCCTCCTGCTCACTGCACAAGCAATTATCGCTCATCGGGTTTACTCTGGAAACTCACCGTAGGTGAGCTAGTTGGGAAACTGAGTCCATGGGAGTTCATCTATGTTACTGGCATGCTCTCACCTGCCAATCAGCTTGTGTCGCTCCTTCCATGATTAACAAGGTCCCGTGATCCAAGGGTATCTTCACTCTGTCCATGTATGTGTAGTCTCCACTCTCTTCCTAGAAAACAGTTTTCACTGTGCTGAGTTTATTTTATATATATATATATATATATATTTATTTATTTATTTTCCCTTTTGCTGCCCTTGTTTTTCATTGTTCTTGTCGTTATTACTGTTGTTGTTACTGATGTTGTTGGATAGGACAGAGAGAAATGGAGAAAGGAGGTGAAGACAGAGAGGGGGAGAGAAAGATAGACACCTGCAGACCTGCTTCACTGCTTGTGAAGTGACTCCCCAGCAGGTGGGGAGCCGGGGGCTTGAACCAGGATCCTTGTGCTGGTCCTTGTGCTTTGCGCCATGGGCGCTTAACCTGCTGCGCTACCGCCCGACTCCCTGTGCTGAGTTTCTTACGTGATGAAGAGGCAACAGAATTTGACCCAGGGCAGAGAAATGGAAGCCTCAGCCAAACTCAAGGGCTTCTTCCATTTACTGCCCTGCCACTTGGTAGCTACTTGGTCACAGGCAAGTTATTTTATTTCTCTGCGCCTTTGTTGACTCACTGGTAAAAATGTGGAGAGGATAGTACCTGTCACACAGTGCTTTTGTGAATCTCCATGCATAAATCACTTGGAAGTCTGGAATATGTGCTAATTATTATAAATATTATCAGTATTCAGATGCAGAAAAGCCTACTCTGGCTTACAGTAGAATTAGAAGTCAGTCAAGTAAGAACTGTTTACTTATGCTTGTGCTCAGCTCTGTGTTTTGGCATAGTGTAAGAAAACGAGCTTTGAAGCAAAAGACACAGTGTGATGAGTTCAGATGATGATTTATGTTGATTTATTCATTGGTCTCTTGTTGTTGAAACTAGTCACAACTCTTCCCATAGCTACTGTGGTGTTCTGGAGAGATGGCCCTGTTTCTCTCGGGAATAATCAATAAGAAAATCTTCTCGCCTCAAAAAAGGGAGCTCTGGCTCGATCAAAACACTGAGGCAGGTTGTTTAAAGCCTTGGGGAATGAATGGGTCATAACGCCTGCCCACTTAGGCTGTAAATGCCTCCTTCTCCCAGAGAACTCATTCAAAGTCAAGTCTTGTCCAATATTGTAATGAAACTTCATAGCACAGCCCACAAGCAGTCAACAGGTGGTATTACTCTTCCTTCACAGCTGAAAAAGAGGGACATGCACTAAACATCTTCCTGGCTCATGGGAACTAACAACATGTCAAGGATCCAGGCTGGGACAGCCCCAAGCTTCCTGATTTCTTTCCCTCCGTTCTGGACAGCTTGGTCCATTCATCTGCTTCATTTCCGATGTGAGAGATTACATTTGCATTACAGCAGGATTAATTTCACTGCAATACTGTGTTTATACTTACTATTGTAGGGGTGCTTCTGAGAATGTAACTGTTTACAATGATTTCCCCCAGGAAAGTCACAATCAAAACAAGAGTGAAGTTGCATAAACAGACTAAGTTCCAGGCTCCAGTCCTTGACAGTGACTATGAAACACAACTTTGACTTTTTCAGGCAGAAGACAGAAGCAATGTTTAAAATAACCTTTAGTTTTAGTGATTGGTTTTAATGGTCTTCCATAGTTTCTCTCCTGTAGTAAGTAAGCACTCAAATATTTACTTCTAACCCCTTAGCCAGCCAGAGAGCAGTGGGAAGGTGACCCTGTCCTAGGGTGGCCCATCTCCATCTCAGAAAAGCAAACAGTTGGTCTTTCAAGGAAAAAAAAAAAAAAAAAAAAAAAAGACATTACAGATAGAAGATATGCTTGTACTGGAGAAAAGATACCAAAAAGGAACACATCCTTCAGATCAGAGGGCCCAAGGCTCCTAGATTTGGGCTGTGATGTCATTACCACAACAAGGTCCAACTAGACCACAAGCAAACCTTACCCCCATAAACAGGAGTGCAAACAGGGCCTTAATCAAGAAATCAAGCACAAATACCAGGACTAAAGAGTGAATGAGGGCCAGGCAGTGGCTCACCTGGTTAAGCATACACATGTGCAAGGACTAAACCAATGTACGCAGAGACTTTTTCCACTTAGGGAACAGATAAAAAGGCCAGAGGAGCTCACGTGGCTGTGCATAAAGGCTCCAGTTGATAAATGGATAAGCAACAGATAAGCAACCGTGGAAGCCCAGGCTGAACTGTTTAGAAGAACACAGTCACTGCCATTAAGCATGGTTAAGTCGCCAAAACACATCTCTGTAACTCTTTTGATTTACTCAGGTCTTTCTTCAAAACAAAATAAAACAAGACACCCCCCCACACCCACACACAAATTTTTTTCCATCCCTGATCCCAGTTAAAGAAGCTTCTAGGGTCATTACCAGTCTACACAGCGGTTTTTGCCACTGATGTTCCTGACTTCCCATACTGTTGAAACCTCAGTAGATAGAAAAGGCAAAATAATAATAATCATCATATGTATATTTTACTCTTTCCCCAATAGGTCAATTCATCTGAATGCTTATAGGTTCTAAGAAACATTGGGGTTTCTAGTTCCATAACCCTCTGTTCTACCAAGATAAGAAGTCTACTCAGTTTTCTTTAGAAAAATACTATTTGGGGGGGCGGTGGTGGCTCCTGAGGAAGTCTGGGCATATTTACTGTTATGTCATTACTAACTATATAATAGAAACATTTTCTCTTTTTCTCTTCAATGGAAAGGTGCCCATCTTTTTGTAAAAGATTTATGTAGATTTTTTATTTAATTACTCCTTTCTTGTCCTCAGAAGGTGTTTTAGAAATTTCAAACAACCATTAGCAGCAGCAGCAGCACAGTTTTTCTGCTATGAAAGTAACACACAGCCTCACTAAAGCAAATGACGTACTTGTTGTATGACTTGCTCAAAAATCTGCTTTCCTACTGTCTTATAAACCCCAAGATAAGAGGCCTTGTTCTTTAGAAGTGTTCTCAGGGCCTCTCATAGCTATGGGAACAACTGAGGGAAAACAGTAAGACAATAAAAAAAATTATCTTTCATACTATCACCTAGAATATAGGCCACAAGCACACATGGAATACATATATTCACACATAGATTTGTATACGTTACCTTCTTAACATGCTTTTGTTTTTCTGTATCTTAAGTATATATCATCCTTATTTTCTCTTAGTTTTATTGGGGGATTGATGATTCATATCTCCCCTCGACTAGTGTCTAGGAGACACAACAGGACCCCATTGTCCCTTCATCCTTTTCCTTACCCTCTTTCCTCACAGTCCTTTGCTTTGGTGCAATATACCGCACCCAGTCCAGATTTCACCCTATGTTTTCCCCTAGTGCTCTTTGTTTTTAAGTTCCACCTATGTGAGATCATGAAAGACAGGTAGAGAGAGACAGGATACAGTGTCTTTAAAATATGGCTTATAACAAACTGAATCTTTTTAATATATAGGCTGTGTATTTGATATGCGGACTCTCTCAAAAGCCTAGACCAAGTAGATTAGAAGCTTCCAATAGCACAGCTATATACAAGATACTGGATACTGTACAGCAAACCATAACAAAGGGACTTTTCAAAGTTAACCCAATTAACAAATAATGTGATGATAATATTAACTATTGATTGTCTTTTTGAACCCTAAGACAGCAGGAACCTCACATCTTCACTATAGAGCCCCTACTCCCCCCAGTCCTGGAACCCTTGGATAGGGCCCACTTTCCCGTATGCATCTCCCAATCCAAACCAAATAATATTGCATCCGCCGATCACAACCTAACCAAAGCAACGATTGCCACCTCAACATGCTTCACCTCAGACTGTATCCAGAGACTTCACGTGTGGAATGGCAACCCTTCAGCTTCATTACTCGGGTGAGACCTTTCCTTTAATAGTACACTCTAATTTCATCTCAGGTAGTTCACTTTCTAACAAAGTCCCATAACCTAGATATACACCAGTTTCTGTGAGAGAGAGCTTATGTGCACACGTATCCATAAACTACTGCAAAATATATACCTGAAAGCAGGATTACACTAGAGTTTGCAGTGAGTACCTCCCTAACACTTCCTCTCCACTATTCCAAGCTTGGGATCCATGATTGCTCAACAAATTGTTTGGCTTCATATGTTAACTCTCTTTTCAATCACCAGGTTCCAGATGCCACCAGGATGCTGGCTAGGCTTCCCTGGATTGAAGACCCCACCAATGTGTCCTGGAGCTCAGCTTCCCCAGAGACACACCCTACGAGGGAAAGAGAGAGGCAGACTGGGGGTATGGACCGACCAGTCAACGCCCATGTTCAGCGGGGAAGCAATTACAGAAGCCAGACCTTCTACCTTCTGCAACCCTCAACGACCCTGGGTCCATGCTCCCAGAGGGATAGAGAATGGGAAAGCTACCATCGGAGGGGGTGGGTTATGGGGATTGGGTGTTGGGAATTGTGTGGAGTTGTACCCCCCTACCTTATGCTTTTGTTCACTAATCCTTTCTTAAATAAAAAATTTTAAAAAATATATGGCTTTATAATATCCCTCTGTATGAAGAGAACCATCCTTTTCTTTAAACTCACAAATATTTGTGACTCTGTGTCAGATGCAGTGCTAATGCTAAGGATATAGCCATGAGGTACATTTACTGGCATAGAAGATAGGAAGGAAAAAAACAAACAAAAAAGGAAGGGTAGAAGGGAGATAAAAGGAAGGAAAAAAGAGCAAGGAGGGAGGGTGAGGAAAATGAAGGAAAGGGAGCCACTGCTAGTAGATCTTGGGCAAAACATTTCTGTGTACATTTCTAGGATATGTTCTTGAAAATGGAAGTACTGAGCCCAAGACACCTCGAATTACCAGATATATTATTATTTTTTTTAATAAGACTGTGGCAATTTATAGTTCCATCAGTACAATATTATAGTATCTATTTTCTGGTCATATCAATAATACTGAACAGTGGCAACACTTAATGGTGAAAAAAATTAGATGAGAAATGAGAACTTATTATCCAAACTCAAAATTTTTTTCTTTTTTAAAAAGAGTAAGGAGCAGTCTTTTTTTTTTTTTTTTTGTTCCTCCTCCAGGGTTATTGCTGGGCTCGGTGCCTGCACCATGAGTCCACCGCTCCTGGAGGCCATTTTTTTCCCCCTTTTGTTGCCCTTGTTGTAGCTTCGTTGTGGTTATTATTATTGCCCTTGTTGATGCAATTCGTTGTTGGATAGGACAGAGAGAAATGGAGAGAGGAGGGGAAGACAGAGAAGGGGAGAGAAAGATAGACACCTGCAGACCTGCTTCACCGCCTGTGAAGCGACTCCCCTGCAGGTGGGGAGCTGGGGGCTCAAACCGGGATCCTTACGCCGGTTCCTGCGCTTTGCGCCACATGCGCTCAACCCATTGCACCACCACCCGACCCCCTTTTTTTTCAAATCTTATTTATTGGATAGAGACAGCCAGAAATCGAGAGGAAAGGGTGGGATAGAGAGGAAGAGAGACACCTGCAGCACTGCTTCACCACTTGTGAAGCTTTCCTTCTGCAGGTGGGGACCGCGGACTCGAACCTGGGTCCTTGCATGTTGTGATATGTGTGCTCAATAAGGTGTGCCACCAACCGGCCCCTAGAATTTCTTTATTACAGACTAATCCATTCCAACATTTTTTTCCACCTGCCTATTTACTGTTTTGCATCTATTCTGTTGTAAACTCTGTATATGTCTTTCTCTGTTTTTCTACAGAGTGCTAATGGCTTTCTTATTGATCTGTAACAACAGAGTAAAATATCTCCCCTTACGCATTTTCTGTAAATATTTTTTTCTATTTGCTTTTCAACTCTTTTTATGGTATTTAACATAGAGTAACTAAAGAATTCTTAGAGAATCAACTCTACTGGCCTTTCTTTGGCTCTCTTTCATGGTTAGCATGCTTAGAAAGTCTTTTCTCATCCTGAGAAAAGTTAAATACACAGTTGCATTTCTTTCCAGTTTAAAAAAAAAAAAAGGAGTTCCGGGCTGGGTGGTGGATCACCTGGTTGAGCACACATGTTACAATGTGCAAGGACACAGGTTAAAGCCCCCAGTCCCCACTCGCAGGGGGAAAGCTTTGCGAGTGATGAAGCAGGGCTGCAAGTATCTCTCTGTCTCTCTCCCTCTCTCCCACCCCCTTCCCTCTTGATTTTTGACTATCTCTATCCAGTAAATAAAGATAATAAATTTTTTTAAATGTAGTTCACATGTTTTAGATTTCATGCTTTATAATCCACCAAGTTCTTCTCCTTCAGACTTCTTTTATACCAATTCCTATGTATTGCAATCAAGGTCTTCTGTTAGACTTTTTTTTTTGTATAGGATCAACATTGGAGTATGCTGTTCAGGGCCCAAGCAAATCAGTCTCTCTCTCTCTGATTCAGTTTAAGAGCTGCCTAACTGTGCTGCTAATGGACCCACCCATGACTTCTTTTATGTCCTTGTCTGATGGTCTGACCTGACCTGTAAACATCCAAGAATGGCCAGTGATGTCAGACAGAAAGCTTAGGACACATGTGTTTCTCATCTTCAGGTACCATAGTCCTAATTTCAGTGACCTCATCTCAATCAGAAAAAGCAAAGCAACAACCACAAAAAAGAGCTTTGCTGCTCAAAATAGGCCTCCAAATTGATGATTTCAATCAAGTAGAGAGACATTTTGTTTTTCAAGTCATCTCTGGCCCCTATGGGCTGTTTACCTTTAAAAAAAAATGTTCTTTTACTAAGAAGATGCTTATGAAACAAAATACAAATGAGCAGAAAGGACAAGCAAAAAGCAGAAACCAGCATGCTCCTCGCTTTTCATTTCCTAAACTCACAGGAAATGCTTGGCATGCAGTAAGTATTATTAGCTTCATCGTTGGCGGCATCAGGGAAGACGAGGGAGACGCTGGGCCTCTAGATCCTGGAGTGGGCTTAAGTTAATGAGAATGTGAAGAACATGTGTACAGACCAAAGAGAGGATTTAGGAGGACCAATCAGACAGGGGCAGTGAGAGACCTAGGTAGAGTAGCACAGACTGTGGAAAGGGTTGGCAGTCTGGCTAAGGAATCTGCATTTTATCCTTTGTTCCAGTATGAGCAAATAGAGGTTTCTGAGTTGGAACACAACAGTGCTAAAAACAGTGAGCTCACTCTTGGTTCTCTGTTCTTCTTCCTCTCATCCCTTGCCCTACATGCCAATGTTACATATCCAAGAGTGCTTTATAAATATCTGTGATATTAATTTTGCTTCAGTTCAATAAACGGTTGCCTGTGGAATGCTGGGTAGGCAATTTAGCACTGTGCCCCACTCACCTAATCTAGATGTACAGTGGGGACAGTACAGTACTGACTCCACTAGGTTGCTGGAGTATTGAGTGTAAGGCACTTAGGAAAGAGGCAGGCACAGAGGCAACACTACTTACTTGTGATCTGTTATTACCACTTTACATTTGTTATTTTGACAGTTCCCAAATATCTCTAGCATGGGTCTGTCATCTAGATCCCAGAATTAGCTAGCCAAGGACCTACTTTACATGTAGAAACCCAAAGTATCTCAGACCTAGTAAAAGGAACTCCTGATTATATTTACAAATTCTCCTTTAGCAAGGGAAAGCAGCTTCAACCACCACTGCTCAAGACAGAAACCTTGAAGTCATTCTTACTCTCATATTTTAAAGTTATTGTTAAGTTCCATACTGGCTTACTCTCAAAAACACACCTCAAATTCATTCACTTCTTCCCTGCCACCCTCTAAGTAGAAACCAGCAGTCTCCCCCGGGAATATTTGAATCACTTTTAAGTACCTACCCTTGACTCCCCCAAACTATTCTTTAAAAAAAAAAACTTTTTTTTTTTTTTTAAAGTGAGGCAGGAACACTGATCTGGCGTATTTGGTCCCAGTGATTGAACTTGGAGTCTCACACATCCTGGTGATCCTGAACATTAACGACTAAGTCACCTTCCCGATCACTCCCTAATTATTCTTTACTCAGCAGCCACAGTGAGCTTTTCAAATATAAACCAGATCATATTACAACCTCATTTATTCCCACTGCACTTGGAATAAAGTCCAAAACTCAGAGTTCTAGCCACAAGTTGTAATTGTTTTTTCTCGGTTCATTCTACTTATTTGTTTTCTAGCTCCTATGGCCTCCATGAGGGAGGGGATTTTATTTGTCACATTAACTGCTATCTCCCCAGAGCTGAACATGGTACTTGAAACACAGTAGGTGCTCAGTCGGTATTTGTGGGGAATGGGACAAGGGGCAGAAGGTAAAAAGGAAGAGGTAAGGCAAATAAACTGCTCCTAAAAATATCTGACATACAGGCATAGCAGACAAAACAGAGGGAGCAAAAATCTAAAGAAGATTATGGGTGGGGAGGGTGTTTGTACTTTTTAAAAGATAATTCTTTCTTTATTTTTTACCAGAGCACTGCTCAGTGGTACAGGGGATTGAACCTGGGACTTTGGTGCCTCAGGCATGAGAGTCTCTTTGCATATAACCATTTTGCTTTCTGCCCTCGCTGCATTTTTGTATATTGGACATGCAGTAAAGAGAATCTGGAAATGAAGACAGGCTCTATTAAAGAGGTGAGTTCTTTAGACAGTTCAAGCAAGAACTAAGATGACTTTGGAAACTGAAACGAAGTAAGAGAGCAAAGAAGGACTGAGAACAATGCGCTGCTAATGTGACCAAAAGAATAATGGCATCGGGCTAGGGAAAATAACCAAACTGGACAGTGTGCTGCTTTGCCAGCTGTGAGACCAATTTTGAATTTATCAGTATGTCAGGAGTTGTAGAGAGTTTTCGTAAAGAGCAATACTAAATGCAATTTTACAGCTTCAAAGTAGGATCCACATGTGCTGTTGTAAGTGGTAATGTTTTGTAAACATGCAGAAAGTGATGACTGGAATTTGACGTAAAAGTCACAGCTGGAGAAAAGAGATTTAAAAAGTCACCCTACCAGAGAACAAATGATTGAAGTTGTAAACATGATGCAATCTTCTTTATTGACTATTTAATCGAAATACGAATAGCCCTAATGTTGGGAATATAATAATAAATAAGACAGAAATGAACCTTGTCCCAAGTGGTATTTACCATTTACTGCCAATTTATAATGTCAAAACAAATACAGACAAAGATAACATAGTTAAAGATACTTGAACATCCATATTGAAGGGGTAAAGGGAAAAAAAAACCCTCAAAGGAGAGAGAGAACAGCAATGAGAAAATTATGGGAGTAACTAAGATAATACAGTATTTCAGAAACCAGTCAGAGGAAGAAAAGATCCTAACAGATGGCAGAGTTTTAAGCAGAGGAGATGATGACACTGGTGACCAGTACTACAAGGAAGCAGAGAATGAAGGCCAACAAAAGGTCAGTATATTAGCTTTTTAAAAATATAGGGAGTTGGGCGGTAGCACAGCAGGTTAAGCACACACATGGTGCAAAGCCCAAGGACTGGTGTAAGGATCCTGGTTCGAGCCTTCAGCTCCCCAACTGCATGGGAGTCACTTCACAGGCGGTAAAGCAGGTCTGCAGGTGTCTATCTTTCTCTCCCCGTCTCTGTCTTCCCCTCCTCTCTCCATTTCTCTCTGTCCCATCCAACAATGACAATAGCAATGACAACAACAATAATAACAACAACAACAATAAACAACAAGGGCAAAAAAAAGGGGAAAAAGCCTCCAGGAGCAATGGATTCGTAGTGCTGGCACCGAGCCCCAGCGATAACCCTGGAGGCAAAAAAAAAAAATAAATAAAAATGTATTTATGTATTTATTTATGTGAGAGAGGAAAGTGAGAAGCCTAGCATCATTCTGGCACATACCATGCTAGGGACTGAACTCAGCACCTCATGCTTGAGAGTTCAACACTTTATCCACAGAGCCAACCCCTGGTCAGCAGTGTATTTGCTTGTTCAGACACAATGGTACCAGAAGCCAGGAGATAGCAGCTCACCCAGTATAGTGCTTACTTTACCATGCACAAGAAGCCAGCATGGAATCCCTGGACATTACAAGAGAGCACAGTGCAGAAGGGAATCTTCACGAGAGGTGGAGCACTGCTGTGGTGTTTCTCTTTTCTTCCACTGCCTCCCTCTCTACCCCCCTCAATCTCCATCTCACCCTCTATCTTAAAAAAGCCTAATAGGAGACACTGTTTTTGGAATTCGAATCCTGGCATTAGCATATGCTAGAGTGATGCTCGCGTTCTCTTTCATTAATAAATCAATGAGTCTTTCCTCAATAGCAAGAAAACAAAAATTCAAAAGGTGTTGATTAGAATGTTTTCAGGGCCAAGTAAAGGGTTTTCTTAAGCTGGCAACTAATATGAGAGAGCTCTCTAGCTCTCTGGCTCAAGAGTCAGAAACATGTGGAGGTGATTTACAGCAATTGGCTGTATTTTTTTTTCTTTTTGGTAGATTGAAATGATACTTGAAAGCTCACTGTTATCCTGTGCTACAGCTACTTTTATCTGCTGAGGACTAACTGTTCCTTTACTTGCCCTATCTCACAGCTTGTACCTAAGCCAATAATGAATGACCTCCTTTAATCATTACTTTTCAGCTTGTCTTCCCAAACTGTGGTGTTGTGTTGCCTGGCTGGCTTCTAGACTGCCTGATGGATCATCTGAGCTTGCAGTTACATTTGGATTATAAACTTGTTCCTGTAGCACCAATACAGGAACACAGGCTTTTTATATGCCTTTAAATTGGACACAATCATAACATACTAGTTATGAAAATTATGGAAAGGAAGGAAAAAAAAAAAAAAACAAAGCTGGAGCCCCACAAAGCCAACTCTACCATTATTTTACTGACTCAAACCACATTTTCAATGATGGTATGTTCAGCACTGGTATGAAATACATTACTTTAAAAATGGAAGCAGAAGACGGGGGTAGATAGTACAGAGATTCTCATGCCTGAGGCTCCCAAAGTTCCAGGTTCAATACCCAGCACCACCATAAGCTAAAAAAAAAAAAAAAAAAAAATGGAAGCAGCTGGCTTAGAAACAGCATCTGCAAAAGCTAACTAGAAAGGTACAGATCTGAAATCTATTCAAAAATTTTAAATTGTTTACCAGTTGTACGGGTTTTGTCAAAACCAGTAGCTGACTTTAGGCACTGGTCTGGCATGGAAGGTCCTGGTAAGTGAGGCTAACTAAGCACGAAGGACTGGCACGTGCAACCCATCATCCTACACAACACAGGCAGTGACCTTAGTAGCTGAAGCAGGTAGGAACTCACCAATACCTCATTCACAAACACAAGAGGTATGGACACTTCTTCCTGGACGTGGAGACTCTCTCTGCAGGCATCTCAAACTCAGATGCAGACCAAACTATCCAGCTTTCCCTCTGGAAAGAACATCTCGAAAGGCAAATGAAACTGTGTGTAAAACACCTGATGGACGTGTGGCTGATAGGTGGGGTGATGGGGGTGACAAGCTACTGAAGTCAAGTAAAAACAGTCAACCTTTATACTCCTTGTCATACGTCATTCTAGCTCCATTGAAAATGCACTTGACCAGAAGACTTAGTCTAATGATTTCATTCTTGGTAATATAATATTTTCCAGAAACACAGCTTTAAGGAATTGCTGTCTTGAAAGGGGCTTCCACCTCAGACTACTCTACCAGGAGTAAATGTTTTCCTTCCTCTAAGGACATGAGAACAAATTCCCCAATGCCCGATATCCAGCTGCCCCTGTGACCAGCACAAATACAAGGTTCTCTAGCTATCCATTAAAACCACAACCCCCCCCCCCCCCCCCGCTACTGCCAACTGTTTCTAGACATGCCCTGATCAGACACAACTGCCACAGCTCTCTCCCTCCTACACAATCTTCCAAGATGGAAACAGTGATCAAGCTCTTCTAGCCCTCAACCAAATGTTCTCTGAAGGTTCCTTCTACCTTGTCCTAACTGAAGACTAGTTCTCTTTGGAAGATTTCAAACTCCCTGAAATCCTCTCATGGGGACAGTGATCATGTCTCTCAGACCCAGTGGGTCTCAGAGGCAGGACATGTACCTTATTAAGACTCTCATGGGGAGTCTGGCGGTAGCGCAGCAGGTTAAGCGCAGGTGGCGCTAAGTGGAAAGACCCTCGTAAGGATCCCCGGTTTGAGCCCCTGGCTCCCCACCTGCAGAGGAGTCGCTTCACAAGCGGTGAAGCAGGTCTGCAGGTGTCTGTCTTTCTCTCCCCCTCTCTATCTTCCCCTCCTCTCTCCATTTCTCTCGGTCCTATCCAACAACAATGACATCAATAATAACTACAACAATAAAAAAAAAAGACAACAAAAGGGAATAAATAAATAAATAAATATTTTTAAAAAGACTCTCATGGCTCTCTTTAAAAAAATCCCTGCTCCTGGGGAGTCGGGCGGTAGCACAGCAGGTTAAATACACTCAGTGAAAAGCACAAGGAACAGAGTAAGGATCCCAGTTCAAGGCCCCAGCTCCCCACCTGCAGGGGAGTTGTTTCACAGGCGGTGAAGCAGGTCTGCAGGTGTCGATCTTTCTCTCCCCCTCTGTCTTGCCCTCCTCTCTCCATTTCTCTCTGTCCTAACAACAACATCAATAACAAGAACAATAACTACAACAATAAAACAATAAGAACAACAAAAGGGAAAATATTTAAAATAAAAAAACAAAAGAAATTATTTTTTTTTAAAAGTCCCTGCTCCCTTGAGCTACTTACTAAATCACTGAATCTATTTACCTCTCTCTTCCTCTGCCTTGGTTTCAGGTTAGTATAAGGTAAAACTATATCCTAATTGGTCCCCTGATTTCTACTCTTGCTTCTTTTTTTTTTTCCCCTCCAGGGTTATTGCTGGGCTCGGTGCCTGCACCATGAATCCACCGCTCCTGGAGGCCATTTTTCCCCCTTTTTGTTGCCCTTGTTGTTGTAGCCTTGTAGCCTCGTTGTGGTTATTATTATTGCCATTGTTGATGTTGTTCGTTGTTGGATAGGACAGAGAGAAATGGAGAGAGGAGAGGAAGACAGAGAGGGGGAGAGAAAGATAGACACCTGCAGACCTGCTTCACCGCCTGTGAAGCGACTCCCCTGCAGGTGGGGAGCCCTGCAGGGGAGTCGGGGGCTTGAACCGGGATCCTTATGCTGGTCCCTGCACTTTGCGCCACATGTGCTTAACCCACTGCGCCACCGCCTGACCCCCAACTACTCTTGCTTCTTTCCAGTCCAAGTCCAACAGTAGTAATTGAGCTTGTAAAATTATCAATCAGATCACATTACTTTTTGTGCTCAACACACTTCAATGACTTTTAAAGGGCTTACAATCTATTCCTTCCTGAAGTTCGTGAGTCTGTGCAGGTGGGACCTCCCGCCCTATGCCAAATTCATATGCCATATTCACCAAGTGCTTTTCTTCCTCTGCTAAGTAGATATCCACCATAAAAATGTGATTTGTGAAAGATGAAAAAGAAACAGCAGGAGGCTTCAGAATAGTTTCAAGAGTGTGGTGAGGGGAAATATAAAACAAAACGAGACCGCTGGGCCAAGGTTTGGAAAAGTGATAAATCAATTTGAAAAATGTTGATCTCCCAAGACTAATTGTACCAGCAGTCGTAATGCAAAACGGGAGGCTCTTTGCAAAAATGAACTATTCCCAGTGGCAGTCAGGGCATGAATTCTAGCTTGAGACAAAGCTTCAAGGAAGTAAGTGATGATTCCAACTCTCAGAGGGTCTGAACGTTATTCAAGCCCTATTCAGATTTTTACATTGACTCCTTAAATATGTACACATTCATTTACCTACACACTTACTCTCCAAACCACTAAATGACCCTAGAGAAAACGTCCAAAAACTCAGTCACCCTCCCAGTTCATCACTTCATCCTCCCTAAGAATCCCCTCATTGCCCTCAATGAATTGAAATTTCACAAGCAAAGGGAAACTTAGCTTCATTACTATTCATTTGCTTTTTCAATTTCCATATCTGAAAAGTCACCATGGCACCTACCATTTATAACAGCTTAAAAACTCACTGATTACCACAACAAGTTTTACAGTGCCTTTCATAGGAAAACTTTATCACTCCCATAAAGTACCTACCAATTATCTGTCCCATTTACAGAAAAGGCTTACATATAAATGAGATAGCTAAGTGCTGTCAGGGACAGAAACAGGAGACAAAGGCTGATTTCTAAGTTTCATTAAAGTATATGTTGAAAAGACAATGGTTATCAAGAAATTTCTCTCAAGTATTTCTTGCAATTTCTCAGAATAGATGTTGCTATCAGAAGATGGAATAATAAGAAATTTGATGCCTGGAATAGCAGTGAGGGTGCTGGCTTGGGGGGAGGTACAGTCACTACTCCATGGAATACTGCACA
The DNA here is from genome assembly GCF_950295315.1 of Erinaceus europaeus. Classification (NCBI taxonomy): domain Eukaryota; kingdom Metazoa; phylum Chordata; class Mammalia; order Eulipotyphla; family Erinaceidae; genus Erinaceus; species Erinaceus europaeus. Next base: position 17,881,743 of record NC_080178.1, read on the forward strand.
GTCTAGCTTATCCCATCTACAAACTCAAGATAGTTGGTATGCTATTATTTTGTGTTCTACTACTCTTATTTTTTTCCCCTAAAGTCTAAGAAACAATACCAGTTTTTATGACCAAACTGACCTTTTCAAACTCACTTTTCCTAGTAATATGCTCAAAACAACAACAATTAGTAAGAAGTACTAGGAACTCTCGTTCACTGAAAGCTCTCAGAACCCCTACAATTAGAAGTGGCTTTCCAACCATCTTTTATGGTGATGAACAGAGTCCCCATCCTTTGGAATATGCCAGAGAAAGAAGTGGTCAGAAACATGCCCAACTTGTCTCAATCCAATCACCATGATATAAATAGGAGCCCTTCACACTCTGAGGATTCAGCCAATGAAGGATGGAGTTTTTCATGAGTCATTTTCTAGGAAAAAAATAAGGCTTTTGGCATCTAAATCTCCAATGCATCACAAACTTCCTGCTATTATCTAATAACCCCCCTCAACTCAGCCATCACTGTTTCTATAGTAACCAACAGAGAAATAGCAGCCTGCCAAATGGCTTTTGTAGTTCCCTTTCTAGCCTGTTTTTCAGTATAGAATTCAAGCTAGCTGGGAAATGAACCAGACTAATCTTTTACAACAGAAACACAATTTGAAATGTATAACTGGTTTGGGGATGAGAAGTCTAGAAGAGTTTTAATGAGCTTCATAGGATAAAAAAATTTTTTTAATGTTCTTGATTTCTAAAATAAGGTCTCTTGAAGTATATCTGTAAGCTTTACTTTTGTCCTAAGACAGTGTATCCTGACATTGGCCAGAAGAAAGACAATCATGCTTTTCACTCAGACTTTAACTGAATTATAAAAGAATTAAAAAACAAACTTACTATGCCCTTAAGTATCTAATTATGGTTAAGAATCTAAACATTAAATTAAACTGGGTGACAGATTTAAGGTGACTAGAGAACATTGGGGAAATAAAAGGAGGAGTGAAATGCTTCATCCTAGGGGTGATGCAGGTGTGAAACGGAGTGAGCCAACAGCATGAATCAGAGGGACGCTGATGCTTAGAGAACAAAGATCTCCTTACTCTCTCAGCAAAGGGAGAAGTTGTTGGGAAGGCAATGTGTGGAACTGGGGCAGCTTTCAGAAGCTCAGCAGCTATAGAGATCTGCTTAAGGTGCCAGACTGCAAAGCACACAGCTGCTGCGGGGGAGGAGGAGTTTGGTCACTTAAAAAAAAAGAAGTCAAGACAAGACCATTTCTCTTTGAAAGTGGCCCCAGCAGATTCTTTTTTTCTTCTTTCTTTCTTTCTTTCTCCCTTTCTCCCTTTCTTTCTTTCTTTCTTTCTTTCTTTCTTTCTTTCTTTCTTTCTTTCTTTCTCCTTCTTCTTTTATTTATTTGATTAAAACTGCACAAATGAATAAAGTGAAATTAAATAAAGGAAATTTCATGACTTCCAAATGTCAGCTTCAGATGAGAATGTTTGGCTGGAGTCAAACCGGTGCTGACTTTTCTCCCAGTCAAACTTAACTGCAGTTTGAGAGAGATTTCCTCCTGTACCCTCTGGGCACACTCCAAAACACTTACTGACAAGACACAAAAATTATAACCTCTAGTGGCATATTGAGATAGGTCCCGAAGAGTCTCAGACAATCAGACTCTTACTCTTAATTCTACATGGGAGACTCACCTAATTTCTACTTTTTATTTGGTGTTTTTTACCTTGGTTTGTATGAATCATGAGTCATGTTCTCAGAGCTGTCACCGGAGGTTAGAAAGAAAGGAAGACACAGATTTGCAATAACAATTTCCTTTCAAACCTTCAGGAAGAGGATCATCATAGTAAGATGAAGATGTACTCTGAGATAAGTTTTCCAAGGCTGTCAACTAAAAAAAATAAATAAATAAAATAAAATAAAATAAACTTCCACACTTTTAGTTAGTTAGGTTTGTACAGTCCCATCTGTTAGAGAAATTTGAAGGAGTCTTAACACAAGTTAAAACTATTTACTCATCAATGACTCTTAGAGGTTGGGGGGGGGCACAATTTTAAAACTGTATTCACTAATGCATGATTATAATTTCAGATTTATTAACTCAATTTCCCCATATTAACCAAAAGTCAGAATTGAAAGGACAGACACAGTTGCATCAAAACCCGTCACAGTTAAGACTTCAGGAAGTCAAAACTTGTTAGTGTCAATAGCTTGAGGCACCACCAATGTTTTACACTTCTCTCCAAATCCATTTTGTCAGCATATTCTAATTCAAAAATCTCAGGCAATGTTTCTCACTTATCAGATCTGTGTATATATATATTTTTTGATCAAATCAACCACCATAGTAATAGTATAGATTCCTTTCTCAGTGATAAAGGGATTTTTTTTTTTAGCATATCATGAGTATTCCATGCTGTGTTTTCATTCTTGTTCACCAAAACAGACTCCAAGAAGCCATAAGAAAGTAAAGGTTTGGAGCTGGGCAGTGGTGCACCTGGTTAAGCACACATTTTACTGTGTGCAAGAACCCAGGTTCAAGCTCCCTAGCCATATCTGAAGGGGAGAAGCTTCATAAGCAGTGGAACACTACTGCAGGTGTCTCTCTTTCTTCCTCCCTCTTTATTTCCTCCTCATCACAATTTCTGTCTTATCCAATAAAATAGAAAGAAATAAAAAAATGAAGGGAAAAAAATAGCCAATAGGAGTTTTGTGTTCCTAGTGCCAGCACTGAGCCCCAGTGATAACCCTTGTAGCATAAATTTTTTTTTTTTAAAGTAAGAATAAAGCTTCTATGTAGCTTCCCTCTTAAGCAGGTAATTTTTCTAAATGGCAGCAATTAGAAATGATACTGTAAAGTTCTAGATGCCAGCATAATGCCGACCAGATTTCCTGGGCAGACAACCCCACCAATGTGTCCTGGAGCTCCACTTCCCCAGAGCCCAGCCCCACTAGGGAAAGAGAGAGGCAGGCTGGGAGTATGGATTGACCAGTCAATGCCCATGTTCAGCGGGGAAGCAATTACAGAAGCCAGACCTTCCACCTTCTGCACCCCATAATGACCCTGGGTCCATATTCCCAGAGGAATAAAGAATGGGAAAGCTATCAGGGGAGGGGAGGGGATGGGATATGGAGATCTGGTGGTGGGAATTGTTGGAGTTGTACCCCTCCCATCCTACAGTTTTGTTAATGCCTCCCTTTTTAAATAAATAAATACATTAAAAAAATGATACTGTATGTGGCAGTTACATTCCCCATCCGTGTATTAACTATAACATAACTGAAATACATTACTAAAAGCAGCTCTGGATAACCAGAAATATTGATTTGAGAAAACGAAAACCTTCAGCTGTGTGGAAGGGAAGAGGAAAGGGGTGTTCTGGGCAAAAGAACACTGCTCATCATCATTACCAGGTCAACTACTTGCAGTCAAACTGATTAGGCAGGAAACATATTCTGGAGAAAGAAAAAAAAAAAAAACCCTTAAACTTTCTATCAATAAATATGCCAAAATATTTTCTAAAGGTGTTGGGGTATGTATGTGTGAAAAAGCAAAAAGAGTAACTTTGTTGGGCAACAAAGAAAATAGCCATGAAGAAACAGAGGCTGGGGTTGGTGAGATAGCCATGTGCAAGATCCAGATTTGAACCCTGGCCCCCATGGCACTGGGGGAAGCTTCTGTGCAGTGGTATCTCTCCCTCTATCTGCCTCTAGTGTTCCATCTGTAAAAGTGGTCCTGAGAGAGTGAAGTCCTAGTAACTACACATATCGCCCCCAAAACAAAACAAGCAAAACAATTCAAGACTAGCATTATAATAAAGCTCAAACTAGAGATACTCTGGTTCATTTGCCCACCTAAAGGGAAGGTACAGCACTAGCATGTGAGCTCACAAGCTCCAGCAGGAGAAAGATGGCTTCAGCTTACTCACTGATAGATACAGTCCCAGTTCCCAGGACCATTCCTGGCAAAAAGATGATGTCCCAGATGGCTTGGAAAGAGAGTCTGAACTTGAAAGTAATGAGACATACGGTATTTCTCCACTGACCGTTTAATAGGAGTCGTAATAATGGCAGGATGATTTCTTCACGTGGAGTTAACTGACTAGAAGGTCAAGTATAAAACCATACCCAGCAGCCTGGGAGATGGAACAGAGGCAGAGCACAGGGCTTGCACGTGTTAGGTCCTAAATTCAATCGCCATCACTACACATGTCAGAATAATGTTCTGGCTCTTCTCCTAGTCAATAAATAAATAAAAATTTTAAATGGGGGATGGGTGGTAGTGCAGCGGGTTAAGCACATATGGTGCCAAGCGCAAGGACTGGTGTAACAATCCCGGTTCGAGCCCCCGGCTCCCTGCAGGGGAGTCGCTCCACAAGCAGTGAAGCAGGTCTGCAGGTGTCTGTCTTTCTCTCCCTCTCTCTGTCTCCCCTCCTTTCTCCATTTCTCTCTGTCCTATCCAACAACAATGACAACAATAATAACGACAACAATAAGGGCAACAAAATGGGAAAAAGGGCCTCCAGGAGCAGTGAATTCATAGTGCAGGCACCGAGCCCAGCAATAACCCTGGAGGAAAAAAAAAAAAACTTTAAATAAACCAATGAACAAAAGTATAACCATACCTAAAAAGAATATGGCAAGGAGGGGAGCAAGCAGTGGCACACCCAGTTAAGCACACATATTACCAAGTGCAAGGGCCCAGGTTCAAGTCCCCACTCCCCACCTGCAGGGGGTCCACTTCTTGAGTGGTGAAGTAGGTCTGCAGGTGTCTTATTTTTCTCTCCCTCTCTTGATCTCCCCCTCCTCTCTCAATTTCTCTCTGTCCTATCTTATAAAAATTAGAAGGAAAAATAAGGGCAGGGAGCACTGGGAATGGTGGATTAATAGTGCTGGCACCAAGCCCCAGCGATAACCCTGGTGGCAATAAAATAAATAAATAAATAAATAAATAAATAAATAAATAAATAAATAAAGACAATGGCAAACAATTGGGTAGTGTGGCCCTGGCTAGCAGAGAAGCTGTGAAGGTGTTCCAAGGTGCTCAGTGGACAAGCTCACTCAAAACATTCCTGGAAACTGACAACCCCCTGCTAATACAGACCAAAGTTTCTGTGTAAACAAAAGTAAAGGAAATCTACACTGGAAACAATACCAACAAAAGGTACTTAATGGCATAGTTCGAAACCCAAATACATGTTGGGAAAATAAGCCAGTCCATTAATTGTATCCTCAGAGAAACATATCAGATGAAGAACAGACATAAACTCTGACTAACAGTCATGTGGTTTGGATTAAGTCATGTGCAAAACACAGCCTACAGGCCTTTCCACAACTAGATGAAGTCTGGCTGAATCAGAAGGAACCTCAGTTCATAAAAGATACAGACCCTAAAAATAAGGTAATGTGGTACAGAGCTGATCATTCCCTTAGAGTTCATACTATTTTTCAACCTATTCCAGTACTAATATTCTACAGTTTTTTTTTAATTTTAAAACAACAAAACACAGCACCAGCACTTCTCAAATATCATATAATATACTAGGAGCTGTGATGGAGAACTGAAGGTATGATTCAGTAAGTTTAGTTACTGTTTCTCTACCTGAGCTTGTACAGACCTCTTAGAACTTGGCTTCAATTTCCTCACTCTGAGATACAAATTCATTAGGTTAGAAGGCACAGAAGATCCCTGGAACTCGTGCCATGGAGAACACTACTTAAAGGCTTCTTCAGAGGCATCTTTATGGAACTTTCTTCCTTTCCCTCTTGCCCTTAGTAGTTTGAGATTTCCCTTATAAGCCCTCCTTCATAGCAACTGTCACAATTCCATTTACTTGGTGGTTAGTACTATCTGTCTACCTCTGTCCCCATGAGGACAGACACTGTGTCTGTCCCTTCCACCAACGAAAATAAGCCTCAACACCTGGCACATGGCAGGCAATTTCTGTTGGAAACATAAATGAAAGAATGAAGGAATGCTCTGAAAGTCAGAAGTTAGCGATGGGGTAAACAAACAGTCGAAAAATCTCAAATCCTCTGAAGACCTTTGTAGTGCTCTTTTTCTTTTTTTTTCCTTTTTTTTTTTTTCACAGAAATAGGAGGCAAACATTTAAAAAAAAAAAAATTAAAACCACAATACTCACTGGTAGGGGTTTCTTTCTCATCTCAAAAGTACGCGTGGCACCAAAACTGAGTGAAGCAATGATGGGACACTTCCCCAGCGAGGGCTCATCATCACTGTGCCAGTCCACGCTGTCCTTCTCATTCCGGTAAAGATTGCACAGCAAGGAGTTGAAGGTGTGACCAGTGTTCGCCTCGATTTGGCTCTTTAATGTGAGCAGCACAGGATGCCACTGCAATCAGGCAGCGAAGAAAAGGGACAGAATCGGTTCACATCAGGCACAGTGGCAGCCATATGAGCGAACGACAAGGAGGTACAAAATTAGCCAAGATACAGACAGGGACGCGGAATAAGCAACAACTTAGAATGCATTAAACAGAAGGCAAGAGTCAGTAGGTTAACCCCTCCCCCGCTGACTGTATCTTGATTTCTGCAGTTTTAATAAGGGATTAAACTTGCCATAGCAAAGTCAAGAGGACCAGGCACCTACCTAGCTCATTCTCTCTATGCTACATACATGATCTCTGCAAAGAAGCAACTGTCGGTGTATCCAGGGCAGTCACCTTAGCAAGCCGTTAAGGTGGTTAAGTGAAGCATTATATCTGCTTTGCCATGGCAGCTGATGGGGTACCAGGTTAGCAGGAACAGACTGAAGTCTGAAAAGTGAAACAACTTTCATGTTGAGTGGCCCTCTGCTCATTCTATTCATATGTTATCATGAAAAGTGAAAATGATTTTAAAATCATTTGAATACTGCAGATATTTCCAAAGTGACTAACATCCTAAGATCAGAACTGGAAGGGGGAAAAAAATTCTAAGTATATAATCATGACATACATGGCTTTCATAGCTGTATGGGTTGTGAACTACGGCAAATTTAACAGATTCCACAGCCCCGCCTTCTGGGCACCTAGTTTATTTATATAGTTTGTGTTTGGTATTTACTGTCGTGTCACATATATAGAAAGGTATGAGCTCTGTCTGAACTTAGGCTGTACTTGGGAGCTACAGCCAGCACAGCCCGTTCTGTTAGAACTGGGTGTCTTTCCTCCAAGAAACCTCAAGTACTTCATAGAGTTTCCTTTAGGACTGTGGTTCTCAAACTTTAGAACATCAAAACTTGTTGAGCTTTCCAATTTGCTTCTCTAGGATAAAACTATAATATTTACCAAACTGAGAGGAAAAAAAAAAACTATTAGGTTAAGTCATTTAAAAATAGGAAACCCCTCACATGTCAATAAACATACCTGTTTAGAAAAATAGCTACCTTTTTCAACACAAAAGCATTGGTAAGGGCAGTGTTTGGCAAATATCTTTAGTATTTGGCTTAAAGAGAACTGATCGTCCAATCTGCTTCTGCATACAGTGTGTTAAAGTCTGCTGTGTATGTTGACATATATGAAGAAAATTAGCTTCATGTAGATATGCAATTAAGAAAGAGAGCAGGCTTTTTTTTTTAGCCTTTCTAAGTAACTATAGATATTTCTTGCATATTTTTCAAAGTCAGTTGGAATGTGGCATTGAGAACACATCAACAAATTTTCAACCTCTGTTACATTTAAACCTACTCATCCACATTGTACTTCAAATGAGTCTTTTGCCCTGGCAGGATTATGTAATGTTAGCCAGTGGTCATTTGGAAAACACTGACTTGCTAAGTAATAGCGTCATCCTAACTGATGACAAATTTCATTACTCAGTATCAAAAATTCCTATCATTAACACTACCACTCATCTTATTAGGGAAAGAAAAAGTAATTAGAAGAATTCAGGTTCAAAGTAATGGGTAGGGGGCTGGGTGGTGGTACACGTGGCTGAGCACACATCACAATTCACAAGGACACTGTTTGAGCCCCCAGTCCCCACCTGCAGGGGGAAAACTTTGCAAGCAGTGAAGCAGGGCTGCAAGTGTCTCTCTGTCTCTCTTTCCCTCTCGATTTCTGGCTGTCTTTATCTAATAAATAAAGATAATTTAAATATATACTTTTAAAGTAACAGGTAAAAGTTTTTCAAGGGTCAGGTGGTAATTCTCAGCAGAGTGTACAAGTTACCATGTGTGAGGACCTGGGTTCACAACGCCAGTCCTCATCTGCAAAGGGGAAATTTCACAAGTTGTAGAGCAGTACTGCAGGTATCTCTCCTCTCTGTCCTCCTTTCTATCTCTCATCCTCTATATAAAAGTGGCTGTCAAGAATATGGAATTATAAAGGCACCAAGACCCTGTGATAACCCTAGTAGAAAAAAAATTACAGAATGGGAGATTTTTACATGCAAAAAGCTAATAATCAAAATATATGAAGAGCTCACTAAGCTCATCAACAACAACAAAAAAAATGACCCCATCCAAAAACAGGGACATAGAGGCATTGTGGTATAGTGGTGAGCATAGCTGCCTTCCAAAAATGGGGACAGGATATAAACAGAGTATTCACCAAAGAAGATATACAAAAGGCCAACAGACATGAAAAAATGCTCCAAGTCATTGGCTGTCAGAGAAATGCAAATAAAGACAACTATGAGATATCACTTCACCTCTGTGAGAATGTCATACATTAGAAACAGTAATTCTGCACTGCTAATGGGAATGAAACTTGGTCTAACCCCTGTGGAGAGCAGTCTGGAGAACTCTCAGAAGGTTAGAAGTGGACCTCCCCAATAACCCAGCAATTCCTCTCCTGGGGATATAGCCTAAGGAACCAAACACACGTGTATACCTATGTTCATAGCAGCATAATTTGTAGTAGCCAAAACCTGAAAGCAACTTAAGTGTCCAACAACAGATGAGTGGCTGGGAAAGTTGTGAGACATATATATATATATATATATATATATATATATATATATATAATGTATAATGGAATACTACTGAGCTATTAAAAATGATAAATTCATCTTTTTCACCTCATCTTGGATGGAGCCTGAAGGAATCATGTTAAGTAAGATAAGTCAGAAACAGTAGAATGAATATAGGATGATCTCACTGATAGAAGTTGAGAAATAAGAATAAGGCAGAACTCGGACTGGGTTTGGTGTACTGCACCAAAAGGACTCAGGGCAGGGGCGGGGGGGCTTTCAAGTCCTGGTACATGATGGTAAAGGAGGACCGAGGCTGGAAGTGAGAATGTTTTGAAGAAAATGAGAGATTTTACACATGTACCAAAAACTATATTTACTGTAAACCACTAACTCTCCAATTTAAAAAAAATTTTAAAAAAGAAGCATTTCAGGAGTCGGGCGGTGGCGCAGTGGGTTAAGCGCATGTGGCGCAAAGCGCAGGGACCGGCCTAAGGATCCCGGTTCGAGCCCCCGGCTCCCCACCTGCAGGGGAGTCGCTTCACGGGCGGTGAAGCAGGTCTGCAGGTGTCTATCTTTCTCTCCCCTCTCTCTCTGTCTTCCCCTCCTCTCTCCATTTCTCTCTGTCCTATCCAACAACAAAGCAACGTCAACAATGGCAATAATGACCGCAACGAGGCTGCAACAACTAGGGCAACAAAAGGGGGAAAAATGGCCTCCAGGAGCGGTGGATTCATGGTGCAGGCACCGAGCCCAGCAATAACCCTGGAGAAAAAAAAAAAAAAAAAAAAAAAAAAAAGAAGCATTTCATGGGTTTTATCTCTCTAGGGGTCCACAGTTTATATATCTCAAAACTGCCACTCATAGAATCCTAGAAAGTTCATGTCCTATGCTTGTTAACAAAGGAATGGATAATATTATCAAAAAGGACCAGGTGTGCCACACCTGATGGAACTCACATTAGCAAGGGCCCGGGTTCAAGTGCCTAGTCCCCACCTGCAGGGGGAAGCTTTGCAAGTGATGAAACAATGCTACGGGAGTCTATTTCTCTCTCTCTCTCTCTCTCTCTCTCTCTCTCTCTCTTTCTCTTTCTATATATATATATATATATATATATATATATCCGTTCCCTCTTGATTTCTGGCTAGCTCTATCCAATAAATAAAGATAATAATTTGATCAGGGGCTAGATAGCTTAATGGTTATGCAAAAAGACTCACGCCTGAGGCTCCAAATTTCTAAGTTCAATCCCCTGAACCACCATAAGCCACAGCCGAACAGTGCTCTGGTAAAAAATAAATAAATAAACAAATAAAAAAGTAAATTTATTCCATGGCTAATGTCAGAATACACATCTAGGGAAGCAAATGTGGGAGAATTATTCAGCTTTGCTGTGATGTGGAAACCATGGCAAAAGCTGGGATTCCTTCTACTTTATTTCCAAGATTTTGCTTATTTACTAATGAGAGAGAGAGAGACAATCAGAGCAAAGTATGACTTCGGTACATGTGATACCAGGGGTTGAACTCAGCAGCTCATGCTTGAAAGTCCACTGCTTTACCCACTGTGCCATCACCTGGGTAATTTCATTGTTTTATTAACATGAGAGAGAGAGACAGAGGACCAGAGCGTTACTGGCATATGCAATGCCAGGGATCTAGCTCAGGACCTCGTGCTTTTTAGTCCTAAGTTTTATCCACTGTACCACTTCTTGGGGCACAGGGATTCCTTCTTATGGAGATTAGTATTACACGGGGGCCTGGCGATGGTACACCTGGTTGAGCACACACATTACACGGTAAAGACGTGGGTTCAAAGCTCTAGTTCTCAGCTGTAGGGGGAAGCATTTTGAGTGGTGAAACAGTGCTACAGGTGTCTGTTTCTCTCCCTCTCTACCTCCCCCTACCCTCTCAATTTCTGTCTCTAAGATAAGTAAATAAATAAGTAAATAAATAAAATATTTTTTAAAAGATTAGCATTAGGATATATGTGGGATGATTTCACTCACATGTGCAATAAAGGGAATGTATACACATGACCTTGGGAGAACTATGATGGCTACTGTTTGAAGGGTGCGCAGGGCACAAAACATTGGTGATAGAAGCAGTGGGAAATTGTACCCTTTGCCTTCTAATCTTGTAAATTACTGCTGTCCTACTAGTAAAATGTATATTTAAACAAAGAAAAAAAGATTAGCATTAAGTTCTAAGCAAAGGACTTAAAATAAATAAATAAACAAACAAGCAAACCAACAGGCTAGTAAAAATAGCTAACTTAGCTAGTGTTCCTGATTGGTTATGCACCAATAGACTGGCCCTCAACGAACTGGGGAAAGCTTAAGTGCTGTGGTATCTTTCCCTCTCTGTGTGCTTCTCTCTTTCTCTTTTTCTATCTGAAAAAGCTGGCTGGGAACAATGAGGTCTGGCAGAAATACATAAATAGACAATAAACAGCAGAGTTGGCAGCTATCTCAGGAGGTAGCTGCCATGGTACACTGCCATGTATGATGTTCTGGGTTTGATCCATGGCTACCATGAACAGCACTGCTGGGGAGGTGGGGGGGGGAAGAGGCCCATGTATGATAGAGCAGTGCTTTGATAGTTTCTCCTCTCACTCCTCTTTCAATCTCTCCTTTTCTCCTGTCCCTCTAATATGAAGAATTTTTTTAAAAGGATTTACTGATTTATTACGCAAGCAACAGGGAAAGAGAGAGAGGAAGGAGAGAAAGAGAAGAAGTAGTGCTCACTTCTGGCATAAAGTGGTTCTGGGGATTGAATGTGTGACCTCAGGCGTGCAAGTTGATACTCTAACTGGCTGAGTTATCTCTCCAGGTCCAAGTATATAGAATTTTGTTTTGCTTTGCTTTAACTGCTCAGCTCAGGTTTATGGTGGTGCTGAGGATTGAACATGGGACCTTTGGAGCCTCAGGCATGCAAACCTTTTTGGATAACCATTATGCTATCCCCCCAGCCCTATGGAATTTTTAATAAGTGGCCAGGGCAGTTGCTCAGTGGTATCTCATATGCATAAGATGCTTGGTGCATTTCCCAAGAATTATATACAAAATGAAAATAAATATCAATAAAGAAAACTTAGATCAATAAAACAAAAACTAAGGGAGTCGGGCTGTAGTGCAGCGGGTTAAGCGCAGGTGGCGCAAAGCACAAGAACTGGCATAAGGATCCCGGTTCGAACCCCGGCTCCCCACCTGCAGGGGAGTCGCTTCACAGGCGGTGAAGCAGATCTGCAGGTGTCTATCTTTCTCTCCTCCTCTCTGTCTTTCCCTCCTCTCTCCATTTCTCTCGGTCCTATCCAACAACAATGACTACAACAATAAAACAACAAGGGCAACAAAAGGGAATAAATAAATAAAATATTTAAAAAAAACCAGAAACTAACCTATGATCAAGAGAATAAACTTCAAAGTGAAACTGCATACTAACTGCAGAATGCATTTTTATTTTATTTTATGTATTTATTTTTATCAGAACACTACTAAGATCTGGCTTATAGTAGTGTGGGGGATTGAACCTGGAACTTGTGAGTCTCAGACATGAGTGTCCATTTACATCACTACTATGCTATCTCCCCCAAGTCCTAGTTTATGTTTTTTTAATTTTTTATAATTTTTTAAAATTTTATTTATCTATTCCCTTTGTTGCCCTTGTTGTTTTTACTATTGTAGTTATTATTGTTGTTGTCATTGTTGGATAGGACAGAGAGAAATGGAGAGAGGAGGGGAAGACAGAGAGGAGGAGAGAAAGACACCTGCAGACCTGCTTCACCGCCTGTGAAGCGACTCCCCTGCAGGTGGGGAGCCGGGGCTCGAACCGGGATCCTTATGCCAGTCCTTGTGCTTTGCGCCACCTGCGCTTAACCCGCTGTGCTACAGCCCGACTCCCCTAGTTTATGTTTTTTAAGCTTCATGTAGATAAAGATAAGATGCTAGAACTATATACTTGACAAGAAAAACAAGAATGTTAAAGAAGGAAGGTAGCTTTCCTGCAATGTGTCAGAGAAACTAATTAGCACTTCCTTGACTTGCTTAGCGGCTGAGCACTGTGATAACACCAAGTTTGCATTGCATTTCTAAGTGGGTATGTATTTTTTCTTGGTTATTTTTGGTGGTGAAATAAGGAGAAAAAAGGAGATAATGAACTAGAGGGCTAATTTAGACTCACCAACCAAAACTCTATATACAGAACCCTCAGAACTGTATGCCTACATTAAAATTCAGTGTCATCTCACTGTTCAGTAAAGACATTCTATCCTTAAAAGACATTTGAGGAAAAAGAGTATAAAAAAAATATGAATCACAGAAGTAAAAGAGACTTATTCAAAAGGGTCCTGACAGTGACTTAGAGAGTCTGAGGTACAGCACAGGTGACTCTGGGATTACAGTAAGAGAATGGAGATGAAGTCAAGCTGGTGAGACTTCCAGTTAGCCAGCTCTTTTGAAATTCTTTTACACTGAATGCATACAGGAGGATATCGTCTGAACAAAAACTGAAAGAAGTTGAATCACCTAACGACTGAGTCTGCTTCTGTGCTAAGGTATATTAAGATTGAGGTAGCAACAATTCATAAGGAAATGGGGAGGGGGGCCGGCAGGGAGATGGCTCAGGTGGTGAAAAAATCCAGTTGAGTGCATATGTTACCAAAAAGAAGAACCTCGGTTCAAGTCCACACTCCTCGCCTGCAGGGGGAAGCCTCATGAATGGTGGAGCAGGTCTGCAGGTGTCTCTCTTTCTTTCTCCCTCTCTCTCTCAACTTCTCCCTGTCCTATCCAACAAGAAATAAATAAATAATACACCCAACACACACGCATACAAAAGTGAGACATTCCTAAGAAATCTCAAGTATTGGCTATTTCTTTCGATTTTATTCAAGATAAAATCTACTAGCAATAAAGTTAGGAGCTATTCAAATTTGGAGAATTCTAATTTGATAGCCTCTGTATCTTACCAAAAAAGGTTTGCTTGCTTGAATAAATTAAATATATATAGATTAAAAAATTAGGAGGCAGGGTGGCGGCACACCTGGTTGAGCACACACATTACCACACACAAGGACCTGGGTTGGAGTGTACGCTTCCTACCTTCAAGGGGGATGCTTCACAAGTGGTGAAGCAGGTTTGCAGGCGTCTATCTGTCTTTCTTTCTATCTGTCAACCCCTTGTCTCTCAGCTTCTCTCTTTCCTATCAAATAAAATAGAAGTTAAAAAAAAAAAAAAAAAAGGAAATGGCTTCCAGGACCAGAGGATTGGTTGTGCTGGTTCTGAGCCCCAGCAATTACTCTGGTGGTAAAAAAAAAAAAAGAAAGAAAGAAAGAAAGGGAAAAAGAAATACTATGTAGCTACTAAATAGGATGCAAAAATACTTTAAAATACCAAAACATGTTGTTGACACAGCTAATAAAATGTATATATGATTTATTTTTAAATATTTTATTTATTTATTTACCAAACAGAGACAGACAAAGATAAATCAATGGGAAGGGAGACAGGGAAAAAGAGGGAGATACCTGCAGTACTGCTTCATCACTCATAAAGCTTCTCCCTGTATGTGGGGGACCAGGACCTTGAACCCAGATCCTTGAGCATAATAACATACTCAACCAAGTGTATCACCTAGCCCCAACTGATTTTATTTTTATATATGAACTCCTATACTTATTTACCTAAAATTAAACAAAAATGGAACTAAATGTCAAATAGAAGAGTTACCAGGGCTGGATGGTGGTGCACCTGGTTGAGCGCACATATTACAATGTGCAGGGACCCAAGTTCAAGTCTCTGATTCCCACCTGGGGGTAGGGGAAGCTTTCCGAGTGGTGAAGAAGTGTCTCTCTGTCACTGAACCTCTCTATCTCCCCCACCTTCTTGATTTCTGGCTGTCTCTATCAATAAATAAAGAAAATAAATTTAAAAAAATTTATATAAAAAAAGAAGAGTTACCCAGAATGCTAAGATTCTTCATGTTTATCTGTGGTAACTAAAATTTCAATACCAGAAGCATATTACTAACATTTTAAGAGGAAGGCTGAGTTTGTCACTAAAAAATTCTCTGGAAGAGTTGTCAAAATGTTCCCATAGCGTAAGAGCTCACTCTGATGAGCAAATCTTATGTGCTTTATGCTTATTCCAACACAGTGGTTCTTGATGGGGGGGGGGTTCCTAGCTTCCCACCCCCCCAGCTCTAGCAGATTTTTGGTAATGTCTGGGGTTATTCTAGTTATCTTCACTGGGGTTAGGGGCACTTTCGGCATTTAGTTAGCAAAAGACATAGATATGCTACAATGCACAGGATCACCACAAGTCATCCAGCCCAAAATGTCAAAACAAAAATTAAAAAATCTTTACTGAAAGACTGATGAGAATGAATTTCTTCCCTACTCCCATCCCCATTTAGCCAACAATTCTTCTACTATGACTGCTGACCAGAAGGGAAATTAATTCCAAAAGAAAAGTGGTCAGTGCCAATGACCATATCCAGTGGAGAAGCAATTACAGAAACCAGACCTTCCACCTTCTGTACCCCATAAAAAAATTTGGTCCATACTCCCAGAGGGGGAGAAATATGAACTTCAACTCCATCAGAACTTGGAGAGAGAAAAGGAAAAAATAAAGGGGGTGGGGTGGGATGAGAGGGTAAAGACACTTAGAAACAGTAGGTGTGACTAAGAAAGAAAGAGAAGGCAGGACCATAGGGAAAAATAGACATATATATTTATATTTATAGAAATAATAGCCAACCTATATCGGTGATCCTGGGAGAACTAAGACATTTTTTAAGATTTTTATTTATTTATTAATGAGAAAGATAGGAGAAAGAGAGAGAGAGAGAAAGAACCAGACATCACTCTGGTACATGTGCTGCCAGGGATTGAACTCAGGACCTCATGCTTGAGAGTCTAGTGCCTTAGCCACTGTGTCACCTCCTGGACCACTAAGACATTTTATTATTTTTTTTCTGTTTTATTTACTTATTATTGGATAGAGACCTAGAGAAATTGAGAGGAAGGGGGAAGATAAAGAGGGAGAGAGACAGAGACACACCAGCAGCTCTGTTTCAGCACTTGTGAAGTTGTCCCCCTACAGGTGGGGACCAGGGACTTGAACCTGGATCCCTGCACACTGTCATGTATGTGCTTAACCAGCTGTGCCACTGCCTGGCCCCAGAACTGGTACATTTCTAATGGAGGGAATGAGGACACAAAACTCTGGTGTTGGGAAAGGTATCAACTATACCCTGTTATCTTATAATTTTGTAAATCAATATTAAATGACTTAAAATTTTTAAAAATAAAAAGTAAAAAAATAAGAAAATTAAAAAAAAAAAAGTGGTCAGCAATCTATGCTGGATTGGCCTTATGCAATTTTCTCCGTGTTTCCAAATCAACCTCAGATAGAAATGGTCTCCTTACCACCTGAGTCACACTCTAAATGCAGCCCTAGAAACCAAAGCATCTAGATATCTCACTATATGAAAAAGCTATGAACACATCCTCCCAGTCAATATTTTATCTCCAAGAATTTTAGCAGAGTAGTAGTTTATAATTATAAACTGCCATCTCTAAAAATGTGCCATATTTCTGTTTATCTCCATGTCATAAGCAAAATTCCATTTTCTTCAAAGTCTCTTTCAATAAACTATAACTATTTGCCAAAGGCAAGATCCCAGAGACTAAACAGGGAACTATTCTTGGACTTAACCCCATCTTCTGACAAGCTTAATTCATATATTAAAATATCTTTGTCTAGTGTCATGGAAATTTTTTAAAACAAAAGAAGCAGTAAAAACAAGTCAAAGTAATGATAAGTTGGAAGTCTGGAAACTGTAGCCACTGAATGAATACAAAGTCATCAAGAAAAATACCAGATTTTTTCCCCCCACAATTGGCAAAAGAGCCTGGGAAGTAGAAGGAGACATTTTGATCCCACTGGTCAGGCAGAAGGACATAATCTCACAGAAAATGTGCATCAGGATGGGGTTACACAGAAAGGGCTACAGCAAAAATATCTTGGGGAGTGGGGTGGGTAGAGGAGATTAAGAAAAGAAATGGTTCATTTTCCTGAAATCTTGGGAGTTTGGTTCCAGTTTATAGTAGAGTTCTAGATTTTTCTCACTCTCAGAGTTTACCTATGGAGCAAAAGCACAGAAACAGCAGCCCAGTAGGTGACACAGTGGATGAAGTGCTGGACTCTCAAGTAAGAGGTCCTGAGTTCAACCTCTGGCATCACATGTGCCAGAGCAATGTTCTGGATCACCTGTCTCTTCCTCTCTCTCATTAATAAGTAAGTAAATCTTTAAAAAAAATAGAAAAAAAAAGTATGAAATACAAAGATTCAATGTTTTAACTTCAGGGAGCATTTTTGAACTAGGAATCACCATGCAGCCCTGTAAGGTAAATTTATTTGCATTCATATTACTCTACAATTATAGTATATAGTCTAAAACCATACCAACAATATCTCAACATACGTCAGGATTTGGTTCCATAGTGATTCTTGAATAAGTGTAAGGAAGTTCGCCATACCATGCTGTAAGTCTTGGTTGCTGGTAAGTTACATCTAAGAAAGAAAATACAGAGCCTCTGAAATGGTTCAATGCTATTTAAAGTGTATCTACTGAACACCAATACTACACCTTGAGAAGTGCAAGAAGAAATACAATGGAAGAGCAAGGATGGGCTCTGACCCAAGATTCTACCTCCTTGAACATATGGGATTTCAGGAGTTGAATGGGTGAGATATAGAAGGAAGAAGACCAAAGGAGGTAAGGTGTCAGAAATTAGCAGAGGCAAAGGTTCACAAAGCTAAGAAGGCTTACAAAGGTAAGAAGATGTGTTACTTTTATGTCAGTGATGACATAAACATGAGTCAAGAGTTATACTGTGGAGCAGTAGGATTTAGATAGATCGGGGAGACTATGGAGTCTGAAGTCTTGCAAACTGGAACTTGTGGTACCAAGGTCCTATGGGAAACAAAACAGCCCATCCCTGTGTCCAATATTGTTTAAAACCTTATGATTCTAATGAAGGAAAAAGTACTCTGACCAATCATAGCTGTTGCAGTAGATGCTTTTTTTTTTAAATTTTTTTTTATTTATTCCCTTTTGTTGCCCTTGTTGTTTTATTGTTGTAGTAATTATTGTTGTTGTCGTTGTTGGATAGGACAGACAGAAATGGAGAGAGGAGGGGAAGACAGAGAGGAGGAGAGAAAGACACCTGCAGACCTGCTTCACCACCTGTGAAGCGACTCCCCTGCAGGTGGGGAGCCGGGGTTTGAACTGGTATCCTTATGCCGGTCCTTGTGCTTTGCGCCACCTGCGCTTAACCCGCTGCGCTACAGCCCGACTCCCTATAGATGCTTTTGATGTCCACTTTATTCCAAAAGGGGTTTAATCTTAGGCCTGCAATTTTCCACTTCAATTTCCCACAACCACAAGAGCAATAATAAAAGCATCTAACATTGATTGAAGGCTTATAAATACTTATAAAGCATTCTGTTAAGCCTTTATCATGCATTATCTCATTTACTAGCACAGCAATCTTATAAGGCAGGCATTATTAGTATTAGTACTGCTTTACAGATAAGAAAGCTAAGAGTTGAAGAATCACTCAATTGTGATTTGTTTATAATGAACAATTATTCTACATGAGTAAGTTAAGACTGTATCCAAAATCCTGCTGTAAAAATGTTTGGAGTAGGGCAAGTGTGTCTCTCTGTCTCTCTCCCTCTCTGTATCCCCTTCCACTCTCAATTTCTTTCTGTCACTATCTAGTAAATCAATAAAATAAAAAATAATAAATTTAAAAGGGGGGGCAGACGATGGTGCACCTGGTTGAGCGCACACATTACAAATGTTTGGAGTAGGAAGAAGGTTGGCTGAGAGAGAACCTACTCCTATTCTGACATGAATCACCAAAATAAAGCAGATGCATACTTTGGTCTTTACCAAAAAATTAAATTCACCGATGATGAAAAGATATTCTACGCTAGAGCACAGATGCCCCCCAGTGACCATCTCTGGTATAGCATGGATGCCCACAGAGGAGTAAATTTCTCTCTTCTATTTTCTTTTTTTTCTTCCTTCCTTCCTTCCTTCCTTCCTTCCTTCCTTCCTTCCTTCCTTCCTTCCTTCCTTCCTTCCTCACTTCCTCCGTCCCTCCCTCCCTTCCTTCCTTCCTTCCTCCCTCCCTCCCTCCCTTCTTTTATTTAGTTAATTTAATCAGAACACTCCTCAGCTTTGGCCTTTGGTGCCAGGAATTGAACTTGTGATCTAGCCACAGGCTTTACAGTCTGTTGTAGAAACAGCTGATTTTCTCATGAAATACTTATCTCACCTGCTACAGAGAAAACAATTGCTAGAGGAGGAGATTTCAAGTAGGATTATCTGCATCAGGTCAGGAAAGTACAAGTGCTGGAGCTACCACAATAACAAAAAGGATTAGGCAAAAAGGATTAGGAAAAAACATGCCAAATAGGATCATAGAAAGAAAGCTCTGGAAGTTCCTAGGAAAAAAGAGGAGAGCTGGTTTCATTTGAATAGAGACACAGAGATAATGCAAAGAGAAATAAGTCTACCAACTGGTTCACTCAAGCCAAACTTCCTTTGGACTCTAGAACGCCTACTTTTAAATTCTTGTCCTGTTCTCTCTGATCTCTAAGGTTTCTACCTGTTGTTTTTTCCCTGTATCCTTTGCTGGCTAATTTTGATTCACCCTCAGGATCTCAAGTTTGTTGAGTTTTTTGTTTGTTTGTTTTTTTTGAGGGGGATTATGTGAAAAAAAATTTTGGTCTATTGGGGGTGATTAATGGTTTACAGTTGACAGTAAAATACAGTAAGTAGTTGGTTCATAAGTAACATTTCTCAGTTCTCCACATAACACTCTAGGGTCCTCCTCCACCATCCTGTTCCAGGACCTGAGCACACCCCACATCAACCGCAACCCAGAATCCTTTACTTTGATGCAACAGACCAAATTCAACCAAGTTCTGTTTTGTGTTTTCTCTCCTGTTCTTGTTTTTAAACTTCTGTCTATGAGTGGGATCATCCTATACTCATCCTTCTCTTTCTAGCTTATCTCACTTAAGATGATTCCTTTAAGATCTATACAAGATGAGGTAAAGAAGGCAAAATCACCATTTTAAATAGTTAAGCAGTATTCCAGTGTGTGTGTGTGTGTGTGTGTGTGTGTGTGTGTGTGTGTGTGTATCACAACTTACTCATTTGCTGTTGGACACCTAGGTTGCTTCCAGGTTTTGGGGTATTACAAACTGTGCTGCTATGAACATAGAGAAGCACAGAGCTTTTTGGATGGATCTCAGGGTCTCAAGTTTTTGAGGCCTCTTTTAAAGAAAAAATAACTAGTAAAAAAGAAGCAGTGTTATCAGAAAGCAATCCAGGAAGGGAGACCAGTAAACTATAACTGTCCTCTTAGAAGTTTACTCACCCTCTCTGATGCCGATTCTCTGTTTCCAGGGAACATCTCGACAAAGTTGTTCCAGTACCCAGTCGGCTTCCTTTAAAGCAACAAAGCCAGGATACAGACAGACCCTTGATGCATAAAGAACCATTATTAACTAAAAAGCACAGAAAAGATGGGCCAGACTCTATAAGCAGAGCAAGTTAATTTGGATGCTTCTTTCATGGGAAGATGAAATCATCTTACCACTTTTCCCATGGCAATCAGACCGTAATATCATCTAGGTCAAGATACTGTAGATGTAAAATAAACTCTTTTCATGTTAAGACAAAAGAAAGAAAGAAAGAAAGAAAGAAAGAAAGAAAGAAAGAAAGAAAGAAAGAGAAAGGAAGAGAGAAAGAAAGAAAGAAAGAAAGAAAGAAAGAAAGGAGGGAAGGGTAGGGAAGGGAAGGGAAGGGAAGGGAAGGGAAGGGAAGGGAAGGGAAGAGAAGAGAAGAGAAGAGAAGAGAAGAGAAGAGAAGAGAAGAGAAGAGAAGAGAAGAGAAGAGAAGAGAAGAGAAGAGAAGAGAAGAGATGCACAAAGTCTTTTACAGACATGGACTAAACAATGTTCCAGCACTGCTTAGCTAGCCTCACTGAAACTTGGCTTTCTCTCTCTCTCCCCCTCTCTCTCTCTCTCTTAAATTTATTAATGAGAAAGACAAGAGGAAAGAGAGAAAGAACCAGACATCACTCTGGCATATGTGCTACCGAGGATTAAACTCAGGACCTCCCTTGAGAGTCCAATGCTTTATCCACTGTGCCACCTGCTGGACCACTGAAACTTGGTTTTCTTCTCTGTAACATAAAGATGATCCTTCTAAGAGCACTGTGAAGAGTACTTAGAATAATTAACAAAACATCTTCCCCTCTGTTTCTTATTATTTTTAATATGTGTTTATTAACATGAAAGAAAGAAGGATCTCTGAAAGAAGCATTACTCTGGCACAGGCAATGCCAGAGATCAAACTCAGGACTTCATGCTCAAGAGCCCAATGCCTTATCAGGTGTGCCACTTCCCAGGCCACATCCCTTGCATTATTATTTTTTAAATATTTATTTATGTATTTATTCCCTATTGTTGCCCTTGTTTTTATTGTTATAGTTATTATTGATGTCGTCATTGTTGGATAGGACAGAGAGAAATGGAGAGAGGAGGGGAAGACAGAGAGGGAGAGAGAAAGACAGACACCTGCAGATCTGCTTCACCTCCTGTGAAGCGACTCCCCTGCAGATGGGGAGCCGGGGGCTCGAACCAGGATCCTTAAGCTGGTCCTTGCGTTTGGCACCATGTGCGCTTAATCCTCTGAGCTACCGCTGGACTCCCAGCATTATTTTAACTAGTCTGTTGAGACTCTGCCAATTATAAAGAAAGCTACACATCATTTTGACTGCATCAAATAAATATATCCAATGATGGTTCATTCTCTCATTGGACAGAGACTTATTTCAGCAATACCAAGTTAACTCAAAATCATTTTTATTTTTTATTTTTTAGCTTTTGAAGTTATTTTTTTTTTCACCAAGTTTAGGAATTTTTAAGGTCTCATACTTTTTTTAAATTGTTGTAGTTACTGATGTCATCGTTGTTGGACAGGACAGAGAGAAATGGAGAGAGGAGGGAAAGGGGGAGAGAAAGATAGACAGAAAGGGGGAGAGAAAGATAGATACCTGCAGACCTGCTTCACCACTTGTGAAGCAACTCCCCTGCAGGTGGGGAGCCAGGGACTCGAACCGGGATCCTTAAGCCGGTCCTTGTGCTTTGTGCCATGTGCACTTAACCCGCTGCGCTACAGCCCAACTCTCTCAAAATCATTTTTAAAAACCTTATTATAAAATATTCTGAAACTCCAAGGAACATTTACTTAAAAAGCCTTAGTGAAGGGTCACGTGGCGGCATGCCTGTTAGCGCATACACACTGACATGAGTAAGCCTCTGGTCCCCACTTGCAGCACAGGGGAAGCTTCATGAGCTGGCAAGTAGTCCTGCTGGTGTTGCTCTCTCTTTTTCTCAATTCCTCTCTGTCTGAGTTAAAAAAAAGAAAGGGAAGAAGGAAGGAAGGAAACTAAAAAAAACAAAAAGTGGCTACCAGGATCAACTGATTCACCATGCAGATACTTGGCCACAGTGACAATGTGGTGGCAGTAAAAATAAGTAAAATAAATAAATAAGCAAATAATTTTTTTAACAAGACAAAGTCTTGGTGATAAAGTATCTTCACTCTCTGAATGTGTATATGACTTGCTGAAGGTCAAAGCTCACCTGGTTAACAGTGAGATATGATAAGAATAATAAATACTGTGTCCTTATGTGATTGCTAAACTTGCTTTGAAAGGATCAAGAGATAGCTCACCCAACAGAGCAGGTATCTCACTAAGCTGAAGCCCTAGGTTCCAATATTGGCACCACAGGGGAAGACCACTGAACCAAGAGAAGTTCAGGAGAGATACGACAGCACTGTCCCAATAGCCATGGAGCTCCCCAAACCCCCCAATGCTATTCATCTACTCATGGTGCTTCAGGACGAGAACCCAGAACTTCACATATGGTAAGGCATAGGCTTGGATGGAAGAGCTATCACTCAGCCTGTAACTTTTTCTTTCTTTTTTTTTTATTTTAAATTTTATTAGTGATTAAAAAAAAATTTATTTATAAAGTGGAGATATTGACAAGACCATAGGATAAGAGGGGTACATTTCCACACAATTCCCTCCACCAGAACTCCCTATCTTACCCCCCACCCCCCAAAAGCTTTCCTATTCTTTATCCCTCTGGGAGTATGGACACAGGATCATTGTGGGGTGCAGAAGGTGGAAGGTCTGGCTTCTATAATTGCTTCACCGCTGAACATGGGCATTGGCAGGTCGATCCATACTCCCAGCTTGTCTCTCTCTTTTCCTAGTGGGCAGGGCTCTGGGGATGCAGGGTTCCAGGAATTCGGTTAGATATGTAAGTTCTGATATACTGGCAAGGGGAAACAGCATATTGGTTCTGCAAAGAATTTCATGCCTGAGGCACTGAGGTGCCAGGTTCAGTCCCCAACACCACCCTGAGCCAGAGCTGAGCAGGGCTCTGGTGTCTCTTTCTCTAGACCTCTCTTTCATTAGAAATAGAGT
Source organism: Erinaceus europaeus (assembly GCF_950295315.1). Classification (NCBI taxonomy): domain Eukaryota; kingdom Metazoa; phylum Chordata; class Mammalia; order Eulipotyphla; family Erinaceidae; genus Erinaceus; species Erinaceus europaeus. The sequence goes on from NC_080178.1 coordinate 17,905,229, forward strand.
ATATGCAGCAAGTAGAAAGACCTAAAAAGACACCATGAAATAGTGTCTACTTAGACTTGAGATACTCTCCTCACCTACTTTCTATTACACTTCCCTCAGTTACTCCAAAGCTAACCTTATCAAAGTAAGGACTACAAAAGCTGAATAAGGGCAAGAGACTGGCATACTTTAATGATGACTCTTTAGTCACTATCAGGCCACCCCATCAGCTGGGGCCCTAGTCGGGGAGTCCTGTGATTCCCAAACAGACAAGATGGGCCTAGGCCTCAAATAAATCCCTCTCTCCATTGTTACTGGTCATTTCTATCAGGAACAACAAAATAGACCCCTTTGTGAGCCCCCATAGGAACTTGCCCCCAATGTGGATTAACAACAGTAGAGAACGGGAGGCTGCACAACATACTCTATGTTCCACCTGAGGAAGATGGGTACTGAAATTGGGGCAGCTTGGAACATTCCTACTCATGAATTTTCCATCTATTCCCATTTTTGTAGCGTTTTGATCATAAAGGGATGTTGTGTTTTGTCAAAGGCTTTCTCTGCATCTATTGATATGATCATGTGGTTTTTGGTCTTGCTTTTGTTGATGTGGTGGAACATTGCTACTCATGACCACAGAATGTGAGCTCAGATCTACAGGGATGCAGAGGTCACATAGGCTCCTAAGATGAATATGGGCCCCAGATCACATCAAATCGATGGGGTTTACAGTCAACAATATTTATACATATTTCCCATATTTGGGGACTACTCTCTTTCCTGATCCAGCTTTCTAGACCTTTTTCCAGCCATGACATCATCTCCCCAGACAACTTGGGTCCACCTGCATATCAGATGTCAGGCTCAGAAAAACAAACAAACAAAAACTAGTATAGTCATGGGCCCTTTGGAATATAACTAAAACAGGCCTACTAACTATCTACTAAATGGAGACCCCCAAATCTTCAGGTCCCATGAGATAGAGCATATGTTCACAGGTATCCATAAACTAGGGCAAAATTTATACCTGAAAGCAAAAGTACACAATAGTCTGCAGTAAGTACCCCTCAACACTTCATCTGCACTATTCCAGCCTTTAGGTCCATGACTGTTCAACAATTTGTTTGGCTTTGTATGCTAACTCCCTTTTTAGCCACCAGGTTCCAGATGCCAGCATGATGCTGACCAGACTCCCCTGGACAGACGACTTCACCAATGTGTCCTGGAGCTCCACTTCTCCAGAGCCCCACCCTACTAGGGAAAGAAAGAGGCAAGCTGGGAGTATGGATCGACCAGTCAACGCCCATGTTCATCAGGGAAGCAATTACAGAAGCCAGACCTTCCACCTTCTGCATCCCACAATGACCTTGGGTCCATACTCCCAGACGGTTAAATAGGAAAGCTACTAGGGGAGGGGATGGGATATGGAGATCTGGTGGTGGGAATTGTGTGGAGTTGTACCCCTCTTATCCTGTAGCCATTAATAGCTCCTTTTTTAAATAAATAAAAAAATTTAAAAAGAGAGACTCTCAGTGATATAATCATTTTCTGGTGAGGAACCACTTACCGAGATATTCCTGTGGGTGACAGGCTGATTTCATACACACCCTCTTTGCTAAGGAACAAAGAAGACAGACTTGTTAGTATTAGGCAAAGGAACACACTCCACCCAATGGAAGGACTATCCTTTGGAGCTTCCAAAGTCCCAGCTCACCAAACTAATTTAACAATGAGGGTACACTAAGAGGGAATAGAACTCCACCTACTTCTGCCAGTTGAGGTAGGGGCAAGGCAGCACTGTATCATTAGTGACACTAGGAATAGGAACTGATAGGATCAAACCATAGAGACTAAGGTTGGGCTAAAGTTAATCCAGATTCTACTCCTTAGTATATCATCTATAATTTAGGCTCTGAAGTTGTCCAAGAACCTATTATGTAAAGATATGTTGGGAGGAAAAAAGCACCCTTCAGTTGGCTCTGGAATAGGGATGCATTTTAACAGGTAGGAAGTTTATCTCAGGGCTCTGGACTTCTGTAGCTTTCAAAGATATATGTCTTTAGGTTTCTCATTTGATTAGGAATTTTCTGAGACTCCCCTTCAAATTTTCAGTTCTGCATACAAGGTCTCATGATCTAGATTCCTTTCCTAACAACTCCAGCAACAATTACTGCTTTAAATGTCCTAAATACACCTCCATAGTTCTACCCCCATGTTTTTCTGCATGATGAAATGTCTCCCTGCTACACAGCACCCTGATACATGCCCTCCACCCCAGGTTTGGTCTAATTCATTCTTCCGAATCTCAGCTCAGCAACATTTGTCTATAAACCTTTCCTGACCTTTATCTACCCAAATAAAGTTAACCATCTCATCTCCAGCACTAAGTTTTGGAGCATATAGGATTACACTTTATCTGATTACGTGTGAATTTCAACTACTATACTGTTTGTACTTGAGACACAAGGAATGGCTTGTTCCCCTGTGCATACAGCAAAGCAGATGAGCAAGAAAAGCTTTCTGAATTTAATCAAATTTGCAAAGCAAAAAACTGTTGCAGATGTGTAGGGAGGCAAGGTCCCTGTTAAGAAAAGTGACTTCAACTGGGTGGGTGCATCTATCAAGATCACTGTGTCAGAATCTTCAGAGAGAGATTAGGTTATGGAGAATAGTAGTAAATAAGCAGTTTTAATATCACCCCCTGCCATGTCTGAACGAGGATCTTTGGTGAGTGTGTGAGCCTCAGTCAGTTACTCTCATACACATTTACTACATTTCTAAATAAGTCACTTGTAGAATCTCCAAGAGTGTGAATAAAATAATTAAATGTGATTGTACATGGGGCCACATTTACAACTAGCTCACTTCAAATGTGGGTGACATTCTCACTATTAAAAAAGTCTACTATAACTGACTTTAAATAACCAGAATCAATAAAACCTAGAGTCAAGCAGGAAAAAAGTTCTGTCATTAGAGGACCTAGTGGGGGTTGTATTGTTATATGGAAAACTGGGAAATGTTATGTATGTACAAACTATTGTATTTACTGTCGAATGTAAAACATTAATTCCCCAATAAAGAAAGTAAGAAAAAAAAAAGTTCTGTCATTTTGCTCTGACTTGTGAGATCATAACTGTACTTTCCCCCCCCTAGTCTGATTGTCTCATTTGTTTCCTGTAATTCAAGGTTTTTGCTTTATCACCAATGGAGGCAATTATCGCTTTTATGAAAGACTCAGAATCTGTTAGACTTACTAGGCTGGGCCTTCAGTGATAATGTAGTATAACTCTTAGTATCACAGGCAAGGAAACTAATATGGCTAACCACACTACTCTTTGAAATTATTTACTCTGTGAAATTATAATGGTATTTGTGTTACTTTAAAATATTTCTAAAGTAAACAGGTTGCCTTGAAACAGCTTAACAGACTGTTCATGGCCAGTGGCATAAACGTAATGTCATTTGCTAAAAGAATGCTCTCTACTGTGAATTATCCACAGATTGAAACTGAGAATCATGAAGAGTTAAAAATATCTCATTAGGGAGTTGGGCGGGTAAAGTGCAAGGACAGGTAAAGTATAAGGATCCTGGATCTATCCCCTGGCTCCCCACCTGCAGGGGAGTCACTTCACAGGCGGTAAAGCAGGTCTGCAGGTGTCTCTCTTTCTCTCCCCCTTTCTGCCTTTCCCTCCTTTCTCCACTTCTCTCTGTCCTATCCAACAACGATGACATCAATAATAACAACAATAATAACTACAACAATAAAACAAGGGCAACAAAAGGGAAAATAAATTAAAAAAAAAGAAAAAATATATCTCATTAATTTTGAAAAGGTGTTTTTGATCTTTCTTTCTTTCTTTCTTTTTTACCAGAATAATACTCAGCTCTAGTTTATGGTGATAGGGGGATTGAACCTGGGACTCTGGAGCCTCAGGCATGAGAACCTCTTTGCATAACCATTATGCTATCTATCCCCACACCAAAAGGCCATTTTAAGCACAGCTCTATCCTAGCTGAATGTCACTATCACATCAACTGCACTGGAACTATTACATGGCTTTAATAAATAGGAAACAGGAGATAGCTTACCCAGTAGAGTGCACACTTAAGCATATGAAAGTGGCCAGGGTTTAGCCTTTGGCACCACACGGGCACATCATGAATGGCATCAGAGGAAGTTCCATGGATAGCTGGGGTACCCTTTTGGTGTCTCTCCTTCTCTTCTCTTCCATTTCTCTCTCTCTCTCTCTCCCTCCCTCTCTCCCTCCTTCCATCTCTGTTTTTCTCTATGTGAAGTTATGGGGGGGGTGTCTTTCAGCAGCAGTTGAATCTCATATGGCCAAGCCCCCAGTAGGCAAGAAAGACAGACTATTTTTTAAAAATAGGCTATAGGGGCTGGCTGAATGGTGGTATACCTGGTTGAACACACATGTTGCAATGCACAAGGACCTAAGTTCAAGCCCACAGTCCCCACCTGCAGGAGGGAAGCTTTGCAAGTGGTGAAGCACTGCTACAGGTTTTCTCTTTCTCTCTCCCTCTCTATCTTCCCACTCCCTCTCAATTTCGCTCTGTCTCTATCAAATAAATAAATAAATAAAATACTTAAAAAACAGACTATGAAGTCCCCTAAATTTCTGGCAGCTCTCACAAGTATCATTAGTAAAATGGTACCTAAAGTTTTCTCAAAGTGTAAAGGAAAAAAATGAGTCAGGAAAAAAAAAAATCCCTTTCATCTTTATCAAAAAGATATCTTAGCTGCAGAAATATTCATGAAATCGGGTCACAAGATCTATACCCAAGCCAAAGTTTAATGTTAAAAGATATCTTGTTGCACATTCCACACAATCCGTAAATTCAGAAAGGCCTCTCTAAAGATCTAGTTTAAAGACATCTGAGATAGGAATATCCCATACGAAATTAAGACACTCACTGGGTTTTCTTTTCCACGTGGAAAAATTGGGGTGAGGGAAAGAGCCTAAGTTCTCCATTTCACGGGCATAAGTTGCTGGAAGGCAGTAAGTTACTTACTCAATCACTCGTGGCTCTGGGACTCTACGTAGTGTCTGCAAGGAAACAAGAAAATCTTATTTCTTTTTTTTTTCTCCTCTTTTTTAAATTATCTTTATTTATTTATTGGATAGAAACAGTCAGAAATCAAGAGGAAGGGAAAGACAGAGAGGGAGAGAGAAAGACACCTGCGACCCTGCTTTACCACTTGCAAAGCCTTCCCCCTGCAGGTGGGGACCAGGGGCTTGAACCTGGGTCCTTGAGTACTGCAACATGTGCACTCAACCAAGTGCACCACCACCCAGCCCCATTTCTTCCCATTTTTCCCCTTTTGTTGCCCTTGTTTTGTTGTTGTTGTGGTTATTATTATTGTTATTGATGTCATTGTTGTTGGGTAGGACAGAGAGGAATGGAGAGAGGAGGGGAAGAGAAAGATAGACACCTGCAGACATGCTTCAATGCCTGTGGAAGAGAGCCCCCTGCAGGTGGAGAGCCGGGGGCTCGAACCACGATCCTTACACTGGTCCTGGTCTTTGCGCTTTGAGCCATGTGCGCTTAACCCAACCCCCCCACCCGAAAATCTTATTTCCAAGATTTTCTTAATCATCATGAGAGCTTACTTGCAACATGATTATATCCTCTAATTTCTCATCAAAATAAATCAAACTATAGCTATGTCATTTGGGATAAGGTGATAGAAAAGCAATCATACACCAACTTTCCATCCCAGATACCACTTTCAATCCCTGGTACCACTTTAAGCCAGAGCTGAACAATGTTCTAATCTCCATTTAACATGAATTTTTTATATAATTATTTCCAAAAACTATCTATTTTTTTTAACTTCAAGTTTTTAGTATTCCAACAGAAACCCTTATTTCTACTTTTCTGAGAAGGACTTCATTGAAATTAGTTAGCAGCAAAAGAGGATACAATAGGAATCAATCCAGTTTCCTAGCTACCAGAAGCTCTGGGAAAACCTTTCCAGGAAATTTGTAGAAACAGAAAACATTAGAGGTTTTAATCATTTTCACAATCATTACTATGACTAGATGCCTGATTGTCAACTCTTCTCCCCATGATACTCTAAACAATGGATTCTCATAGTTTCTTACATTTTGTTTTCACTTTACAAACTCTTTTTTTAATTTTTTTATTTATAAAAAGGAAACATTGTTTCTTAAATTTTTAACTATGGGAAGGAGGGAATCAGAAAACAATGGCAGCTGAAATTTCAATTCAATTCTTTATATATATATTTTTTGTAATTTTTATTTATTTATCTTCCCTTTTGTTGCCCTTGTTGTCTTTTTATTGTTGTTGTAGTTGATGTCGTCGTTGTTGGATAGGACAGAGAGAAATGGAGAGAGGAGGGGAAGACAGAGAGGAGGAGAGAAAGACAGACACCTGCAGATCTGCTTCACCACCTGTGAAGTGACTCCCCTGCAGGTGGGGAGCCGGGGGCTCGAACAGGGATCCTCATGCCGGTCCTTGCGTTTAGCACCACCTGCGCTTAACCGGCTGCGCTACCGCCTGGCTCCCTCAATTCAATTCTAAAGACATCGGCTGCACTATGACTGAACACAGAACAGTTTTAGGGATATTTAAGTTGAAATCACTGATATAAGCAGTCCAACTGACAAAAAAAAAAAAAGAAAAAGAAAAAAAAGTTACAAATTCCCATATAGTGAGGAAAGACTATTGAGAATCCTCAGATGTATTAAAAAACTGATTCATCAGTTCATTGTATCAACCTAATATTTTACTGTCATTACAGTTATTTCTCCTTTTATTAATGAATTTACTCAGTCACTATTTGACTGTCAGCTATATGAAAAGAGCTTTTAAAACTTATCTTTGTGAGCAGAGGAAATAGCCTAATGGTTATGCAAAGAAATTTTCATGCCTGGGGCAAAAATATCCCAGATTCAATCTTTTACACACCATATGCCAGAGCTAAGCAAATAAATAAATTATCATGCTCTTGTAAATAAATAATCACGCTACTGCTGAAGGGTAAACAAGAATATACCTGCTGGGGCTCTTTGAACACAAACTGTCTGTCAGAGGGATGAGGCTCCTTGTTCATCCAGGACTGACCAGTCTTCTGGTGGGCATGGTTCTTAGCAGTGCTAACTGAAACAAGAAAGAGAACAGGATCAAACCAGGGAAAAGTCTGATTTCATCACTTCTACTGACACTGAGCAAGGGTCAATAATACCAACTTGATGGTGGTCTACATGACATCTGGAAATTAATTATTAAATGACTCAACACACACACACACACACGTTTGAGAGTTGTGGCTAAACACAAGGAATATTAAAGACCAACCCTTATCTCACACCAATAAAATTAGAAAAAAATGCCAGTCACATTTAATTTAAAGTATGAATTTATTTTGTCACTGCCAAGTCTTTCTCACTGTAGGCTACCTCTCTCTGATAGAGAGGGGGTGAGAGAACACCACCACAGCACCACAGCCTCCAACAGTGCAGTGGAAGCTGGGATCAAACCTGAGTTGTGTGCCTGACAAAGCAGGCATCCTGCCAGCTGAACTAACTTACTAAACTCCAGTTATATTTCAAATAGTCCTTTAACGTCATTTGAAATGGGAGTCTATTATAAGCCAAAGGATGGAAATAAAGGACAAGGAGCAAGGGGGTTGGCTCAGTGGTAGATGTATGTATGCCCTGCATGCAAGAGATCTTGGGTTCAAGTCAAGGAGGCACATGAAATGGTAGTGGGGTGTATGGGTATCTCTTGCATACACACAGAAAAAATACATAAAGAGGATAATTGTACACACACACACACACATATACACACACACACACACATACACACACAGTCTTCAAGGTCTCTTACCTGACTGAGCAATGGCCTGGCTCTTAGCAGGACCAGCCCAGGCTCCCTGCACACGGGCTCGCTGTCTTTTGTTGTCCATGTTGACCAAAGGCTTCTTATATTTCAAGAGATTTCATCCCTGATTCAAACCACACAATAATTGAGAGACAGAGGGGGGGTGCTTTAGTTGGGGTTGTGAGAGCATGGACTACTAAGATGTAATTACAATTCTTTCAGGAAGAAGATATGGCTTAATAGCAACCAAAGCTACTCTACAAAGTCAACTTCTGATCACAATACCTCAACCAAAAAGCCTACTAAGCCATATAGGGGCTGCTGGTTTTAATGTTTATCTTTGACAATCTTGTTATGGAACTTTCACTTTGTTCACAAGAAATTCTTAAGCCATGATCCATCATAAACCACGTTATTCTTATTAATCACCAAGGACAGAACATAAGGAAACTAATATTCCTTCACCTACATGAACTTTGAGAAGTAATCTAAAACTCAGGTTCCAAGTCAATTTCTTTATGTAACTTCTGCATCAAACTTTCCTGGAAGCTTGTTTAAAACACGGATGGCCTTTCTCTAAAAGGCCTGGTTCAAGATAAATGCAAGTGTTTGCCATAATAACAAGCAATGTAGATGGTGATAAACAGGTCTATATGAGAACCACAAGTTACATAGCTTACCCAAAGTCACTCAGAAAAGGTAGGTGAATGCTTAAATTTTATTAAGCCCGTCTTCAGCTACTTTGAAAAAATACACCTCATAATGGCCAGTAATACTAATCTGACAACAAAATTTTAGCCCACATAAAATATAGGAACGCACACAGGTGTGTGTATGTGTGTGTGTGTGTGTTTAGGGTTAGGGTGAGGGTGTGTGCGTGTGTAATATTCCAGAAAACCAGGGATGTGTAGACCCTATGTTCTGAACCTATGATCCATTTCTTAGAATGTACTACACCTAAAGGTCTCAAAGATAACATTGAACACTCATTTTAAGGCATGTTCCACTTACATATTCCCAGGCCTAACCTCAAACCTTCTAATTCAGTGGAGCTGAACTGAATCCAGGATTCTTTTTTTTTTTTTTTAAGTTTAACGTCATCACCATCACCCCACGTGTGATAGCGATTCTTGCTACTTAAGAGATGGAGAGATGAGGGAGTCTGCCATTTTCCTAAAATGAGGTTAAGTGCAAAATCTAAAGCCAACTCTTCAGCGCCACATCTGACACTACTCCTGCCATGGAGACCTTGAATATCTAACTTCACAATTACCTGCAGTGCTCAGAGGGGCGATGGCAGGCCCCCCACCCCCGCCTTGCTCTTTGCACAAGGGGAGCAGGGTGTTAATGACCTGCCAGGAAGCATATGACAAGGTTGGAAACACAGGTGCCTGGGGCCCCATCCCAGGCCACAAAGCTCCTTTGACACCACCCTCACTGACACCACCCCCTGCCTCGGGATTCTTCTTTCTGGACAATCCTGCTGCTTTGCTGAGGCCAAGAACCAACGCCGAGACGCTCTGGGAATCTCCCTCTGTCACTTCTCAAGAGATGGCAAGTGACATCAGGACCCTCTAAGCCTGAGTTACTTCCCGGGCGAGCAAGGCCTCTGCCACGGGTGAAATGCAGGTTCAGCGACCCCCGCAAGTGAAAGAGGAGGAAGGTCTCCGCTTTAGACCCTCTCAGAGGCGGCAGGGGAAGAGACCTCGGGGGCGGTCCCCACCCTCCCCCGCAGTAGCACGGGGCGTGTCAGCACCTGCCGCACAGGGTCAGGCGCACAAATTCAAACCCAGTCTCAGAGAAGACGCCGCCGCTCCGGACCTGCTCCGCCTCCGGAGGTCTAGGGACCTTTATGAGTGTGGCACCGATACCGAAGACTCCCAAACATTGGCTGCAGTGGCGGGCACTTCCTTCAACGTCACGCGCCGCCGCCGCTGCTTCCGGCGTCCTCTTCCGGCAGTCCGGGGAGCTCCGCGTTCCCAGCGCTTGGAGGGCCGCGGTGTGGATGGTAGGGCGTGAACTATTGGGCAGCACAGAGATGGAGAGAGCTCTGTGCAGGAGATAGATTCTGGAATGAGCGAAGGTGGGTTGTAGGGGCCGGGTGGTGGCGCACTTGTTACAGTTTTCAAGGGCCCAGGTTCGAGCCCCCAGTGCCCACCTGCACGGGGAAAGCTTCACAAGAGGTGTCTCTCTTTCTCTCTCCCTATCTCCCCTACTCTCTCGATTTCTCTATCCAATAAATAAAAGATAATAAAAAGAAAAAGTGGGTCGTAGTCCCTCTGGACATGAGCATCACTTCCCATTCTCTAAAAAGAACACCCACATAAGTGGAACCATCCAAGTGCCTGTATCTTTGATGGGTTCCAACTGGGTTGGTAAAAAAAAAAAAAAAAAAAAAAAAAAAAAAAAAAAAAAACAGGAAGGTTTGGGGAACCAAATACAAAACAAACTGATTTTGAATTTTATTCTGAAAGCCTTGGGGATTATCAGAAGTGCCTCCTTTATGTTCTCGTTGCAGCCTCGATCAGAGTGCACTAACTAGAGCCTGGGACCACACTTGAATCCTCCTAGCTCTCCAGAATTCAGCAAATTTTGCTTGAGTGAACAGACTTGAGAGTCCATTCAGATGCCACCATTTATTAAATATATAATCTAGGGCAAGCAGTCTGTTCATATATTCCCCCATAAAGTGCTACAAAAATCTAATTTCCACAGCATCCATTATTCTTTATTATACTTTATGACATTGAAGGGGAATGATTTATCCTGTAACTGAAAGAGAAAAGGAGTGAGGCCAGGCTATAATTTTTATCTTTTATCCCCTTTCTCTCCCCCCACCATCAACTAGTAATTTATCAGTGTCTGCTTTTTTCTCAGGAAACTTGCCTATGTCATCAAAAAAGATGTCATTCTTCCCCATGATTAGGATTTTGGAACAGAAACATGGAAGTCTGGAATGAGGACTCCTTACAACTTGTGGCAATCAGTACTCCTTCAACCTCCAGTAAAACGTTTTTTCAAAAACCAACCTGATGTTCACTTTCCTCCAAAATAACTGCATCTTTAAAAATAGAATCAAGCAACCGGTGGTGATATTTTATAAGATGCACACATATATATATATATAATCAAAGGACATTAATTATGAGAGAGAGAGAGAGAGAGGCTAGGAGTATGGATTGACCTGCCAATGCCTATGTTCATTGGGGAAGCAATTACAGAAACCAGACGTTCCATCTTCTGCACTCCATAATGACCCTGGGTCCATATTCCCAGAGGGTTAAACAATAGGAAAGTTATCAGGGGAGGGGATGAGTTATGGAGTTCTAGTGGTGGGAATTGTACCCCTCTTGTCCTATGGTCCTGTCAGTGTTTCCATTTTATAAATAAAAAAAAAAATAGAATCACCCCCATTTTTTCAAACCGAATTCTCAGGCTAATCCTGATGCACAGAAAGCTTGAAAATCTTTGGGACGTATGTAGGGTGACATTATTTCGGTTTATCTGGAAATGACGTGCTTTCCAGAACATAGGAAAGTGCTATAACCAGGACTGCTGTTAGGTAAACTGGGATGATTGGTCATGCTTTCCATGGCCAAATACTCAGCCAACCATATGTCTTTGTCAAAGGTTAATCTCATAGGTGAAACCCTGGAAGCAGAGTGGAAGATTACCATCAAGATAACGACTAGAGAAACTGGGAAAATCTGGTCTGTGGAGAGGACAGAATTTAAATCAACATAAATTTAAATATATTACCTTTTCCTTTTCGTGCTTTATCTTCTTATCCTAGCTGGTGCTCTACTTATTCTGGAGAAGACAGTCACTTTAACTGATTCTCCTTTCTTCTTCCCACAATCTATTTAAGACAGCATCTAACACTATGTAGTGAGTTACTCAGAATTTCAATCTCATGTGTACATCATTCAGAGACTGGGTCTCTCCCTATGATTGCTGCTTTATGGAGAGAACAAGGTCCTGGGAGGGCCTACAAGATGGCGTTGCTTATAGAAGTGACCGGTGGTAGTGTAGAGAGGGTCCCTTTAGAGCATTCACTGATTCTTAATACTAGATTTCACTATTCTGCAGTGTAGTCCTGGAACAATTCTGCTTTGTCATTCAACCCTGTTACACTACATCAGTAGAGGGCATAACCAAGAAGGAAGGACTTCTTCCAAATTCAGTGTTCACCTATCAGCAGGTTCTGCAATGCCTTGACCAGCTTTGTCTGGTGCTTCTCTGAACTAACCTGCTACTCAATTTGCAATTGTGATTGCCAGTGCCTGAAGTGAAGGCATCAACCTGAAAAGCCTGGGATCCCCAACTTTGTAATTTTTTAAAAGAAGATTTTTATGGTTTATTTTTACAAGGGGTGTGGCAGTGGGTGGAGAGAGAGGACAGAGATCTGTCTGACACCTACACTGGTAGACATCAAACCCACACATTTTCAAGTCTTGTGCTCTACCCAGTGAGCCACCTCATCAAGTCACAGAATCTCAAAACTTTAAATGGGACATCTGCTTGGATCTAGATGAAACCGATAAATACCTAAGTCACCCTAAGACAGAACTAGCTTGCTTTCTGGTATCTAAGGAAAGGAGTAGCCCTTTGCTTCAATCCCCTTAAAGCCCTCCCCTGTAGTAGTTGGCTTTAAAAGTACATCATAGGGACTGCGGAGGTAGCATAATGGTTATGCAAAAAGACTTCCTTGCCTAGGATTCTGAAGCCCTCGGTTCAGTTACCAACATCACCACGAGCCAGAGCTGAGCAATGCCCTCATTAGTTTTTTTAAAAATCAAATCAAATCTACGAATCCATGGCTCATGGAGGTCATTTTTTCTATTTTATTGAATAGGACTGAGAGCAGTTGAGAGAAGGGGGAGGTAAAGAGGGAGATAGACACCTGAAGGCTTGATGGCTAGTTGTGAAGCAGCCTTCCTGTAGGTGGAGAGTCAGGTCTCCAACCCAGACCCTTCAGATCCTCCTAAGCTTTGTATGATGTCCACTTAACTGAGTGCATCACCGCCCCCCCATTTACTATTTCACTATCCTTGATTTTCCTTTCCTCCCTGTATGAAATACCCAATTGTGTTGAGTACTTGTTTTCGTCTTCTTTTGTCAAATAGAGATAGTCAGAGGGGCCACCTGGTGGTGCAAGAACCCAAGTTCGAGTCCCCAGTCCCCACCTGCAAGAAGAAAGTTTTGCAAATGGGGAAGCAGGGCTGCAGGTGTTTCTCTCCCTTTCTCCCTCCCCCTTCCCTCTTGATTTCTGGCTGTCACTACACAGGAAATAAATGAAGAGGGGGGGGGGAAGGGAGTCAGAGGATGAAAAATATCATAGTACCAAAGCTTCCTTCAATGCAGTGGGGGCCAGGCTGAAATTTGAGTCACATACATCACAAAGTGGTACACTCATCGAAAGAGCTATTTTTACCAGCCTAATAATTCTTTCCTTACTGTTTTACTATATTATTGTTGGCTCCTGTCTGAGCCCCAATTGTTACAGTGTGATTATGATAGTGAGGGTTGGGAGCAGCTTAATAGTATTGACCAGGACTGACAGAGTTGTTGGTTTTACTCTTGAATCGGACCCTTAATATCCCTGGCTCTTTACTCTTGTGTCTCTTAGTCTGAGAGGGGCCTCCTGAAGTCCCCCATAGTTTTGATGGTGTGATTACTTTGCCTGTACTCGGAAATCGCTTTTCTTGGCAATGGAACTAGCTTGGAAGACAGAGAGACACCCGCAACACTGCATCACTGCTTCCAAAGCTTTCCCCCTGCAGGTGGGAACTGGACGCTTGAACCCAGGTCCTTGCACATTATGATGTGTGCCCAACCAGGGGTGCCACTGCCCAGCACCTCCCACCCTCACTCCTCCCGCCATCTCTTTTCTCTTTAATTGGAGGCTTAATGGTTTACACTGCAGTTTCTGGAGCATAAGCACAATATCTCCTCTCACCTCGATAGGGGTTTGGGAAACATTCCCCCAGCCTAGGGACCCCACCTCCCAAACAAACACCTGGACCCGAAAACCATTCCCCATTCCTGTCCCTCCTTCCCCAGTCCTTTGCTTTGGTGTGCTACACCACACCCAGCCCAAGCTTCACCTCTTGTTTGACCTTTTTCTTAAGTTCTGCCGATGAGTGAGATCATTTGGAATTTTAATCAGCTTTTCTTAACATATAGCTGGAAGTCACCTCTCTGTTTCTATCATAATTCATTTTAAAAAATATTTACGGGAGTCAGCAGGTTAAGCACATGTGGCACAAAGCGCAAGGACCAGCATAAGGATCCTGATTCGAGCCCCCGGCTCCCCACCTGCAGGGGAGTTGCTTCACAGGCAGTGAAGCAGGTCTGCAGGTATCTATCTTTCTTTCCCCTTCCCTGCCTTCCCCTCCTCTCTCCATCTTTCTCTGTCCTATCTAACAATGACCACATCCATAACAACAACGATAATAACTACAACAATAAAAAAAAAACAAGGGCAACAAAAGGGAAAATATATAAATAAAAATATTTACATATTTTTTATAATGATTTTTTAGGATTTATTTACTTATTTATTTATTGGATAGAGACAGCCAGAAGTCAGGAGGAAGGAGAAGACAGAAAGGGAAAGAGACAGAGAGACACTTACCTACAGCACAGCTTCACCACTCGCACCACTGCAGGTGGGCACTGGAGGCTCCAACCTAGATCCGTGAGCATGTGTGCTCAACCAGGTGCACCACCACCTGGCCCCACGTTAATTCTTTTACTGGATGGACGGGCAGTGAAACTGTTAACTTACTTTAGATGCCAGTGATTCTTAGAAATGACTCTGGACAAGTGACACACTGCAGCCTATTTTCAGTTGTTGATTTGCACATGAGATTCTCGCCAAACATCCTTTTCATCCCATTGTGTGCTGCTTGCCAAGTGCCTATTGTTGAACGCCTGAGAAACTCCAATCCAGGGAAAATAATGGCACATCATGCTAATAGCTCTCAGTAAGTACTATGTGGAGAAACTTCCAGCCCATGCCTCATTGCCAAAGACTCAGTAGCTCCCAGCTTGAAGGAGGAGCAGCGTGGGACAGGAACCTGCCAACTCTGTAGCATGTTTGCACAGAGGCTTTCAAGTCTCCGCCAATTTTACACCACGTTGAGGAAGAGAACAAGCGCCCCCAGACTCCAGACACAAACTCCTCCTGTTCAGTGCCCAGTGACTGTTGATGCTGCCAGAGATAAAATCTTCTTGTGAACCAGTGTAAATTATGTGAGGAACAGTGCTTATAAAGAGTGTAACTGGGAGTCAGGCGGTAGCGCAGCTGGTTAAGCGCACATGGCGCAAAGCACAAGGACCCGCACAAGGATTTATTAGAGCCCCGGGCTCCCCACCTGCTGCGGGCGCGGGGGCTGGGGGTCGCTTTACAGGCGGTGAAGTAGATCAGCAGGTGTTTTTCTCTCTATCTCTCTGTCTTCCCTCCCTCTCCCGATTTCTCTCTGTCCTATCCAACAGCAATGACATCAATAGCAACAACAATAATAACTACAACAAGGGCAACAAAATGGGAAAAATGGTCTCCAGAGCAGTGGATTCGCAGTACAGGCATTGAGCCCCAGCGATAACCCTGGATACTTGGGTGTGAAATAGGGGAGAGGAAACAAACAAGCCCAAGGACAGGAGAAGTCATTAAGTTTGTAGTCATTATCAAAGATCGGATAGTAAACAAGATTTTGAATGTCAGGGTTTTAAAAGGAGGGAGATTTCGGCCAGCTTACATTATTTATTATATTTGATAACTACTTTTAAAAAGTAAGAAATGCTTCTGGGTATTGATATTACTCTAATAGTAAATAAGAATACTGACATTTCTTGAGCGCTTCTTGGATTCCAAAGATCCAGTTACTTATATTTTGGAATGAAATGATCGATATAGTTAGTTTAGCTATTAGTCCCTTTTGGCAAATGATACAACTGAGTACCGAACAATGAAATTCCACCACTTCTCTGCAAACGGTAACATGAAAGCTAGATCAGGAGAGAGGGGGCTGTTCCCAAAATGATGTACGGATCCATTTTCTGGTCTTTTTAAAAGCTGCTTTCCTTCAATGGTCTTAAAAGTAAAAGTTTGGATGGTTGGGCCGCAGTGCAGTGGGTATGGGCACATGGCAAAGAGTGCAAGGACTGGCATAGGGATCCCGGTTCAAGCCCAGGGCTCCCCACCTGCAGGAGGGTAGTTTCACAGATGGTGAAGCAGGTCTATCATTCTCTCTCCCTCTCTTGTCTTCCCCTCCTCTCTCCATTAATCTCTGTCCTATCCAGCAACAATGACAGCAATAACAACAACAATAATAATAACAATAAACAACAAGGGCAACAAAAAGGGGGAAAAAGACCTCCAGGAGCAGTGGATTTGTAGTGCAGGTACTGAGCCCCAGCAATAGCCCTGGAGACAAAAAAAAAAAAAAAAGAAGGAAGGAAGAAAAGAAAAAGAAAGATAAAAGAAATTTTTTTTAAAAAGCAAAAGTTTGACAGCAATATAATTTTTAGGGGGATTAATGGTTTACAGTAAATACAGTTATTAGATAGCAATACAATCTAGTACACACTAAGTTGTAAGTTGTTCTTATGACATTTTTCTAGAAAATTTACTATATCCCTTTCTAGAGTTATTAAGTTCCTAGAGTTGTGTGGATTTTGCTCAAGTAACCACAGTATAATGATCACACTCAGTAATAAACACTGATAAAATACAATCTTCTAACCTATAGATCTTATGCAAAGCTATTTGTCTCAAGAAAAAGTCTTTACATCAAAACAAATTTCTTAAAAAATTCTAAACCAATCTAAGAGTATGTTACTTTTAATTGTCATATTTCTTTGGTCTTAATTTGAGAATTTGGACATTTGTAAGCTGGCTATTTCATACACATCTCTCATTCTGAGTTTTTCTGATATTTCTTGATTCAGTTTGAGTTATGAAATATATTTTTGGCAGGAAGGTAACAGGTGCTGCAACTCCCATTCATATCAGAATGCACATTATATGAAGCTGTGTCATTTATTCCCGGTGTCAGTGCAAGAGTTTGAGAGAAAATACATTTATAAGAACTTAATTTGTGCCTTAAATGTTTATTTCTTACATAATTCCCAGATCAAAGAAGTCAGAATGTCATTTTAAAAGTAACAACATTGAAAAAGAATAACTATGTGTATATACACGTCTGTGTACACATGCACATAACTTGTGGGATGTAACAGAAGACAATGGTCAGGAGAAACAAAGTGACAAAATACCTATCTGGAAAGGAAGTATTGAAAACATACATTAGAGAGATTTACAAAGTAAAAAAAAAAAAATCCCTGATGTTAATTGGGGGGATGAGAAAGACTTAGAAAACATCTCTGTAAAATTGACAGAAGAAAAACTAGAAACCCTGACTGGTCTTATTACCATTTAAGCAACATGATTAATAGTTACAGAGTTGTCAGGAAAGTAAAGGATGCATTTTCACACAGAGAAACAAAAATACATCATGACTTTTCCTACAGCCCAATAAAACCATCTCCCACAAATACTAGGACCAGATGGTCTTACAAAATTGGAAGGAAAAAGATTATTTAAAGTAGTTCCAAATTCTTCCAGAGAACAGTAAGATAGGCAACCCTCTCCAGCTCATTCAATAAAATTATTATAATTTGAAATCAAAGGCAGATAAGTATAAAAAAGATTGCAAATCAATTCCTAAATACATCATTTTCTAAAATATCAACCAACTGAATTCAGTAGTGGATATAGAGAAAGCATAACCAAGCATGCATAGGTGACATTTATTTTGATAGAACAGAGAGAAACCAGGAAGGAAGGGAGATAAAGAAGGAAAGATGGAGAGATGCCTGCATCACTGTATCCCTGCTTATGAAGGTTTCCCCCTGCAGGTGGGGGCCCGGGCTTGATCCCTGATCCTTGGGCATAAAAAATGTGTACTTGGGGGTCGGGTGGTGGCGCAGTGGGTTAAGCGCATGTGGCACAAAACGCAGGGACGGGCGTAAGGATCCCGGTTCGAGCCCCCGGCTCCCCACCTGCAGGGGAGTCGCTTCACAGGCGGTGAAGCAGGTCTGCAGGTGTCTATCTTTCTCTCCCCTTCTCTGTCTTCCCCTCCTCTCTCCATTTCTCTCTGTCCTATCCAACAACGAATTGCGTCAACAAGGGCAATAATAATAATAACCACAACGAAGCTACAACAAGGGCAAGAAAAGGGGGAAAAAAAATGGCCTCCAGGACCAGTGGATTCATGGTGCAGGCACCGAACCCAGCAATAACCCTGGAGGAGGAAAAAAAAAAAATGTGTACTTAACCAGGTACACCACCACCTGGCGCTATGCATAGAAAGTCATTACTAAACAAAAGCAAGAGCTCTGGAATTTAGTAATTTCAACAGTATACACTGTTCTTATGTATGTACTCCCCACTATTTCTAGAACATAACAAGAGTATTCTTTTTGAGCTATTTGCACAGGCTGATCTCTCTGAAATGCCATTTTCTAGGCTCAAAACTGTTCAAATGCCACCTTTCATTAAAGCTTATTGTGAGGACACCATTTAAAATCTCACGCCTGCCATCCCCACACTGCTATAGTGATCTCCCATCCTCTTTGCTTCTCCACAGCACAAAGCACTTCCACCACATTCCTGTTTCCTTTGTTACCTGCCTCCTTCCTTGGGTCTCCTCTCATATGTGAACCCATTTGAAAACAGTTCACAGGGCAACAATTTTTGTCTGCTTTGCTTCCTGTAGCTTTTCCTTACTTTCTTTTCTTTCTTGAGCTTTTTTTTTTCTTGTACATTTAAAAATTTTTTTATTTGTTCACTTATTAGGACCAGGGATTTGAAACCAGGTCCTTGCACATAATACATGTGCACTCAACTGGGTGTACCACCGCCTGCCCCCCATGCATACTTTTCAATAGCACACATAAAGGAAAAACAGACAAAGTTATAATAGGCCATTGATCACATTAACGCTTTTCCACCTAAGGCTGGCAGGGTGCTTGCTTTGCTGTGTGTGTGAACAGGGTACAATCCCAATGTATCATATTGGAGTATAATGGTGCTGAAGGAAGCTGTGGTGCTGTTGTATCTCTCCGTCTCTCTGTTTATCTGAAAAAGTTGACCCAGAGTGGTGAAATCCTAGCAATGACCCCCCAAAAAAAATTTCATCTAGTTAAGTTTGTGATCCTGTGAAACACAATATTCCACTTTTTTGTTTCTTGGTTTTTAATGTTCCACTTCTTTCTTTGTTCCCCCACTGTTTTCTTCCTTTTTGACACAGTGTTTATCACTGGGGCTCTGTGCCTATACTGCAGATCTCTGCTCATGTGGCCGTTTTTTCAATTTTATTTGCTAGGACAGATAGAAATTTAGAGAAGTGGGGAAGATAGAGAGGGAGACAGACACCTACAGACCTGTTTCACTGCTCGTTATGTGTCCCCACTGCAGGTGGGGAGCGGGGGCTCGAACCCAAGACTTTGTGCATTGTAACTTGTATGCTTCACCGGGTGTGCCACCTCCAGGCCCCTCAAAGGTCTACTTCTAGAAGTCTTCATATAGAATAAATTATATTCTCAGGGAGAGTAAGATACTGTCCACATAATGTTTTGTACTATGAGAAGGGTGTCATTAGTGTTAATATAAAAATATTAGAGACTGTCACAAAGTAGTAAGTCCTTACATTTAAAAAAATTGTTTCCTGGGGCTTGGTGATGGCACACTCCATAGAGTGTACATATTACCATGTCCAGAGACCTGGGTTCAAGCCCCTAGACTGCACCTACAAAGGTAAGCAGTGAAGCAATGCTGCATGTGTCTGTCTTTGTCATTCATTCTCTCTCTTCCCCTCCTCTCACAATTTCTCTGTCTTATCAACAAGAAAAAGAATGCAGGGGGTAGGGTGGGGGATGGATGGCCCTCAGCTGGCACTCAGCCCCAGCTAGGGTCCTCCTGGCAATAAAAAAAAAAAAGTTACCCAACAAACTAAGTTAAAAGCTTTAATAATTTGCAGAACCCAGGATCACCGACCTAAATCTCAGGTGATTTTTTTGGTGTCAATAGATCTACTTAAGTTCATTTCATTCTCATGTTATTATCATAAAAAGCTCTCTGCCATACTGAAACTTTATTATTATCCTAACTTTTTTTTGTTATCTTTATTTATTGGATAGAAACAGCCAGAAATTTATAGAGTGAAGGGAGAGAGACATTTGCAGCACTGTTTCACTGCTCACAGAGCTTTCCCCCTGCAGATGGTCCCTGTGCATTTTAACATGTGTGTTCAACTATGTGCACTACCCAACCCGGGCCCCTCACATTGAAACCTTGTATTACTGACGCTGAAGTTCACTCAGTTTTACTGTTACAGCAATGCAATAAATATCAGGTGAGCACTCAAGGATCTTTAGGGCAGGAAAATATTTGAGAAAATATGGGTCAGTGATGTAGCCTGTAGCATGAATTTACTCACAGTGACTGTGGAACTAGCATCACAGTGAAACACCTCATTAAGTGTGTGGACAATTCCTCTTATGTTCCCACCATGAGATTTCACTAAAAGGACAATGAAAGAACATGTTAAAATCTGAGTTTCTATGTTGTGAGGTGAGCTGATTCTGTACATATTTGTCAAGTCTGTTTTTTACTCTTGTTTTTCCCCAAAGATTTTTTAAACTATTTATTTATTCCCTTTTGTTGCCCTTGTTGTAGTTATTATTGTTGTTGTTATTGATGTCATTGTTGGAGAGGACAGAGAGAAATGGAGAGAGGAGGCGAAGGCAGAGAGGAGGAGAATAAGACATCTGCAGACCTGCTTCACCGCCTGTAAAGCAACTTCCCTGCAGGTGGGAAGCCGGGGACTCGAACCGGGATCTTTATGCCCGTCCTTGCGTGTTTTCTACTCTTTTGAAGTTCAAACTTTAGTAGACTTAGGCAGACTATAAAAACCAAGTCAATGTAATGATAAGTTTAAAATATATGCTATTGGGAGTCGGGCGGTAGCGCAGCGTGTTAAGCGCACGTGGCGCAAAGCGCAAGGACGGGCCTAAGGATTCCGGTTCAAGCCCCCGGCTCCCCACCTGCAGGGGAGTCGCTTCACAGGCGATGAAGCAGGTCTGCAGGTGTCTATCTTTCTCTCACCCTCTCTGTCTTCCCCTCTTCGCTCCATTTCTCTCTGTCCTAGCCAACAACGACGACATCAGTAACAACAACAATAATAACTACAACAACAATAAAAAACAAGGGCAACAAAAGGGAAAATAAATAAATATAAAAAAAAATAAATAAAAAACAAAGCCCAGGTTGAAGGGAAAAAATTATTAAAAAAAAAAGTAAAATAAACAAATAAATAAAATGTATGCTATTTTCAACATTTTTCTTTCAGTATACTCTTTTTAAAGGTAACTGGAAATATACCTTTTTATGTTAATGAAGTCTTGAATGTTAATTACAAGGATACTCACCAAAGTTAAGTGGTCAAAGCCAAAGCCCAGACATCTGAGATTGCTGAGGGACTTCTTAGCCAGAATATAATTAACCCCCCCCCATTTTGTTGTTATAGCTGTTGCTGTCGCTATTGTTGGACAGGACAGAAAAATCGAGAGAGGAGGTAAAGACAAAGAAAGGGAGAGAAAGATAGATACCTGCCTGAATGGGATTAAAAAAAAAAACAAAAAAACACCAATATCCTGTCTCACTGCCCTTAAAACCAACACCACGACAAAATTGTGCCTGGGTCATTGTGATTTTCACCATTCCTTTGACAAAATCAGAGAAAAAGGGCACTGTGTCTTCATAAAGTTAAATGTATTCAGTTGACTGTTTATTCACTATTATTATATTTTCCCATTTTGGAGGGTGCTAAAATAAGTTATGTAAGGACAATAATAGCAGATTATATTTTGAGCTTTTATGTTCATATATCCTTAGCTAGCAAATTTAAAAAGCCAGAAATTAAGAACTTATCCCAATAAAAATGTTCTTTTGCGAATTTAGTGGCACATAAGATCCAGAAGCTGGGAGCCATAGTCTAAATAAAGCTCTACCTTCTGCATGGCACATTCCACAGTACTGAATTAGTTCTCAGTGATTTCCCAAGGAAGTTATTTAGCATGATAACAGTACGTCTTCTATGTCAGTGTAAATGACTGTTTCAGGCACTCAAGCAGTATTTTTCAACAACACATTGTTTTTATTCAAATTTATTTATCAATACCTGCAGGGAAGTGATAGAAAAAGCATAACGCTACTTCTCCAATACCACTACTGTTATCGAAATAACATGTGAGCTGTATTGATGCAGTGACAGGAAAGACTGGGCCACTTTTCTGGGTCAGGATTTTAGTGGAATCCTAAGTAACTGCTTGTCTCAATGGGCATCTGGTCGATTTATGTTTATAAGCCATACTACACAGCTTTTAGCATTCGGATATATTTCAACTGAGAAGAAATATGCGCTAGGGAAAAGGAAATTTTAGTAGCTTGATGTGAGAGAAATAGCTTGATATTTTGTAAATCATTTTTATGTCACTAGATACCTTTGTGAAAGAACTGTTACATGGAAATGTGCAAATTGGTATATCTTTATAGAAAACCTGATACCGAACAATGAAAATTGCAGTGTATCCTCTCATCAGTGAATTAACTAAGCTCAACAATTTCAGTGTTAAAAGAGCAACGGGCTGTTCTTTTGTTTGCTAACAATCTCTAGTTCTTCTTGTTTTTCTTCAGGTAGTGAGCTTTTGTGGCTTTGTTCATATTCATGATCATTTTAAAACTGATCCAAGAAGGCAGGAGTGATTGGAGCGCACCCTAGGGAAAGAAATGAAGAGGTAACATAATGACAGACTACAATTTCAACTAGAGTGAAGTATAAGGTCTTAGATCTTATTATAGTGTTTTACAACAACATAGTAATTCTTTATTTAGGGTCTGTTAAAATTTTCTATTTATTTATTATTTATTGACTAGAGACAGAGAGAAATCAAGAGGGAAGGGGGAGATAAAGAGACACCTGCAGCACTGCTTCACCACTTGTGAAGCTTTCCCCCTGCAGGTGGAGGCCGGGGTGCTTGAACCCAGGTCCTTGTGCATTGTAACATACGCACTCAACTGGGCACCTCACCGGCATCCCCCTTATTCATAGTCTTTACATGTGGATTTAAAACTATTTAGGTACAAAACAGATGTTCTCACTAGTTAGTCTAGGCAATGTACCCAGGCTAGCAGATCACATACTGTTTTGTGGTTCAATGAAAACTTAAAACTAAACTACTCATCTACATACCATAAGAGAATGGATCGGGTATCCATTGGTGCGGGATTGCAGGCCCACTGTTTTAATTGCAGCTTTCACAAATGTCTGTGAGGAGGGCTTATCCAAAGTTGGCCTTCGGATTTTTGCCAGTTTTGTAGCTACAAAGTATGGCACGACACTCTAGAAAGACAAGAAAACATACTATTCATTAGAAAGGTTTCAAATTCATGATTTGCAGGGATGAATAATTGTTCTTGCTAAAGAAACATGCTCATGAAATCCAAAGTTTGCATGTTTACTAAAAGATGCTATCTCTGGGGCTTGTTGGTGTAGCTTCCGGTGGCTATTCTTTCCTGTTTGTCTCTCCAGTTTTTATTCGATAAGACAGAGAGAAATTGAGAGGGGAAAGGAAGACAGAGAGACAGAGACAGAGACAGAGAGAGAGAGAGAGAGAAAGACTTGCAGATCTGTTTCATTGCTTGGGAAGCATCTCCTCTGCAGGTGGGGTTCAGGGGGCTCGAACCTGGTTCCTTAATCGTGGTGCTATGTGCATGCACTTTATCAGAAGTGCCACCAGCCGGCCCCAAATTTTGCATCTTCAGAAAGAAGAAAAGCAAGTATCTAAAGTCTGCTTGACATAACACATGACAGCAGTAAACAATTTGCAATCAACCTAACAATAAAAGAGAACGCAACAAGCAATAAAATAAGCATAAATACTGTTTTTTCTATCTTTAAAAATATATTAAACAAATCTAGAGATTTGGGGTGGTATACTCTTTTTATTCTGACTACACTGAGCATTGTTAGGGAACCCACTAAGCAGGAGATTTTAAACATCTTATCCTCCTAAAGAGATGAACACTAATTTTTAAAATAATTCATTTTTAAGTAAGCTTCTTCCATCAGGTTTATTCATTCTAAGATAAACATTTCCCCTTCTCAGCCATATACTGCCACTTTTCATCCCCAATTTCTTTTATTTATTGATTTACTTATTTGCTTATTTAAATTTGATAAGACAGAGAGAAATTGGGAGAGTTGAAGGGGGTTGAATTGGAGAAGGAAAGAGACACCTGTAATACTGCTTCACCAGCTGTGAAGCTTCCCCCCTGCAGGTGGGGACCAGGGGCTTGAAACTAAGTCCCTATGCAGGGTAATGTCAGCACTAAACGGGATACACCACCACCTGCCACCATTTCCCTCTAGTTTCTTCTCTTCTGCTTTTGAGTTCTATAAACTATGTTATTGAATTCTTTGATGTATGTCTGTATGGAAATAGCTTGCGTAACTAGGAGACACTTGAAAGGACTGGTGCAGAAAAACAAATCTGAATACTGTTAGTAGACTTAACAGGTTTTAGGAAAGACATTTTGCTTGGCTCTGGCTTATGGCGGTACCAATAATTGAACGTAGGACCTTGGAGCCTCTGGCATGAATGTTCCTTTGCATAACTATTATGCTACCTCTGAGGCCCCTTACCTAGTTTTAGAGGCTTTATTATTAAGGATTACTACATTTTGGATATGATACAAAACAGAAGATGAGGAAGCCCCACTACAATGAGCGCTGAGTCATGATAC